>NC_085865.1:19898280-19935780 GCF_034702125.1 Engraulis encrasicolus | reverse complement strand
ATTCTGGAAAGAGAGTGTCTTTACTCTTGCTTCTATTGGTGGTGCTTTGAATTCACCTCAATCGATTCCAATATGACCCACATCACACAACCTGTGGGTTGAATGAAATGGAGAATGCTCATTTCATGTTTTCGATGCCATGCTCTTTCTGAAAGTATGCCAGTGGCAGCTTTATGGATTGCCTATGTTTTTAGACTTTCCTTGCACTCTTTGAACTGTTCTTGTTTTCTATTTGCCTCTGACTTTTACTTGAGAGAACCGGTCGATCGCTAATGTTTGGAACAATTTGTTTCTTTTTAAATTAATTTTATTGTGTTATTGCAATTTGTATCTCCTTCCTTGTTCTGTGAGTAATCCCAGTTTGAATTTATTATAGTCATGTGGGTTGTTTATTTTACGAGAATGAGTAAATTAATGAAACTTAATTGGCTGTTTGAAATACTCATACATATTTTATGTGAGTGGCTGCTTTGATGTCCATTTGCACAAACATGGGCGGTAATGAAAAAGGCGAGAGGGAAAAAAACTTTGTTGAAATTTAGTTTTTAATTGCACAAATGACAGAGAGGCACAAATTGTCTCTCTCAGACATCTATGACAGCTCTGAGTTGTAAAAAAATCAACAATGCTTTTCTGGAAAATGTAGTGTTTGGCTGAGCTGGCTTTGATGTCTCTCTGGTAAGGCTGTGGAAAATCTAGACATATTACAGCTGGTAAAGGCTGAATTACATTTCAGTCGTTAATGTCTCAATTCCAGCATGGTGTATTTGTCAGAGTGCCAAACACACAAGCAAGCATGCTTGCAAGCACACCAGCACTCTCTCTGTCTCTGTCTCTGTCTCTCTCTCTCTCTCTCTCTCTCTCTCTCTCTCTCTCTCTCTCACACACACACACACACACACACACACACACACACACACACACACACACACACACACACATTGGCTATACACATGGTCCCTATCCACATCCTGGAGAGCCATTGAAAATCACTGAAGCGCTTTTTCTGGAATTGAAACCCCTCCCCTTACCACCCAGTGGGACTGTGACACTCGACCGTCCGTAAATCACCACCTCCAAGAGAGAGAGAGAGAAATCAAATTTCTCAAAACCGCAGGTTTTGACAGCAGACCAAATCCCTGCTAACAGGAAGACATTTTCAAAGCGGCGGGGCCCAATCCCTCATCAGCTACATGTAGGCCCGCCGACAGGAGGGGTTGGGGGACGGGGGGACAAATGGGTATGTTGTCCCGGGCCCATTGAGATAGGGGGCCCAGAATATGTATTGGGTAGGGGGCCCTTTCAGATGACTTTGTTCTGGGCCCAGCCAAAGCTGTCAGCGGCCCTGGCTACATGTACGGTAGCTCACCTCAGCGTCACGCTGGCTTACGCTCCCGTGGGAGGCCTGGGGATTTCTCTCCCTGACATTCCGCCATAACCAAATCACTGGCAAAAGCCCTCTGTGGCGTTAACCAGCTCCGTCCACTGAGATCTTGCTCTGTGCAGTAGCCTTTGTGGATGCTTTCTTTTACCACATATTATAAGTGAATCCGCCGCTTTTGAGGGTAGTGTATTATAACCAAATGGCTGGTAAAGCATCTCTGAGTTTAACCAGGTCTGTCCACAGAGGTCGTGCTCTGTGGATGCTTTCTTTTACCACATATTGTGAGTGAATCTGCCTCTTTTGACGGTAGTGTTATAACCAAATGAGTGTTGAATCCTCTGTAGGATTGGAGTAAGCTTGGAGTCCAGTGAGAACTTGCTCTGTATGGTCTTTGTTTGCTCTTTACCATATATTGTAAGTGAATCGACCTCTATGGAGTGTGCCACCATAAGCACATGACTCTGTGGTATTCTTCAGCTCCAACTACAGAGAGTTTATGGCCTGTGGTGCAGTGTGCTCTGCATGCCCTTTGTGGTTGCTAACCATATCATATATTGTTCTAGATTCTAGAAGAATCTGGCTCTTTTGAGGGTATCGTTATGACCAAATGACTGGTAAAGTGTGGGGTTATACTGCTCTGTCTACCGAGAACTCGCTCTGTTTTGTACAGCCTTTGTGAATGCTTTCTTTAGCATATATTGGAAGTGAATTTGTCTCTTTTATGTGCAACACTATTACCAAATGGCTCGTAAAGCCTTTGTAGAATTATTCCACTCCTTCCGCTGAGGTCTTGCCCTGTGCAGATGATTTCTATAAGTGAATATGCTTCTTTTGAGTGTGCCTTGGTTGTGATCAGGACTTTAAAGCATTTTTGTGTGCATGTAAAATGTACATCAATCTAAATCCCAATTTCAGAAGTCCAGTAGCGACAATCACAGATATGTCAGTCAAGCAAAATAAATTGGTCTACTGTATCATGCATGCACCCTCTCAGTATCTGACATATGCCAACAATGAGTCTTCAATGCTATGGTATGCCTAGCACCTAACACTGAGAATAGCGAAGCACCCCTGTGAATCTTTGCAGAGAACCCTGTAATTGAACAGCGCAATTATTAATTGGCATACACGTCTTCACAATGCATATGGGATTGCTCATAATCAGATTTGTTTGTAAGTCAGCTAAGTACTCTTCAGCATATAAGATATGAATGTGTCTCAGAACTGAGGAAATCAAATATATGTAAACACTGATGAGATGCCCCTGCTTTGTCGCTCTTGTGTTGAGAAGAATGTTTGATCAACTGAGCATTTCTGATAGATTGACACAACAAAACGACACGTTTTAAATAAATTCAGCTCAGCCTCATCAGCTTACAGTACTTTTCACGTCAGAGATCAATGCAGCCTACCAAGCCGTCTTCAGTTTAGTATGAATTCAGTGTCAACCCATCATGTGATGTGCCCACCTTATAATGTGGACTCACTCAGGACTGCTAGTACACACCGCCCCCTCTGTCACACACACACACACACACACACACACACACACACACACACACACACACACACACACACACACACACACACACACACACACACACACACACACACACACACACACACACACACACACACACACACACACACACACACACACACACACAAACGGAAGGTGGAGGACGGGTCAGTTGTCCCAGGCCCAGGGAGACAGAGGGCCCAGAATTGGGTCCCCATATGGGGCCGAATGACTCTCCAGGGCCTGGCCAAAGCTGTCAACGGCCCTGTGCATGCACGCTCGCGCACACACACACAACACACACACACACACAACACACACACACACACACACACACACACACACACACACACACACACACACACACACACACACACACACACACACACACACACAACACACACACACACACAACACACACACACACACACACCATCAGTGATCCACGGGTCAGGGTGCAGGGGCAGCCAATCTGAGCGCTGACGTCCGGTGTGGCTGTGGAGCTGCCCTGCGGCCCCCGCGGCCCCGTGGCCCTGTGGCCCGGCCTGACAGGCTGCAGGAGATAGGGCCGTCAGGAGCGCGACACGCCCCGTCCTGATAAATGGACGCTGTCAGCAGCCACCGCTATGGCCGATATGAGCCCTGAGATCACAGCAGAGGAGGAGAGGAGAGGAGAGGATAGGAGAGTTGAGGAGTGGAGTGGAGTGGAGGAGAGGAGAGGAACCAGGGAGAGAAAGAGACATGACACAGAGAAAGAGACAGAGATGAAGGGAGTGTGCTGGGTGCCGTGAGCGGTGACCATCATTTGTGTCTTATGTGGGAGTGTGAACACTATGTACACAGGGTCTATTGTCCAGCTGATAGGAACTCTGAGAAGAATGACGAACTGTTTCGAATCATGAGAATGGGAGTAGTGAGTGTGAATGGAGTGTATGGGTATATTTAGGACCCCCACCCCAATATCATTCAACTCTGTGAATGGAGAGGGTAGTAGCCATGAGAGAGTGTGTGTGCTTGACGTGAAGCACTATATGAGTGTTTACTGAACCAATATATAATAACTCTCAACCAACAGAGCACGGTGGAACCAAGAGATGAATCACAGTGTGCACATGTCTATTTTTACTGTGATAATGAACTCTAAGAAGTATCTTTGTGTGCCAAGGTGGTATTGCTTTTTCATAATCATAACACGGTAACGTCAAACAATGAAATAGACAAAGGTACATAACCGTACACAAGGGGAAAGAAGGCGGGGAGTACTGCAGCATCCGTATATAGATGTAAATATGTATTAAATACTCATTAAATGTACATTAAGGACCTTTCTTTGCTACTTTAATGTTGCACATTGAACTGCCTTTGTGTATGATATTTACTATGCCTTGCTTAGCCTTGCCTTGCCTCCCTTACCGTGCGATCACACAGCCAGCGCTGAACGCATGGAAATTGGCGGAAGTATTTGACTTGGTACTGAAGAGCTGGCGGCAGAAGTTTCAAAAGCTGTAAAAGCGTTTCTTGCGCTGAGGGCGTCAAAAGCGTTAAAAGTTGAACTTCAGCTAAAAATATGTAACGAACTCGGCACCAGCAGGCGTCAGCCAATAGAATGTTCATTTTTTTCTAAACACGAGCTTCGGTCAGTTGCTCTCCCTGATCGAACGTTTCAGGTTGAATTGCTTGCCGCGTTCAATGCCCCTGACCTGTGATTTCCAGGCGGAAGTCAGCAGTGTTTCAGCTCTTTCAACGCTGGCTGTCTGTCCGCACGGTTATGATGATGCCTCTCAGGGCTACGTTTCCCCAAAGCATTTAAGTAGTACATAAGTAAGAGGTGCCCTTTAGACAATATATGGCATCACTAAAAGTTTATACATTCAACAATTTTATAGGCCTACATCAATATTTCTTTTACACATGCAAATAAAGTGTTGCCATAAAGTGCTTGTGCAAGGTAAAATACTAGTGTATGTACTGTATAAACTTTTAGTGATGATGTGAGACCTAGTATTTCTGATATATTGCCAAAGGGGCACCTCACTCTTAGGCTTAGATACTACTTTAAAGGGGGATACCACTATTTTGGGGCTTAATACAGTTAAAATCGTTGGCTGGGGTTTATAAAGGTGGCAAAGTGTCTTATTTTTCATGTTAAGCGTTGTCTTGCTTTAAGACAAGTTAAAAGAGGGAGTATGTCGCTAAGCTAGTGAAAGCCAATGGATCCGGGTAGCATGCTACAATGCTTTTGGGAAAATGCAGCCCAGATGGATTGACTGAACTTTTGGAAGTTTGTTTTCTTTTGCGCTCTGCCCCCAATGTGTAGTTGGTTACGGCATCATTGTTTAGCCGGAAATGCAGCGGATAACCATGAGCACAGATTGCACCATGCGTAGGGAAAAATTGAAGTACTGTAGGAAGCCTACAGTGACTGTGGTGAGTGTGTTGCTTACCGTGGTGAATAATATTACTTTTTAGATCAATAAAGCAAAAACACACACTTTGATTTGTGAACTGAGGAAGTAAAAAAGTAAAGCCAAAATATGAATTTGCATTTGATGTTGGAGAGCGCAGTTGTGCACAGCTGCGGTGGATATCCCCTAGTAGTGATTACGATAACATTTCTGAGTGTTGCCAGCATTGCCAATGTTTTAAACTGTGATACCCTCCTGTGCTACTGGCAAACAAGTTAAAACCTTCCATACACACACACACAAACACACACACACACACACACACACACACACACACACACACACACACACACACACACACACCACTTTATCTTGACATGCTGTGTTGCTGCTTGGCACGGATCAAGGACAGATCTCACCTGTGGGGATGAGAATGGAGAAGGAGGAGAGAGGGCATGAAGCACCTTTCTCGCTCTCTCTCTCTCTCTCTCTCTCTCTCTCTCTCTCTCTCTCTCTCTCTCTCTCTCTCTCTCTCTCTCTCTCTCTCTCTCTCTCTCTCTCTCTCTGTCGCTCTCTCTCCGCAGGCCAACCACTATGTTGTTGTAACTCTGTTAAACAAACTCAAGGACATTGAACTCCATTGGACCTTTATTCTGGGCATTTCTGTTTTCAAAAATCTCCTTTTCCTCCATTTTTCTTTTTACCATTCACTCCTTACCTCCCTCCATGCCGCCTCCATCTATCTATTCCTAGATACACTCTTCTATTTGTTTCCCCTTCCTCTTCACTTATTTTCTGCCCAGGGGTGCTCTCCTTACTCTTAAAGTGTTTATGTACTTACTCTGCAGAGTGCTAAGTTTGAGTGGTCAAAGACATTGTTTGGGGGGTGGGGGGGGCCCAGACGTCAGTTGGCGCAGC
This sequence comes from Engraulis encrasicolus, assembly GCF_034702125.1. NCBI lineage: Eukaryota > Metazoa > Chordata > Actinopteri > Clupeiformes > Engraulidae > Engraulis > Engraulis encrasicolus. The sequence goes on along the minus strand of NC_085865.1, from coordinate 19,929,554 downwards.
AACATCTAATGCCCATGAATCAATTAGTAATTGGTGGTTGATATGCTGCAATGAATATGCTTCTTAGATAGTTCACTAAAAACAAACAAATAAAGAATCCATACATTAGTGGCACTGGCTGGCGTTGCACCACCCTGACTTGTGCTACTGCTGAAACATCACTGACGCACTACTACTAGTTTGAGTGTTCCCATACTACTAGTATGTAAGTACATGTTTTTGCCTGGAGAACATCAGCAGCAGAACACTTGTTGAAACCGTGCAATCATAATAATAGGAGCCTGTCGTTGTTCCCTGGCAACATTGCCAAAAACCTAATACTGCATATCATCCCTTTTACCGTCTTTCTCTCTACTCATTTTACTGTCTAATACCTTTCTCTTCACTCCCTCTTTCCCCTCCGACACTATGTCTTATTGCTTTCCCCTGTCTTTTCCTGAGCCATCTCCATCTTCTGCACTGTGGGAAAAGAGAAGGGAGGGTAGAGTGAAGTAGTGGAGCATTGCAGTCAATCACTAGCCCACTGGCATCTGTATGCATAGCATGCAAATGGAGGCAGCCGTGCTATCCAGGGTATCTAAATGCAAATATGAAGTACGTGTCATTATCGGGATTATTTGGCCATATGTCTTTTTACGCGCTCAAACACACGCAAGCTCTCACGCACACACAGGCACGCGCGCACACACACACACACACACAGTCTTGCACACACACACGCACGCACGCATGCGTGCACACGCACACACACATTACACACATTACACACACATACTCTCATACTCTTAAAGTCTCCGCGGAGGTAATTGGGATTATTACATGCAGTTTGCTGGCAGGCAGGAGTGCAGCTGCTGGGTGGGGTATAAGAGTCTGGGAAAAGAGAGGGATGTCTGATGTTGGCACATCAGTGCATCTCAAATGCTGATGCTACTTACGTATTTCTTCATTTCTGTGGAAAACTCACGTACACACTAAGCAGCAGCCTCTCAGACTTTTGGTTTGTATTAGAAGGGGCTTCTACCAGAGAGAGTAGAGAGAGAGAGGTTCCATTGGCCCATTGTTTCCGGGTTCTATTATTGCAAGGGGGGAGGGGGGAAATCGGTAACACTTTACTTTACGGATCGCTAATAAGGTGTTAATTTCATACTAATTTCTCAGTAATTTCAGTCTAATTTTATGGTAATAACTGCTTGTTATTAGTAATAACAGCAAAATAACCATATGGTTTCCAGTGCAATTACACTATAATTTCTCATTAATAACAGCAAAAATAACCATACAGTTTCCAGTGCAATTATGCTGTAGTTTCTAGTTAATAGTAGGCTAATGGAAACAGCTACTGTGTCATCATAGTAGTTAGGTGGTAGGTATGCCAGTAACTAAACGGTATCAGCCGAAGTAGTTTCATACTAATTAGGCTACATCAGGGCCGTAATGTGCAATATTTCCTCTTCCTATGTTATTGCATAGAAACGACCACCCAAGCATCCTTGTATTATTTCTGCTTAATTACCTTGTAAACAATTGAGTAGTTATATGGAAATAAGATAGAATCAGGGCCGTAAAATGCATTATCACCTATTCCACTCAATTTTATGGAAATTACATAGGTTCATGGTCTTAAAATGTCTTATTTCTTATTTCCACTCAATTACTTAGTTATTATCATTTTTAATACAATATAGACTAGCCTACTATGAAGTGATTCAAGTACACAGACAAACACATTGTGTGCAAAACTTTATTTATTTTTCCAATCAGTTATGAGATTCATGTTCACTGATGTGAGGTTGTCAATCTGCCACCATCCAGAGGAAGTCCTGTGAACACAAACAAACAAACAGAGAAGTCAACTGCAAGACCGGTTTCACCACGTTTATTTTTTTATGTTATCAATTCACCATCGCTAAATTTGCTTCTGAAATGCAGTACCATGTTAAATGCACGTTGTAAATCTTCCTCAGGCTGACATCGTTGCTGATTTACAAAGGCAAACTCTAGCTAGCACCTAGCTCCAGTCATTGAAAACATGGTGGGCAGAGCTAGCTNGAACTAGTGGTTTCCATGTACCTCTGTAGGCTATGCCATTTCAGCACGTTTGCAATGTATACAGTTAAAATCCTTCAATGCTCAGAGACAAAATGAAAGCAGGTTAAAGCTAGAACTACATTAAAAGTTCGTTGTCAGGAAGCTTACCTTGCCTGGCTCTGCTGCACTGAAGTTGAACTAGCTCGCGGTGGCGGCGAGTCCTGTTGTTGCTAGGCAACGAAAGTTTGGTTACTGCAGAACAGGAGCGTCCCGATCAGTATACTTCTGTACTTCAAGCACACTCGTTCTAGTTGTACGCTGCTCGCTCTGCTTGCAGTATGGCTCAGAGACGCTGACGTTGTTTAATTGAGTACCCTGACACACAAGGGTGGAGTTTGAGACGCACCACACAGTGCTTTCGCACGCAGGCAGCAACCAGGGTAACTTTCAAGGTGAGCTAAAATGGTCTTGATGTTGATTTCATCCACCTTCAATTGTCGAATTACTTTAGCCTTATGCAAACATGTTTTATGAGTTAGTGTTAGGTTTATGTTTGTTCTGGAAATGAAACGGCATACAGAAGTACCTTTACAATGGAAACCACTAGCTAGCTCTGCCCACCATGTTTTCAATGACTGAAGCTAGGTGCTAGCTAGAGTTTGCCTTTGTAAATCAGCTATGTTGTCAGCCTGAGGAAGATTTACAACGTGCATTTAACATGGTACTGCATTTCAGAAGCAAATTTAGCGATGGTGAATTGATAACATAAAAAAATAAACGTGGTGAAACCGGTCTTGCAGTTGACTTCTCTGTTTGTTTGTGTTCACAGGACTTCCTCTGGATGGTGGCAGATTGACAACTTCACATCAGTGAACATGAATCTCATAACTGATTGGAAAAATAAATAAAGTTTTGCACACAATGTGTTTGTCTGTGTACTTGAATCACTTCATAGTAGGCTAGTCTATATTGTATTAAAAATTATAATAACTAAGTAATTGAGTGGAAATAAGAAATAAGACATTTTAAGACCATGAAAATATGTAATTTCCATAAAATTGAGTGGAATAGGTGATAATGCATTTTACGGCCCTGATTCTATCTTATTTCCATATAACTACTCAATTGTTTACAAGGTAATTAAGCAGAAATAATACAAGGATGCTTGGGTGGTCGTTTCTATGCAATAACATAGGAAGAGGAAATATTGCACATTACGGCCCTGATGTAGCCTAATTAGTATGAAACTACTTCGGCTGATACCGTTTAGTTACTGGCATACCTACCACCTAACTACTACAATGACACAGTAGCTGTTTCCATTAGCCTACTATTAACTAGAAACTACAGCATGCTGCACTGGAATTGGTTATTGGTATGGTTATTGTTGCTATAATTAATGAGAAATTATAGCGTAATTGCACTGGAAACCATATGGTTATTTTGCTGTTATTACTAATAACAAGCAGTTATTACCATAAAATTAGACTGAAATTACTGAGAAATTAGTATGAAATTAACACCTTATTAGCGATCCGTAAAGTAAAGTGTTACCAACTCGTTGCTGCATTATTATACGGCACTCTAGAATGGTGCGAGAGCTCCCATTCATTTTCAATGGGCGGCCCCAACGTTCGGTCACTACTTTTCTGTAATGCCCACTAAATAATGGCCGCTGCCAATGGCAACGAGTTTGGTCACTTCAGAGATCACTCCGCAAGTAGATCGGTCATATCTTCACTGATATGTCTTGCCTTCTGACTTTTGTAATAGTGAGGCAGCAGCACGATTAATGCACGTTGCCGGTAGCCCACTGATGCTCTGTTAACCAGCCACTTCCCAAACGTCTCCGAATTACATCAACACTAGTCTCATTCAGCGACTAATTTAAACAGTTATGTCTCATCCTGGTGATAAAGCTAATAATAGTAACAAAGGCCGCGTGGTAGCCCATCAAGATTTCATCAGCAACCCCTCATGTCCTAGTGTTGCCGTTCCAAGAAAGCAAACTGTCGCTGGCCGCTGCCCGCTGTCGTGACATCTTTTATTAACACTAGTTGCCTATTTTTTTTTTGTACAAGTATGGAGTTCGTTGACAGTTTCTCTGTAGGCTAGAAGTTGCCTCGTCCAGCCAGACATCCGGTGCACAGTGCTCTGCCTGTAGCAGGATCGACATTGATAGTCAGGGCGCACAGCAGTGCTTGGGTTGCCTAGTCTATGCTTTTTTTCTGGAATAGCCTGTCGCCGATTAGACAAAAAATATCCTGTTATGAACCCGAGTTTAGTAGCTAGATATCGCGCAGTGAACGAGGCAGCCTGCAAACAGTTTGAAGCGCAACGTGACTGTAACAAGTTAGAAAGTAGCCAAACTCTGTTGCTTGGTAACCTTTTTAAATTGAGCGTTCCACGAACTATCATTCTTTGCGCACGCTATTAAATGGCAATAAACGTGTTACAATAAACTACTGGTTAACTATTTATGCTTTCTAATGTTGTTAAAGGCCGTATAATAAGCGGGATAATGTATTGTCCACACGTGACTATCGAAAAATATTTCCCTTCGGAGCGGAATAACACCCCTCCGCCTTCGGCGTCGGAAGGTGTTATTCGCCCCGTCGGGAAATATTCTCCTATAGTCATGTGTGGACAATACCTTATCCCTTACATGAATATGCAGATAGTCCACTAAAAACAAACAAGCAAAATCCATGTAACAGTGGCACTGTCTGTCATTGCACTGCCCTGACATGTGCTACTGCTGAGTCATCACTGACCCCGCATAGACAGTTTATGCATTCGAGTTCCTGTCGTTTCTGTTAGTGTGGTTAATTTAGCCGCCATTATTTTGCCAGGGACTGGTGTACTAGACCCTGTGGCTCGGGGTTAATGAGGCTTCAATTCATATGAGGACAGTTGTTGTTATTACCCCGGCCTCAGTGTCAGTCGCGGACCTGAAGCAGGGTTTCCTGGACCTGGCCCTGGTCTTCTCCTCTCGGCAGTGAGCCCAAGATACAGTAATCCCCCTGGCAAGGCAGAGATACTCTGGTGTGTTCCCAGAGAATGATTGGAGAGTGGATAGTGCACCTACGTCAATCCCTTAGGTGAGGCAGAGGTGCTTTGGAGTGGCCTGATCGCAGAGAATGAGTTTGGAGGCGTTTGAGTTTGGATAGCCTGGCCAAGCCGATCCCTCCGGTGAGGCAGGGGGATATCAGCGTGGTCTTAACCCAGCGATACAGCGCTGTGCCAGGACATCTGTGCCAAGAGGCTGTAGTAGAGAGGGGTCACTGGCTGGTCAGTCGTTCTCAGCCTGTAAAAATATAAGGGTTTTAAGGGCACTTCTGCTGCCCATTTGAGGCTGTGCCACTGGTTACATTCAGTAACACTTTATTTTGTTGTAGCCTACATGTAAGGGTCTTATTTTACTCTATAAAAATGTGACTCTACATCTAGACTACATATAAACAATCTAATCCGTAAATTGTACCTGAAATTCATCCATTTCAGCAAAAAGGTTTGGTATAAAACACAGAATATGGGAAGGCCCTTCAGTTCACCATTGTAAAAGCACATCCTGAAGAGCTGCACACATCCATTGGGCTAAACCTACCTACTACAGACAGCCGAGTCAGGGGCAGACAGACAGCCCTTTAGATTTATAGGAAGAAGACACTAGACACAACCTTGGGCCAAAACAATCACGTTTAACCGAGAAGGACCACTGCCTTTTTGACCTAATGAACTGAATGGCCCAACTGTAGTTTCAATAGCCCTGCTTGAACAAACCCATTTAATGAAAGTGTGACCACACTGCACAGCACAGCCAGCTTGGTCCCTGGAAAGCCCCGAACATTGTGGTGAATTTTTAAGGCGGCCTTGATTGAATGCCATGCTAGCTGTGCTCAATATGTAATTAGCTAACAAAGGATGCTAATTGATTAGATGGAATTTATTGAGAGTGACAGCAAATAAATTACACGAATAAGCAATAAAAGCTAGTGGGCTCATTAACTGCTAAGAATTAGCCATTGCATTCCAGAAAATTCAAAGAGAGTGCCACTGGATTGCTTTTCATGCGCTAACATTTTAGTCTCATCTCGGTTGTAATGGCTGCAGCGACGAGTAAAATATTCATGTACTTTAAACAGCGGCAAGTGTTTATTTTAGTCACCAAATATGCAAAAGACCCCCCCACACAAACACTCACACATTCGTGCGCACACACACACACACATATACCCACACAGACATTAATGGAATGTAGTTTTGTACTTTTTAATTGGTAATTAACTTTGATATTATTAAAGTGAACTTCTATCCCTCTGTAAACCGCTCAGCAAACACACGCACATGCACACGCACACACACAACACACACACACACGCAAAGTAATAGGGAACGCTTTATAATTGGAATGACTCCTTAGGTTGCATAGCATACTAATAGTAACAGTTATGTCCAGACAAACAACTAATGCTTCAACACCCACCGGATGCAAGGAAGCTAGCAATAGACATCTAAGGGATCATTTCTCGTCTCCCCTCCACCCATTTCCTCTCCCCTTCTCTCATCTTATCCCCCATCTCTCCTTTCCTGTCCTCCTCTCATCTCCTACCCGCCTCTCTCTCCTCTTCGCCCCCATTCTGTCCTCTTCTGTGCTCTCATCTGCCTCCTCTCCTCTCCTCACCTCCCCTCTCCGCCCCACCCCAGTCATTTGTTGCTTCTGCAAAGCTTTATGAAGGGTGTCAAGTGAATCCAGACCCACATTCTTGCTTTGTCAGCAGCATAGATCCTTACTGCCCACCATTCTTTTGCTCTCTCTCTCTCTCTCTCTCTCTCTCTCTCTCTCTCTCTCTCTCTCTTCTCTGACTTCTCTGGATTTATGAAATAGCTTCAGCCTCCTGGAAGACTGGCGACGGTTCCTTGATTGTCGAGCGCCAGTCTGTCAGTGCGAGGGTCCTCTGCCAGAATGACTCTCCTCCATAAATCAGGCATCCAGACCGGCAGCAGCGTAATTGAGCCTCCTCGTCCCCAGCCTGTCCCCTCCTCTCTGTCCCAGTGTCCCCTCTTCCTAACTCTTATGCTTTTACAGTAAGATGGCCCCAAAGAATGGCCGCTGATGCTGTCCTCCACAGTGTTGCTTTACCACTTCAAAAGTGAAAAGGATATTGTAAAATCCTGCACAAGTTTTTTTTTACAAGTCTTACAAATTCTAAAAGGTTTTTGTAAAGATATTATACAGGCTTTTGTGTCTTTATTGATAGGAAAGTGAAGATTATGACAGGAAGTGAGTGTGGGGAGAGAGATCGGTAAATGACCCAGGTCGGAATCGAACCTGGGTCGCCGGCGTTGTAACCCAGTGCCCTACCGTTAGTCCAAGACAGGGCCAAAAGATTTTTATATGACAGTGAAAACAGCATCTATATTCGGCATTTGGCCTATATATATTATATATTTTTATGAGTAATTCCTATAAGTTCTTAACCATTTTTTCCGTATGGGTAGAGACAACACTATGCACGCTAAAATGAACTTGCTTAACCCCTTAGCGCAGAGCCTATGTTATAACCTTACTGTCACAAAAAAATGTAATGGCTTTGTCTTAATCTGTTACTTGAGGCTCTCAGCACTGTCGTAGCAATGATGTTATGATGTAGTTGAGTATTTTCAGCAAATAGTTAATAGGCCCGTCGGCGACCCCATCTGCAGTAAGAGGCTACTGGATGAATTACTGTAAGAACACTTGCAAATATGACACTGTACGGTTTAGGAGAGGTATTGTAGGCATTTCCATTGTGGTGTTCACAGTTTTTCATGTCATTGAGGTTGTGATTCTGTCATCGTGTATCATTTTGTGTCGTTACTTTTATTATGTTGCCGTCAATATTGAGTCATTAGTGTTAATGAAATCTCTTGGTCCTTTTGCATGTTTTCTTGTGTGTGTGTGTGTGTGTGTGTGTGTGTGTGTGTGTGTGTGTGTGTGTGTGTGTGTGTGTGTGTGTGTGTGTGTGTGTGTGTGTGTGTGTGTGTGTGTGTTTTTTTTCCTCCATAATGAGATACTGAGCAATTAGTTGTTTGCTTGAGCATTAGTGTAATTGCTGGCATGGCAAACTACTGTAGATGAGAAGATGGGGCTCAGTGCTCTCCTTATTACTTATTCCTTATTACTTTGATTTGGTAGTGTGTGTGTGTGTGTGGGGGTGTGGGGGTGTGGGTGTGTGTGTGTGTGTGTGTGTGTGTGTGTGTGTGTGTGTGTGTGTGTGTGTGTGTGTGTGTGTGTGTGTGTGTGTGTGTGTGAGGGGGGGGGGGTATAGGTGCTTGTGTGTGCTTGGGTGTGAAGGTGTGTGTGCTTCAGTGTGAAGGTGTGTGTGTGGTGTGTGAAGACGAGAGCTCCCTGGAAGCAAGTAAACATTTTAATTGGTGCTTATAACCCCCAACACAAGAAAGTGAATTAAGGTGTGTAAGTGAGAGAGAGAGAGAGTATTTGTGTTTGTGTGTGTGTGTGTGTGTGTGTGTGTGTGTGTGTGTGTGTGTGTGTGTGTGTGTGTGTGTGTGTGTGTGTGTGTGTGTGTGTGTGTGTGTGTGTGTGTGTGTGTGTGTGTGTGTGTGTGTGTGAGTGAGTGTGTGTAGGAGAGAGAGAGAAAGAAATAGAAAGAGATGGCGAGAATGATTACGAAGAGAGCAAGGAGAGAGCAAACTTTCCTCCCTTTTATGTGTGGGACTCTTAACCCAGGGGTGTCGTCTGACGGCACGGTGTAGTCTTTCCGAGGTCGTTAATGGAGGCTGTTAAGTGTTTGAAAATAGGCTCCCTACGCTTTCCCGCGTGCACTTGTGAACCTTCCCCCCTTGCTGCTTCTCATCATCAGCTCGTGGCCAATCAGCATTCAGCGTTACCCCAGCGCCCCCCCGCTGCCTTCAAATGCCAATCAGGAGGCGCTGGCAGCCCCCATCCAGGTCCCGGCGGACCCCGTGCTCGCCCAGCCAAAACCGAGATCCGACAGCGCCACATGGGGCGCCGCGGCAGCTAAGATGGCCTCCAGAGCTCCATTTTTTTTGTTACAGCCGTCATTGTTGAATGATAAACACACTATCACTTTGAGCACTCACTCTCCGTTTCCCTTACAAGTGTCTCAGGGAGGCTTGAGGAAATTGCATCCAAGTGTACTGTACTTGATGAGATCTGACGAGCATGTTGCTTTCAAATTAACGTCCCCAAAGAGCTGTTAGGTATTTCCAGTACAGTTTTGTAGTTGAATGAGACTTGTTGATTATTTACTTGGCTTTAGACTATAGTAGAATGGACTCCTTTGTTTCACAGAGCTTGCAATATAATATTCTGGTACAGTCTGTGCCATGTGAAACCACACTGCGCTGCACTGCCCTTCTACGGCTGCAGCACAGTGTACACTGGATAGCATTGAAGTGTAGAGAAATGTGAATATTTTATACCACACATATTTCAGATTGCTAGCAGCATCATAGAGATGTATTATGACACTGAAGATCAGTATCCTTTGAACAATGCCCTTTGAATGCACAAAGTGCATTTTTCTCCCACGTAGCAGATGGAATTGTTTGCAGGAAGACAAACCATTGTAAAAATCACAAACACAAACCCATTTATATCTTTCCACGTTTCTGCGAAACGTGAAAGAATTCCCGGGTGATTCTATTTGTGTGTGGCTCCTCTGTTGCCAGAACGGCATTATCATTTCAGGGGCAACTACGGTATGACACGTACAGTTGATAAACAGGAAGTTGTTATTTTCCTCCCTAATCACCGTGGAGACCACAAACAAAGGCAATTTGGTCCATATGGTCATTGCAGCAACAATGCAAATGTACTGGATACAAACTCTTCTCCATCTGGAAAATACAATGAGGCAGGAGCCAACGATACAGAACAAAATACTGCCTTAGGTTTATCCACCATGACTTCCACTGCAACATGATGTTCAAGAAAAAACGCCAGCCTGTTATTCACACACACACACAGGCCGGGAGTAGCCCGTTGTCATTTTTATGGAGAATACGATTGCTCCGAGTCGTGGGCCAGTGCTTGTTTATGTGGTGGTCTCCTTCCTAGCGCTGTTTCCTGTAATAGCAGGTAAAAGGCAAGAATGGTGTCGTCTCCGAGACGAATACGGTCACACCGCTTCTCTCACACCTGAACCGACAGAGGATAGTGTCAAAAGCATTTTATCCCTTCACAATTGCAGGGTCCCTCGCAGTGCTCTATCATTGTGTGTCGAGACAAACACCTACAGATTATATGATAAGCTTTTTGTGAACTTTGGTTTCTTTTGCCTTTTGGCTGTACGGTGGAGGGGTGACCTGAAGTGGGTGGCATGATTCTCAAAGAGCAAAGTGTGGGTAGACCGATCGACCTCGGAGTTGCTGCAAGAACATGCACGGGCAAAAGGTCACTGTGTGTTAACTCACAGGAAAGTAAACATTCAAACAGTGATCTTGCCTCTTTTTGAGAGGCTTTCCATTTATTCTGTGACGGTTTAAGCCATATTATTAGAATACTTTACTGGTAGTTTAGGTAGCAGGTTCTGTACAAGGCTTGTTGTTTGGATGCCTTCACAACCACATACCCACAGATACACACAGGCTACACATCCACACATTTGAGTGTACCCTCTGTTGGCATTATGTGGAATATGTTGGTATTGTTTCAATTACTTGACTGTGGACTATTTGTATTGGTGGTTATTTATGACTGTTTTATAGAAACCCAATAGGAGCTTCAAACAAACACACACACACACATCCAGTGTTTCTGAGCCTGTACATTACTTTTTACTTTTTGACTGTTTTGATTGTTGGTGTTGTCCTCTTATGTGTTGTATGGTGCTGCAATCTCCCTGTCTCCGAGACAATTGTATCCTTTGTGGAGACCAATAAAGGAACCTAATCTAACCGAACTTAACACGCATGCATGCACACCTGCACGTACAGACGCATGCACGTGTGCACGCACACACACACACACGCATGCACACACACACACACACACACACACACACACACACACACACACACACACACACACACACACACACACACACACACACACACACACACACACACACACACACACACACACACACACACACACACACACACACACACACACACACACACATACACCCTGAGTGAATGACCAAGACAAGCAGCTGTGTATGCCCATACTGTCGAGTGGTCTTTCATTAGCATAGTGGTCTAAGAAACAAATTGCTTGTTTACTTGCTTGTCCAACAGGCAGAATCAGGCAGGAGGAACAAGCAGGCCAGTTGTAATGAGACGAGGAGGGGTGTGGCGGCCGAGGAGTTATGGAACACCCCATTCTGCCATCTTTATAAAAAAGGCACAGTCAGGAATATATTTTTCACATGCGCTGTAACAGAAAACAGTCTCAAGGAAGGCTTTTACACTTTGTTTGCTAATATCACAGATCATTTATATTTAAATGTATTCAATCTGTGTTTATTTGTTTAATCTCAGCTGATCATCTTGGCTCCCTCCAAAATGATTCAACGTCAGCCTGTCTCCATCAGTAACTCCTATCACTTTGCTCTACGATGAGACAGGGCTTTTTGGTCATCACTTTTTTGTCTAATCTGTAATCTGTATCGATCAAGAGAGTACGTATTAAGACAATTCCCCAATCTTCTGTGGGTCTTCATCAGTGACTCTGTAGCTTTGCACTTATGTGAAACAGGGCATTCATTTCTTGTGTTTGTGTTTGTGTTTGTGTTTGTGTTTATGGGTGTTTTTGAGTGTGTGTGTGTGTGTGTGTGTGTGTGTGTGTGTGTGTGTGTGTGTGTGTGTGTGTGTGTGTGTGTGTGTGTGTGTGTGTGTGTGTGTGTGTGTGTGTGTGTGTGAGAGAGAGAGAGAGAGAGTGTCTGTCTGTCTGTCTGTCTGTCTGTCTGTCTGTCTGTCTGTCTGTCTGTCTGTCTGTGTGTGTGTGTGTGCGTGCGTGTGTGCGTGTGTGCGTGTGTGCGCGCGCATGCGTGTGTGTGTGTGTGTAAGTGTGTGTTTATGTCTGTCTGTGTGTCTGTGTGGTTGTTTGTGTAATCTGTGTCGAGCAGTAAGGCCACCCCCAATGAGTGAATGCTTGCGTGGGTCTCCATCATTGACTGTGAGGCTTTGCTCTGATACTGAACCACTCCAGCTCACTGAGTTAAGCAGCAGCCTCCCATCACTGTCAGCACGAGATGTATGGCCCTGCTGATCCCAGCAGCAACAGGGAGCATGAGGCGAGGCTGGGGTGGGGCGGGTTGGGGTGCTGTGGGGGTTAGAAGGGTGGATTTGTGGGTTATTGGCTTCATCAGATTTCCTCAAGTGAAGTCAGCGAGATGGGGTGCAGCCTACCAGAAGTGTGCATGGGGGGGAGTGGGGAGAGTGTTGGGTTTATGGGGGCAGGGGGTGATGGTGGTGGTGGGGGGGTGGTTGGTGGTTTGGGTTTTGGGTTCAATGGCAGTACCATGAGGCACAAGGGTTGCCCCCATTCTCAGCTCTGCTCTGCTCTCTTCAGCCTTGCTGAATATTTAACAAGTCGATTACATTAGAGTACTAAAGGAAGTGTGGAAAGTGTATGTGTGCGAACGTGCATGTGTGCGTGCTTGCGTGCGTGCCTATATCTGTGTCTGTGCTTGTGTGCTTATGTGTTTGTGCTGTGAAAGATAAATATGCTGCATATTATCAATTCAGGAAAAGCATATTCCTCACACACATCTTGAGATAACAGAGTACAGTGCGCAACGCGAATTTATGTAATTACGTATGTAATTATTTATGTAATTTACGTCACGTGTGTGTGTGTGTGTGTGTGTGTGTGTGTGTGTGTGTGTGTGTGTGTGTGTGTGCGTGTGTGCGTGTGGGCGTGCGTGTGGGTGTGCGTGCGTGCGTGCATGTGTGTTTGTGAGAGAAAGACTGATAGTGCCTGTGCATGTGCATGTGTGTGTGTGTTCAAAGCAAGAATTGATTGCAGTAACAGCATGGAATACAGAGACCAAATGGAAATGATTCAGTGTACCTCTTTGTTTCTTTTAGTGTGTGTGTGTGTGTGTGTGTGTGTGTGTGTGTGTGTGTGTGTGTGTGTGCGCGGGCGCGGGTGCGGGTGTGGGCGCGTGGGTGTATATGGTGTATCCGGTCTGTGTTGGCGGTGTACTCCTGTGCTGTGTGTGTATCTGTGTGTGTTTGTCTATCTGTGTGTGTTTGTGTGTGTGTGCGCATGCGTAGGCTTATATGTATTGGTGTGTCTGTGGGTGTACAGTATGTGTTTTGAAAGATTGTATTTGCCTGTGTCTACAGCTGGTTCTCCCTGGAGTAATTTGGTGTTTTGTGGCTGCGGGGCTGTGTGACAGCCAGATGTCTCATACGGGACACCGTAGGGGTCTCAGGCAAAAAAATCCCACGCCTCCCTCCCGCCAACACCAGCGCATGATGGAAAGTAATGGTGTCCTCAATGCGCCTTTGATTTGCTGTAATACCGAGCCGGCGACACGAGGCAACGTTGCTCTGAAATATCCTTTGCTTTTCCTACCCCAAGCGCGGCTGTCAATGTCAATATAACACGCCCGCAGGCCGGAGAGGCTTTTTTCCCGCCGCCGCAAATAAAATCAGGGGCCCTTTATTATTTATTTATTATTTCCGTTCCAGGTGTAAATTTCTCTGGCTCTTTCTTGCACATGTATCAATTCGACCTTCTAAAAGTCAGGAATATTTGCGCAGTTTGCAGCCAATGATGAAGCGAAAGTGACAGGCGAACATATTGTGCCCGTGCGTTGATGTAATGTATTAATTTAGCCCTCCAAGAAAAAAAAATCATCCTTGAAATGCCCTATGTAAACCATATGCTAATGCTGACTGCTGAAAGATTTTTCCGCCTTCAGACAAACATTATTCAGATTTCTTATAAATAGCTGAATAGCACATGGCGGCAAAACACAGACTTTCCCCATAAGGATTAAAATAATTAAATACATATGTGTCAGGCACAGGAAGAGAGAGAGGGGAAGAAATAATAACAGAAGGAGAGAAGGGGCTGTGTGAGAGAGAGAGAGAGAGAGAGAGAGAGAGAGAGAGAGAGAGAGAGAGAGAGAGAGAGAGAGTTTGTGTGTGTGTGTAGGAGGTGTGTGTGAGAGAGAGAGAGAGAGAGAGAGAGAGAGAGAGAGAGAGAGAGAGAGAGAGAGAGAGAGATTTGACAGAAGGGGGGAAGAGGGAGGGAGAGGGAGAGAGAGAGAGACAGAGAGCGGGGTTGGTATTTGAGTGACAGCAGCATCTGATATGCAAAGTGGTCTCAAGTGCTTGGGCATGACTGGCATGCTCCCTCACCCACCTGTGTTTGTCAGATGTGCATGTGTGCGCATTCGTACGTGCCAGTGTCTACAGTCTGTGCCAGACTATCTTTCTCTTTGCCAGTGTCTGTGTGTATTAGGTTACTTCTGTTTACCTGTGTGTGGGTGTAGAATGTATTATTTTTTCCTCTAACATACTAATATTTTGTTGTTGTTGAATCGAAATACTGTATATAATTTTGTCGTTAGGTTTAGGAATAACAAGTCTAAGTTTAGGGTTTTCAGGTTTTCATATCAGACTTTTTTATTTCTTCAACCAGTTAAGACATGGCCCACGTTATACATTTGCTGTTACCAACCAGAATGGCAATGACCACATTGTCATGCATTACTAAAGGCCCTGTAATGTGGTACTATGGTAATTAAGTGTTTTCAACGACTATTACAGTGTGGTGGAACGGCGTGCATTATGGGGCTACATCTCAACAGGTGGTCAGTGTTATGAATCCCTCAAGCTGCGAAAACTTAAATCCACATCCCCTGGGGGTTGCCTAATAGACACGTAGCTGTCAGAGGAAATGAGGAAAACTGAGCAGACAAGCGGCAAGTTTTGGCACCAGGGGCGCCGAAGCAGGGCACCTGAGATCAAGATAACTGGGTGAGCAGAGTGGACTTAAGTAGAAGGGAGTGGCAGAGGAGGAGGATATACTCTCTGCTCACCGTGGGGAGGGAAGGGGAAGTGGAGAGGAGAGATGTGTATCGGAGAGTCAGAAGGAGGAGAGGAGAGAGGAGTGAAAAAGAGAACAAAGCAGAGGAGTGGAAGGGAACTGAGAGGAGAGGAGTGAAGAGAAGTTGAAATGAGTGGAGAGGAAAGAAAGGGAAAAGAGGGTAGGAAAAGAGATGAAGGGGGAGAGGAGAGCAGGGGCAGGAGTGGAGGTGGAAAAGGAATTGTGGTGGATAGGAGAGGAGAGGAGACTGTAGAGAGAGAAGAGGAGAGGAGAGGAGAAGAGGTGAGGAGAGGGTATAGAGATAGGAGATGAGAGGGTATAGAGAGAGGAGAGGAGAGGAGAGGAGAAGAGGAGAGGAGAAGAGGAGAGGAGAGTGTATAGAGAGAGGAGAGGAGAGGAGAGGAAAGGAGCGAAGAGGAGAGGAGATGAGACGAGAGGAGAGGCAAAACGAGAAGCACACAGCAGGACGACTAGGCTAGTAGGGGGGATGATTGTCCTTGCAGTGTGGTTGTCCCGCACCACTGGATTCAGGGTCTCAGGGTCTTCCCCTGTGGGAACATCTGTGGGAGCCAAAAATATTACCACAAATGGATTTCTCTATTTCAGGAAAAATCTGGTAATTTCAGTGCAGTGAAGTAGTTTTATTTCAGTGTTTGGACGTTATGGAACTACTGTACTTATTGCAATCATGACATCTTGCTCTGACATTGATAGATAGTGTTAGTGTTAGGGAGCATGGCGGTACACTTGTAAATACTGTAAAAATGGACTTGTGGCAGGGTGTTTTTGACCAAGTTAACATTGTGTTCAGTTACATGAGAGGAATATTCCTATTTTAAATGGAATGATGACAGTATTCGGTTTGTGCACAAGTCACATATCTAAACTCTTTATGTATTCGGAATGTGAGAATATTCCAGGTGTCGAATGATGTTCCACACATGTAACTGTGCTCACCTTGTGTGTTTGTGTTTTTTGTCTGTCCTGCAGGAACGTAAGCTCAGCGGGGGAGGAGGCTCGTCGGCGGATGCGCGAGTGCGAGGGCCTGACGGACGCTCTGCTCTTCGTCATCCAGACCTCCCTGGGCAGCACCGAGATCGACAGCAAGGTCTGAAACCATCCACACACCACACCTAGTACATACACTTCTGTTCTTCCTCTTCCTCTCTCCCTCTCTTCCTCATCCTTTTCCTGAATTTCCTCTTCCTCTTCCTCCTCCCCATGTTCCTCTTCAATGAACCAATGAGTGGATAGATGGATGGATAGATAGATAGATGAATGAACGACTGACTGAATGAATGAATGAATGAATGAATGAATTAATTAATTAATGAATTTATTCATTTGTTTATTTATTTATTTATTTCACACTACCGCTTCAGGAATTACACGCTATGGCAGTACAGTTGGGGAACTGGCATGGGCGCAAAAGACATTTGGATAGTGTGAAGTGGGTCTCCCAAGGACATTTTTCCTTTTCCTCCTCTACTACTCCCTCTTCCTCACACACATTTTCCTCTTCTTCCTCATCCCCCATGGCATCACCCCCCCCCCCCCCCCCCTCCATACCCTTTCCCACCTCTTTCTTGTCTTCAGCCTCCCCATAAATATACATAACGGCATTTATGCAAAGTATTGTACCAGATTTAGCCATTTTTCATCCACTTCCACATGAGGCAGGTGGGAGATAACAGAAACAACAGACAATTTGCAATCATTGCACAAACATTAAACAAACGGAAAACAGAATTTCACTTGGCTAATTTCCATTGTCCATTCTCAGCCATCCATCTTATTTTCTCATCCTCATCGCTGTGATTTTTCTCCTCCACCCTCATCTCACCATCTTTATTTTCCGCCCATCCATCCCCTCTTCATCATCTGACTTCCACCTCCTTCGTTCCCCTTTTCCCTCTAATTCCTACTTGCGCTTTCCACATTTCTGTTCTCTCTCGGTCCACTCCTCTCTTCCTTTACGCCTCATCTCCAGTGATATTCTCTTCTTTTCCTTCCCTCCTCTTTTCTGCTCCTCACACTTTTCCCCCCACTCTCATCTCCTGCATCTCTTGCTTTCCCGCTACTTTGTGTGTGTATAAGTAAGTAAGCAAGTACATTTTATTTATAAAGCACATTTAAAACAGTACAAAACTGACCAAAGTGCTGTACAGTGTGTAGCATGCGTGTGTGCGCAGGTATGTGTGTGCGCGTGCCTGCGTGCCTGTGTGCCTGCGTGTGTGTGCGGGTGCTTGTGTGTGTCACCTGAATCAAAAGGGCTGATTCAACTCTCTGGAGTCTTGGTACATGTGTGAAGGTGAGTGGGTGGGAAGCAGGTCAGGGAGTGTGCGTGCAGCACTGGCTCGCGTGCGCGCTTGCGTGGGTGCGTTAAGTCATTCCCATGTGTGTTCATGTACATTGTTCATACAGAAAAGCGAGAGCAAGAGAGTACGGGATGGAGAGTATATGAGTCAGTGTGAGAGGGAGCCTGTTTGTTTGTTAGCTTGTTGTATGTTTGTTTGTTTACTTGTTGGTTTGTGTGTCCGCTGTTGCACTGAACAAACAACCTGCTCTTCGCTCCGCTGCATGTTCAAGGTTGCCAGGCCCTCTGCACATTCCCCAAATGCCGCCCTTAAATCATGCCAACGCCGCCCGCCCCTCCACCTGCCAATTCACTCCACTCCACTGCAGTGCCCACCCCCTCGGTGTGTGTGTGTGTGTGTGTGTGTGTGTGTGTGTGTGTGTGTGTGTGTGTGTGTGTGTGTGTGTGTGTGTGTGTGTGTGTGTGTGTGTGTGTGTGTGCGCGTGCGTGCGTGCGTGCGTGCGTGCGTGCACGCCTTCATGTTTGCGTTCACACATGCATTCCCGCATGTGTTTCTGTGCTTGCATGAGCGTGTTTGTGTCTGTGACTATTAGTGTGTGTGTGTGTGTGTGTGTGTGTGTGTGTGTGTGTGTGTGTGTGTGTGTGTGTGTGTGTGTGTGTGTGTGTGTGTGTGTGTGTGTGTGTGTGTGTGTATGTGTGTGTGTGTGTGTGTGTGTGTGTGTGTGTGTGTGTGTGTGTGTACGTGTGTGTGTGTGTGTACGTGTGTATGTGTGTGTGCATGGCAGTGCCCTCTGATTTGTTGTTTGTTAATGAGTGTAGAGTGGCCAGCTCCTTCCCTTTGCTTCCTCTCTGGGTGTCAGGGAAGCAGGCTGGAGGTGGGGAGGCTGTTGGTGTGTGTGTGTGTGCGTGTGTGGGGGGGGGGGCATGGTGGGGAGGCTGGAGGAGGTAGGGAGACAAGAGGTAGGGCGGCTGGCCTAGTTTCCCTGCTCTCTGTGTGGCCACTTTCTAAAACCTGAGCTCCGACCCATTTTACACCCCACACAGCTCATCTACACACTACAGTACATGCACGCACAGACTCACACACCATTGACTGAGTTTGACACACACACACACACATACACACACACACACACACACACACACACACACACACACACACACACACACACACACACACACACACACACACACACACACACACACACACACACACACACGCACACACACAGACAGAGGTCTGACTCACTGACTCGTGTTAGTGTGTCGTGCAAAAAGTTGCCCAGATGGAACAAGTCACCTAGCTCCGCAGGTACTGGCGACACCCTAATGCGTTTCTGTGCGTGACGATTTGAAAGAGAGAGAGAGAAACTGATTTTTTTTTTTCATGCCATCCACCCACATTAGGGTTTTGTAGGTTACTAGTTTGTGTGTGTGCCTGTGTGTGTGCGAGTGTGTGTGTGCTTGTATGTATGCATGCGTGAGAGAGAGAGAGAGAGAGAGAGAGAGAGAGAGAGAGAGTACGTCTTGCATGCATACGACCCATAAACTAATAAAGTGTCCGCGTTCATCTTTTCAAGTTGTTTGGCACCACGCTGCTCCCTTAAGCGCTCTGCTCTCAGACGGGTAGTGAAGGTGAAAGAACGCAGTGAGCCGAGGCTATTCCTTGACAGCCCTGAATGATGCTGTTGGGCCCGATTCTCCTAACCCACTTTTATTACCTCGAAATCCTGCTCCGCAACCAGTGAGAATTGGGATGTGACCTGTTCACAGACAGTGAAATGACAAGTATGTCACCTCCGAGTATGCCACATGAATTAAAGTCTGTGGCCTTGTACCAATCTCTCAGCAATATGCTACTCGCTTAAAGGGTAAATCCTTTTATGCGCGTATGCAATTAACAAAGCTTGAAAAAGACCCTATTAATTATGAGTCAAAACTGCTTGTTGTTACACCATCGTGATTCGTATTAGTATTTTGGCTAACAGAAAAGTCAGGCTTGCACTCTACAGGCTCCAAATATTACTGAATGTGGATCCTTGAGGATCCTTGGATCCTTAAAGGGTTTTTTTTTTGTTCAAAAGTTCTGGCGCAGATGGCAGCTGTGGGAGGTAGAAAAAAATCCCAGTGGTGACAAAGGATGTGCTGCGACGAAAACACCTGCGGTTAAGAAATGTCACAATAATTACGATTTCTCTCCCGCGCTACCTCTCGCTCTCGCACGCTGACGGAGGAGAGGAGAGAGAGAGAGAGCCCCGTGAATTAGTCGCGGCGTTAAAATCTGCTTCGCCTCGCTTCACGCCCTCAGGGGTCCGGCGCATGAAAATTCTTCGTTATTTTCTCTTGCGGGGCCAAGGCGAAAAGTGGCAAAGTACTGTGAGATGAGGGAGACGTTCCATATCTCTTTTTCCTCTCTCTTTCCTTCTCTCTCTCTCTCTCTCTCTCTCTCTCTCTCTCTCTCTCTCTCTCTCTCTCTCTCTCTCTGTGGCCGGAGCGAGGTCATTTCTGCCTAGTTTTTCCCCCAGTTCTTCCAAACTACCTGACAGCTACACTACCACAAACATCCCCAGTGCACTCACACACACGCACACACACAACATGCACTTAACTCTCACATCGCATTAAAAAACCCTCTATTAGACCCACTTTAAGCCTTCAGCAGAAGAAGAAGAGAGAGAACGAGAGAACGAGAGAGAGAGAGAGAGAGAGAGAGAGAGAGAGAGAGAGAGAGAGAGAGTTGGCACGTTAAAAGGGGGGAAGAAGGCCTGTAATCACTAGAATCCTCTCTCAGCCCTTCCTTGCGATAGATGATTTCTTTCCACGCGGTTCCCTGGGCGCTCAGGCCAACAGTGGAGTAATTGCTGGAAATGTGGTTCCATCAGCCCTGCTGTACCTGCAGTCAGTTAATCTGCCGTGAGGCCCCTGGGCGTCACGTGAAGGCAAGCTGGCCGGGGCCGGGGCTGTCAGGGAGGATGCCCACCACTAGCCTCAGTGCTGCTCACTCGCTTACTGCGGCAGCGACTCCAGGACCTGTGGATATCTGATCAGGGGAGAGAGGAGGTACGGTGAGACCGTATGTCTTGTGGTGTTGTGTTCGCTTTGACACTCCTTTAAAAGCCACAGTGTTTGCCCGTATCAGTTGTCAGTAAATTCAACAATCAGGACATCACTCAGGTACAGCCTGTGCTCTCCCCTTCCTCATGCTCTCCCAACGTGGCCCAGTTTCATTGGCTGAGTGTTTGCCTTGAAGTAATGGCAGCCATGGACTAATGGTTAGGGAGGTGGACGTAAGGTCAGAGGGTTGCAGGTTCGAATCCCACCCTTACCTCTGCCTACATCCATCCATGGCTGAAGTGCCCTTGAGCAAGGTACCTAACCTCACATTGCTCCAGGGACTGTAACCAATACCCTGTTAAGGCGTCTTTCCACATACAACCCGGCTGTGCCAGCCCGTTTTTTGTTTCCATTGCAAACGTACCTGGAGTACGGAGTGGTTGGAGTTATGTTTTTAGCGTTGTCATGTTGCATTACTTTACGTAGGCTACTTGACTTCGCATAAGTCTGACAGATATCTCACCTATAGAATCACCTCGAAGTAGATAAATAGTTTCAGCAACATATTTGGATACAGAATGTTGATTTCTGCCTTTGATTTTCATATCAAAGTAATACAGTGTCCAACTATAGAGCAAGATTATTTTTTGATTCACCAGTGAGGACGAGAGACGCGGATTCTGGGTAGTAGGCAGCGAAAGACCCGCTCAGTTGACTTCAGCCGGCCGGCTGGTTTTCGAGCTGAGTCAAGCTTTGCCGTGCCCAATCGAAATGCAACAAGTGGCGGCCGAGTCGTGCTGTGTCGAGCTGTACCGGGTAGAAAACGGGCAGTGGAAATGACCCTTTAGTCGCTTTGGATAAATGTGTCAGCTAAGTATAATGTAATGTTCTAATGTAAAATGAAACAATCAGACGGTATGCAGGGCTGTCATGCAATATAGGACAGCATTAGACCTTCAGGCCTTTTGGTCAAATTTGAAAGGCAAGTCTCTGCATGAAATGAGGAGAGGCAATTTGCCAATTAAAACCCCCGATAGCTATAACCTTAATTAAACGAAAACATGAGTCATGTTAATTAAACAAAATAATGACTGTGTTGTATTAAACAGTGGTGTTATACGTTCGGTGAGGTTTGAGGACTGTTTTTTTATGTAGCTTGGGAACGCTTTTTCTTTGCTGTACTTTCTTCCCTTTCACTTTTACGCCACACTTTTTTTGATGAGTTTGTGGAAAAGGCGGAGTATTTTGATGGCATTTTGAAAGCGAGGTCAGTCAAGCTTTACACGGCGAATGCTGTTGTTGAAGTAAGTCAATATGTTTCATTACATTTCAAATGCCACGCCATAATTCCTTAGTGTTTGTTTGATTACCGTCATTAGTTTTGTTTTGTTGAAGAGGTGATTTTACAAAAAAAGATAGAAAGAAAGATCTGTATCTGTTGGCACAGCAAAGCTGCTTGCTCATATGAAGCTAATAGTGTTTCTTTTGAATCTCTCTCTCTCTCTCTTTCTTTCTCTCTCTCTCTCTCTCTCTCTCTCTCTCTCTCTCTCTCTCTCTCTCTCTCTCTCTCTCTCTCTCTCTCTCTCTCTCCCTCTCTCTTTCTTTCTCTCTCTCTCTCTCTCTCTCTCTCTCTCTCTTTCGCTCTCGCTCTCGCTCTCTCTCTCTCTCTGATGCTGGCCCTTCTCATCCTCTGTCTCTGCTACCATATCTGTCTGTTGGTGTTAATATCTTGCTAAATGGGGTGTGATGCGGTGGATTTGCCACTGTCAGCCTGACTCATTTGGGAAAATGTCTTTTCATCTCACTTAAATGTGCAACCAGATCACATTCATATTAATAACACACACACGCGTGCAGGCACACACACACACACACACACACACACACACACACACACACACACACACACACACACACACACACACACACACACACACACACACACACACACACACACACACACACACACACACACACACACACACACTGAAAAAGAACCATTAGGAACACCCCACCTCAAGAACATCTCACCTCTCAGCTTGCCTTCATATTTGGAGGGCAACCCACAAAAGGTAACATTGAAGTGTTTATGCAGGCATGCAGACAGACAGACGCACACGCACACACACACACACACACACACACACACACACACACACACACACACACACACACACACACACACACACACACACACACACACACACACACACAGCACACACAGTAGGCCTGCACAACACATACATGCATTACACACCACACGCTCACACACTGAAAAATACCAGCCATCAGAAAATCTCCAAAAGAGATAGCAGCTGACCTCTCAGCGTGCCTTCATGTTTCAAGGGCGACCCCATAGGCTAATACTGAGGTGTTTATGCAGCAGTGTTAATTTCGTCAACCAGGACGATGACGAAAATATTTCGTCAACACCCCTTTTTCCCGTGACGATGACTAACAAAAATTGCTTGAAGAAAATAAAAATATGACGAAAAAAAAAATATTTTCGTCAAGAAGACTAAGACTAGACGAAATGTATAAGCCATGGACGAATGGACATTAAAAAATAGGCCTATATTTTTTTTTATATAATTTGCAATGGTTAATATGATGGTTTATTGAACTG
Organism: Engraulis encrasicolus; assembly: GCF_034702125.1. NCBI lineage: Eukaryota > Metazoa > Chordata > Actinopteri > Clupeiformes > Engraulidae > Engraulis > Engraulis encrasicolus. The sequence continues at coordinate 19,906,496 of NC_085865.1, read as the reverse complement.
AAGATTACGAGCTGGCACCCTGTTTGTCTCTGGGGCAGAGCCTGTCGCAGCTCAATTAGTAGTAGCCTAGTTCAGTGCGTCCAGTTCAGTTGAGTTTAGGCACTAAAACGTCCCCCAGAAAGAGAAAAAAATAGCCGACGTTGAGACAAGTGTTAATTTTGAAACATGTTCAACAACCCTTTTGTCCATGCCGAAGACTTGTGCGTTTCTGCAGTCATTTTAAGAATACTGTAGCCTAGTGGTACCGTGGCGCCAATCTTCCTCTGATGCTGTCATTTTAAACCTCCTCGAGCTCTCTTCTCCTTTCCACTTTCGCCTCCTACCCCGACATCCGTTGTCTGATCTTTTTGTAATGTTTGCTATATTGGTTGTATAGTTTAAGGGATGAGTGCGCTACGTGGGAAAAGTTGCTTAGCCTAAGCCTGAACAGGTGCACGGCTAGGCCTATTGTAGATTTGATCATAAGAATCAATGTTTGGGCGATCGCTAAGGGGTTTAAATTGCGGAGATTTGAAACATGTTCCCGTCGGGGGCAACGCTATAAGACCCAAGGAAGTAGCCTAGACTCCATGCGATGCTTCCAGACATCCCAAGTTCCAAAAACTCATTTCATGGAGATGCTTATTGACCCTCAACACCCCGACGAACAAAACAGCATTAGTGTTTAAACATTTGTATGTCCATGCCCTTTCTATCGTCCAGTCTGCATAGAACAACTGCCTACTTTTCCCCCTGGGACTTTTGCAGGGCGTCCTACGAAGTGTGGCGTAATCTTTTTGAAGTAGCCTATTCCACGCATGCCGCACGAGTCGTTATCTTTCTTTGTCTCGCATTGCCAATTGAAAAATAAACGCTAACTTGGATAGTCTAAAATCAGGAATATTTTATCTGATTCGCGGGCACCGGAGAGCCACTATCAATATCAGGGAGACTTCTTGAACTTCAGGGAGACTTGGGATGTCCGGTCTTCCCACTGCCTGTGCTTTGAGTTACGCGGTCAGGTGAAGAAGAGCGTGTAGCCTACATGATCAAATTCAAAAGCAAATGATATGCGGCAGTTTCTAATGCACGAGAGAGAGAGAGAGAGAGAGAGAGAGAGAGAGAGAGAGAGAGAGAGAGAGAGAGAGAGAGAGAGAGAGAGAGAGAGAGAGAGAGAGAGAGAGAGAGAGCAAGCGCGCGCAACCTGGAAGTGTGTGTGTGTGTGATGCACTTTTGCTCTATGATGTTGAAGTTACTTTTACAGAGCTAATTTTGGTGTTGGTGGAAAATAGCTGGTAACAACGTGAATATTTGCTGCAATAGGCTATATAGAAATAATTGGTGAAATAACAATAGCCCTACTAGGTTATTCAGGCTATTTTACGCCACAATGTTGACTATGACTAAAATTTGAAATGTTGACTAAAATGACGAAAATGACGAAAATTTGACTAAGACTAAAATTGATTTTCGTCATTAAGACTAAGACTAAGACTAAATTGGGAAGGCAATGACTAAATATGACTAAGACTAAAATTGATTTTCGTCATTGTGACTAAGACTAAGACAAAATTGAAAAAAGCTGACGAAATTAACACTGTTATGCAGACAGGCAGACACACACGCGCACACACACACACACACACACACACACACACACACACACACACACACACACACACACACACACACACACACACACACACACACACACACACACACACACACACACACACTCACTCACTCACTCACCTCTCAGCTTGCCTCCATGTTTGGAGAGCAACCCCATAAGGTAATACTGAGGTGTTTATGCAGTGCAGGTTCACCAGTCTCCTCTTTGACAGGCACACACACACGCACGCACACACACACACACACACACACACACACACACACACACACACACACACACACACACACACACACACACACACACACACACACACACACACACACACACACACACACACACACACACACACACACACACACCCATAAGGTAATACTGAGGTGTTTATGCGGTGCAGGCTCACCAGTGTCCTCTTTGACAGGCACACAGGGGAGCTAATGGGATTTGTTGGGGCGTTGGCTCCCTCTAATCCCTACTTGGCGCTCGCAAACCAGTTGACACATTGCACTGGCACCCACTAAAAATAATGTGTGTGTGTGTGTGTGTGTGTGTTGGTGTGTGTGTGTGTGTGTGTGTGTGTGTGTGTGTGTGTGTGTGTGTGTGTGTGTGTGTGTGTGTGTGTGTGTCTGTGTGTCTGTGTGTCTGTGTGAGTGCGTGACACATGCTGGTAAGGGACCTTCTCTCTCTCTCTCTCTCTCTCTCTCTCTCTCTCTCTCTCTCTCTCTCTCTCTCTCTCTCTCTCTCTCTCTCTCTCTCTCTCTCTGCTCTCAGTTCTCTGCTCTCTGCTTACCTTCTCCTCTATGTCGATCTTAAGGGGCAACTTTTCAGGCTGAATGCATTAATGAAATGTTCCAAAGTTGGAATATTTAACAAATCCATTGGGGGCTCGCTGCAGAAACGAGCAGTTTCCCATGCACCACTGTGTCACACGTCTACTTCTCACAACAACAAAAAATGTATTTACAGCTTGCTTAAAAAGTTTTAAAGTCCATTCGTTTAATCTCCTCATAATTCTCATTGACATTCATAGAATGACTTGGCAGAACTACCACTCCATCATTTAAGCTCCATCCAGTCTGCAAGAAAGTCTACCGTATGGGTGAACTAATGGGTAGCTTATCCAACAATCAACCAACAATTACCAATGTTGCTGTGTGGACACAATTCCCAGCAGCCAACAAACCAAGCAGCTCTTAAATAAAAAAAAATCCACCCATCATTCACCACACAGTTCATATTGTCTCCTGTGTAAGTGAAATATCCAGTTCCCCGACATTTGTTTATTTCCCCTCTTATTCTACTGTAGGCCATAGAGAACTGTGTGAGCTCAAAGGTAGTTTTCTCCTTTTCTATGCTTCTGTAGTTCAATAGTATTGTTCTATCATTCTATTCTTCCAGACGAGGGAGAACAGTGTATTTGTGGGATCGTCGTTTATCCAGTACTATGCTACTATGGTTTTGCTGAATTCTTCTACTATTCTAATGTTCCAGACCATGGAGAATTGTGTTTGTGTGGGATCATCGTTCCTCCAGTTCTATGCTTCTATGGCTCTAATGTATTGCTCTATGGTTCTATTTTTCCAGACCACGGAGAACTGCGTGTGCATCCTGAGAAACCTGTCGTACCGGCTGGCAGCGGAGACGTCTCAGGGCCAGCAGATCGGCACGGACGAGCTGGACGGCCTGCTGTGTGGGGACGCCAATGGGAAGGACGGAGAGAGCTCAGGGTGCTGGGGCAAGAAGAAGAAGAAAAAGAAGCCACAGGATCAGGTGGGTACACTGTAAAAATATATATCTGTAATATGTCATGATAACTTAAATAGTTAATAAATAGTTTATTTATTTTGCTATACACTGGCAACAGCGCGGTTCAACTTCAAATCACAAGTTTATCAGCTGCCTCAGAATTCCAAGTTTATTTAAATATTTTTTTAAGTTCTGTGTGTGTTGTTTGAACTCAACGCTGCAATTTAAAGCTTCACACAACTTACAATAAGGATTGAAATTAACTTGGTAACAGGTATTTTTTACAGTGTAGAAATGAGACGGGTGGAAGATGTTGCCGTTGCAATTATATTTCCCTGTCTATGTCCCCTTTTGTCAGTCAGTTTGGATAAAAGTAGCCTGGTCTTGCCAGATGTAAGTTCAAAGGAATTTCTGTCTGCTGGTATGCTGTGTCTGAACTGTGTTTTCTGGGAGGGCTTTATTCCTATTCGCCAGAACATGGCACCCCTCAAACCAGTAATAGTTTTTCAATCTCATGACCAAATGTTAGTGATTGGGGAAATAGGACACACATGCAAAGGAATAAAATGGACTAAGAGAATGGTCTTAATGGATTTGGGAGGGCATGTATGATGTGTAGGGTGAGTGACTGTCGATGAGGCAGTTGTTGGCTCTGCTTTGAGGAGTTGGTCTAAGAGGGGGCAGTGGGATATTTACGGATAAGCTGTAAACATGCCGAATGTGGAAGAAGAGGAGAGGTCTAATGTGGAGGCTTGTTATGTTGTCTGCCACGGTGCGGTTAGCCTGCAATTATAGTAATTTTGCCTTTTTCAGAGCACTCAACTCTCAGTCCTCACTGGTAATTTGGCCATTTTACCCGCCTGACAAATTTCCATGTAGGAACTAAATCACATATTGGAGTGGGCCACATGTTGTCTAAGATATCTCTGAGAAGTCACTAAGGCCCCTTTCACAAGTGACGCATATCAGGTTTTTTCCCCTCAACTGTGACTGATTTATGTGACAGAAAAAGCACATCCAAAGTTACATTTTAATCTTTAATTTCCCCCTGGGGATCAATCTAATCAGATATGGATCGGACGTATGAATGTGTCTATTGTGTTAATACTCACATCGGATATTCTGATCAGTGTGACCCTCAAGTCATAAAGACAATTTCTCACACCTGTTAATGTAGAGTAAGGAAGAACCGCACAACGATGAGCTCCGTTTTAATCCATTTTTATTTCCTTGACCTTTCAGGCCACCACAGTCCTTCGTCAGACTAGATTGATCTGACTGGGGTTCACACCTGTTAATAACATCGAAACAACATGTCCATACAGGACAGACTTCCAGAGAACAGCTCACAGAGCATGTTTAATGTTGCTCTGCCCATTCTGAAATTCTGCATGTATGTGTGAAAAACCTTATCGTAAGGGTGCAAATATCCGCACACCTCATTGAAAATGTGAGACTACAGTGTACACATAGGCATACCTTACATTTTGGGGTAGCGACAAGACAACTGTGTAGATCAGGTAATAAGAGAGATTATCTGACATTGACAGCAATTTCTAGCATGATTTGGCGTTTAACGTTCAGCATGTTCAAAATCTTGATCAGAATTCAGCAGTGATGGGCCTCCAACTGTGTCTGCTTAAGTTCAGGTCACGTCAGTATTCCCATCATTGCTTATTATTCCTTTACCCTGCTGTGCTAATTTTGTTTCCACTGGAAGTACTGGCTTTAGCGATGCAGCAATCAGTTAGTCCGTTACCGTGGACATGATTAAATCATTCCAGGCAGAAAGTGAAGGGAGAAAGCGGTCAGGGCGAGGTTGAAATCAGAATTCTATTGCGAAATTAAAGTACCATCTCTCTCATGCTGACGTGTTGGGACTCGGCTTCAAACATAGATTGAAAAGCGCAAACAGTGAACGCCTAACCACCGCTTGTCAAAGACAGCTAACTCTCCCACCCCCCTGGCTTCACTCCTCTCATTCTCTCTTCCCCTCATAAGGGGCTCTCCTCTACCCCCCCCTCTCTTCTTCCCTCCTGCTTTGTCTTTTCCCCTCACAGGAGGTTCTCATCTCACACTGGGGGTAGCTCTTGCTTCCATCCTCCCTGCGTTATTAACGAGCTTGTATACATCATCCCCACCCCACACTGCTTTGAGGCAAGCCTCTGCTGTTCAATTAACTGCTGAAAGGAAGAGGAGAGCACCTGAGAGGCTTCCTTTGTACACTTTCTGTACTCTCTCTTACTCTCTCTCTCTCTCTCTCTCTCTCTGCGTACGTTTGTGCATACGTGTGTGTGCACGCGTGCGCGCGTGTGCGTGTGCGTGCGCGTGTGTGTGTGTGAGTGTGTGTGTGTGTGTGTGTGTGTGTGTGTGTGTGTGTGTGTGTGTGTTTGTCGACACCCCCCCATACGCTCATGTTGCGTTCATGGATGCTCATCGATGTGTTTTCTTCGGCATGTGACTGCGTTAGTCATTTAAATTTAAATTTACCTGACTCTCGGCAGATGAATGTAGTTCCACTTGTGACCATTCTTCCAAAAACGCAATGGTGACGATGATGGTCACAATGATGTTGGTCGAGAAGGCCCGGCTCCCATTCTCCGCTCTAGTTCTATTGGGTTGAGGTCAGGGCTCTGCGCAGGGCAGTGAAGTGCATCCTCACCATACTCTCTCCTTCATGTCTTTATGAACCTTGCTTTGTGCACAGACATGTTGGAAGAGAAAGGGCCACGCTCTAAACTGTTCCCACAAGGTTTTGTAACACAAGGTTTGGGGCGTGGAATTGTACAAAATCAGGATGCCAAAACATTATAGCCAATTGCATGCTCCCAAAAGGTGGACCAATATCATATTGAACCCTATGGGTTAGGAATGGGATGGCAATAGTGAGTCAAGGCAGGTTAGCAAATAGTTTGGTCCTTCCCAGATGTTCAGTTTATGTTGAGCAAGGCAGAGATGCTTTCATCTGCCGAACATCAGGTGAAGATAATACAGTTTAAAACAGAGCAAGGCTGTGTGAATACTGTACTTGCTCCCATGACAAACACAAAACCACAGGATAGTTATGAGCTCTTCTGACAATTACTGCTCTTTAGCTACGTTGGTGGGCTAATTAGTGAAATCCCCTGCCTTGGGTGGTCAGCTAACACCAATGCACAACAGGACTTCAACTCACTGGACTGGAATTACACACCTCTGCTGTGTCTTAGTACTAATACACAGCCCATACTCCAAGGTCAGGTGCGCTATGGAAGACAGAGCAGGATGCCGGCCCAGCCCAGTCAAGCAACAGCACCAGCACCAGCCCAGGCCTATTACAGTCATCTCCATACTTATAAATTACACTGGCTGCTATACACCTGTTCTCGTTGCATAGATTTTTCTATTAGCGCATTTAATCTTTTTAATGTGTCAAGTCAGCAAGTAGCGGACCTCCCCTCGTACCCTTTTTATCCGTCTGGGAGTGTCGTAACCGTTTCCCCCCCAGATCATAGCTATTCACCAGTTAGTGTCTGCCATAAAACAAGCCTCTCTCTCCCGGGTCAGGCAGACACAGGCTGAGGACATAACGCATCAGCCCGTTGCCATTACACGCCAGAGACGCTTTTAAGGGTTGAGAGGTGTGACTGGGAAATGAATGGCGATTAATGAGAAGAAGCCATGGCACTAAAGAGGATGGAGCTGTAACTTGGAGACCTGTCTGCTTTTATGATGAGCCTATAATATTTTGTAAACTGACATTATGCCTAGCTGGAAGTTTTGTTGATCATCAGGGTTGCCACAGCAACAGCTATACTGTGAGGTACCATTACAAGTCAATACGGGAAAATATAGTCTTTCAAAACCTTCTGGAGAACTTCAATGTTGCTTACAGTACATTTCAAAGCAGAAATGTGATGTTTTTCGAGAGAAAAAGTGGTGTTATGCATGCTATCTCTCATTATGCCTAAATAAGACCAAAATTCCCCCAGACAGAGGTGCCTGAAGGTGGTAACAAGATGTCTACCAGGTGGTGGTATGACATACCACCGCACTTTGTTTCACACCTTTCCAGAGGGTCATATATGTGCAATATAAGGAAAATATGCAATGTAAAATGTTTTTGTAAATATCCTACCTCTTAGCACTTTAAAAGAACAACCTGGCCTTATAAAGAACAGCTAGTCTTTTGCCTGTGTGAAACAAATGAGAAGATTAGATTTTGCAGTGACATCCCTGTTGGACTGTTGTCTGTGTCGCTGTTGTTTGTTTTCCGAATGGGCACAAGAGGCAAATTCCAATTTGTCTAATGAAATCAAAGCTCTGCATGCTATGTTGTGCTTGCTTAACAAATGGAGACAGACTATGGTTAAAAAATATACAGCAGATATGATACAAAATATATTTTTCGTTTAGTTTTTCCTATTTAGCCACCCAGAACAAGGCAGTTGTAATTGCCCAACCGTAAGGCCCATTCATTAATTAGCACAACAATTGAATTGTACATGTAGCATGTGGTCAGCTGTGGCCCAGCTGGTGTGCTCCGGCATGGCTGCTTGTTAGACATCATCAAGCCGATACTGAGAGACAGTCATCCGTCTGTCAAGCACCACCCGCCAGACAGCCAAACTCCATCAGACCCACGGTTGGACTGGGGGCAAGATATGGCCCGGGCATTTGACATGGGCATTTGATATGACCCGGGCATTTGACATGGGAATTTGATATGGCCCGGGCATTTGACATGGGAATTTGATATGGCCCGGGCATTTGTGCTATAGAACGGCCCTTCACACAGGCACTGTCTTCCTATGATAGTATGACTGCTACAGTCCATTGTCTATACATTAAAGAGGAACCAATGGACCGCCCCTTTCTAAAT
>NC_085865.1:19880780-19893280 GCF_034702125.1 Engraulis encrasicolus | reverse complement strand
TTGTGTGTTGTGTGTGTGCATGTTGCCTGTGTGTGTGCGTGTGTGTGTGTTGCTTGTGTGTGTGGCGGCTCATTTTCAGATTGTGTTTGTGGTGTGTGTGTGTGTGTGTGTGTGTGTGTGTGTGTGTGTGTGTGTGTGTGTGTGTGTGTGTGTGTGTGTGTGTGTGTGTGTGTGTGTGTGTGTGTGTGTGTGTGTGTGTGTGTGTGTCTGGCGTGTGTGGTTGTGTGTGTGCATGTTGCTTGTGTGTGTTCGTGTGTCAGTGTGTGTCTGTGTGTGTGTCCGTGCATGTTTTTGTGTGTGTGTGTGTGTGTGTGTGTGTGTGTGTGTGTGTGTGTGTGTGTGTGTGTGTGTGTGTGTGTGTGTTTCTGGCTGGCTCCTGAGGGTAAGAGTGATTGCCTTGAGCGAGTGGCGCGTGGGCACAGCACGGCATCGTGGGCGAACGCAGCAAACAAACACTGGCGCTCTGTGTCTGGGATGAACAATGTGTGTGTGTGTGTGTGTGTGTGTGTGTGTGTGTGTGTGTGTGTGTGTGTGTGTGTGTGTGTGTGTGTGTGTGTGTGTGTGTGTGTGTGTGTGTGTGTGTGTGTGTGTGTGTGTGCGTGTGTGTGTGCACTGTGTGTGTGTGCACTGTGTGCCTCTGTGTTTGTGTGAGGCAGAAAATAACTTCATGGCAAAAAGTTAAACCGATAAACAACTGCAGATCGACAGCTGAAGTAGGTGCCTCGTTGGAGTAAACAGACAGTCAGGCAGACAGACGGATGGATGTATGGATGGACAGAGGGACGGGCAGACTCATTTTTCATACTCTTCTTTTTTATTCTTGGTGCTGTCTCCATTTTCGTCTGCATTTTCCATTTTTGCCCCCCTCTCTTCTTACTTCTTTCAGGCTGGGCACACAGTTGCAGGTTCGGGCCCCGTTCTGTCTGACCCCATCGATGTGTACTTGAGCAAGATGCTTACTGTAACCCCAAAATTGTTCCTGATGGCAGGATGATACACTGCATGGCATCCACTACCACCAGTGGATATATCCGAGGCATACAATATAAATCGCTTTAAGTGCTCTAAGGAGTGGAAAGGCGCTATATAAATGCAGTCCATTTACGGTTTTTTTTGTACTATTTAACTGATTTTTATGTCCTTCTTCCTCTTTTTCCTTCCTAGTGGGATGGTGTGGGGCCCCTGCCGGACTCGGCCGACCCCCCCAAGGGTATTCAGATGCTGTGGCACCCCTCCATAGTGAAGCCCTACCTCACGCTGCTGTCCGAGTGCTCCAACCCAGACACACTGGAGGGCGCCGCAGGGGCACTGCAGAACCTGGCAGCTGGCAGCTGGAAGGTGGGTATGGGAAAACGTGTGTGTGTGTGGGGGGGGGGAGTGAGTGTATGTGTCTGTGTGTCTCTGTGTGTGTGTTTGTGTGTGTGTGTGTGTGCGCACGCGCGCAAGTCTGCATGTCTGTGCGCGCACACATGCCCAATTTGCATGTCTATATGTTCGCATTTTTTTTGTATTCATCCTTTTGTTGTGTGTGTCTATGTGTATGAGAGAGAGAGAGAGATGGGGATAGGGAAGCGTGGTATAATCCCTGTGCATGTGTGATGTGTGTATTCGCTGGATGCCTGCTATAGATGCTGCAGTATCAGCAGCCAAACACAGCCTGCTCTACAGCAGCTCCTAATCCTCCCTATTGATCAATGCATTCCCTTTGAGGAGTAAGGAATTTCCCCCAGTTCTTCTAGAATTGTACTCGAACACTGTACAGCTCCCATAAAAGTCTGTGTTAAAAATCTTGAAAAGTCCTTATGACTTCATAATGAGAACTCAAAATTTTGGCAAAATTCTAATCACATATTTGGGATGGTACTCCTCAAAGGGTTAAGAACCGCTTGATATTTCCTATGCTACAGGTCCTGAAGCCTTTGCTTGTGTACGTGCGTTCATGCATGATTGAGTGCAAGACTGTATGAAAGTGACGTGTGTGTGCGTGCGTGCGTGCGTGCGTGCGTGCGTGCGTCTGGCTGTGTCTGCACATGTGCGTGTGCATGCGCGCCTGCCTGTGTTTGTATGTGTGTGAAGGCCTATGTGTGTGTCTAAAACCAGGCTTTCCCACATAAAACCGTTCGAATGCCAGTGTGTGTGTGTGTGTGTGTGTGTGTGTGTGTGGGTGTGAAGAAACATCACTCAGTGTGCGTGTGTGTCTGTGTGTCTGTGTGTGCAGGTGTGCGTGCATGCCTGCCTGTGTTTGTATGTGTGTGTAGGCCTATATGTGTGTCTAAAACCAGGCTTTCCCACATAAAACCGTTCGAATGCCAGTAAAACGTTTCCCATGTCGTGTGCGTGTGCGTTTGCGTGTGCGTGTGCGTGTGCGTGTGCCTGCATGTGTACATGCGTGCCTGCCTGTGTACATGCATGCCTGCCTGTGTTTGTATGCGTGTGAAGGCCTATATGTGTGTCTAAAACCAGGCTTTCCCACATAAAACCGTTCGAATGGCAGTGAAAAGTTTCCCATGTACTCAGGTGCTTACTGGCCATCCTGTTTAGAAGTGGTGTTGATCCTGTAACTGGAAGCCCATCCCCCTCCAGGGCTGCTGGATCGATAACGGCCCAGAGCGGCTCTCAGAGGCGGCTGATTAGATTGGGGGGGATTGGGATGGGTTTTACAAGGCCAGTCATAGGCCTGGAGCCTGGGCCTGCGGCACATCAGGAGGCCTCGCTGTTTCTCTCTCTCCAGTCTCTTTCTCTGTCTCTGTCTCTTTCTCTGTCTGTCTCTCTGTGCCTTTTTCCCTCACACATACATAGACGTACTACACACGTGCACACGCACGCACACACACACACACACACACACACACACACACACACACACACACACACACACACACACACACACACACACGCACGCACACACACAGACTCACAGTCAGATACACACACGCGCACACACACTCACACGGTCAAATACACACATGAGTTCACAAAAATCCTCTGTGTCTGTCTCTGTCTCTCTTTCTCTTGCTTGCTCTGTCTCTTTTCCCTTAATTGTTTCCTTTCTTTTTTCTGACTTTTTTTTCGTTGTTGTTTCTCCACTCAATCACTTTGTTTGTGAAGGGCCAATCTTAGCGGAGTCATCTTGTGTTTGTCGCTTCTAATTGGCTTGCAGTAGTCTTTTTTTTCTCCGTAGGCGCCCGTAGCATTGTGCTGCAATGCATGCTAATGCCTCAGCGCTAACTCCCCACTCTGCTCCTTCTGAGTGCTCCCATTTTAATAGGATTAGACATTCCCATATAGTCTCTCCAAGAGGACCCTGGATTAGGCTTCCTGACTTTTCTAATTTATTTATTTAAATTCGCGAGAAGTTTCTCTGAAGATGTGTATCTCCTCCCGAAGCTCGAGAGCGTTTGCGCCGCTTAATTCCTGTGCCCTTCGATGGAGAAAAGTTTTTGTCCCCTTCCCGAAAAGTCTTCCCCAAACGTTATTACTGTATTTTATCATTGGTATTATTTCAAATCTGAATATTTTCACTTGTGCTTAAAGACTGTCAGTCAGTATTTAGAGCACGGTTGTCAGTCAGGCAAATTGTAATTCAAAGCAGACGAATGGAGTGATCCCAGAGGACTTGCTCACCTACTCAATATGGTCTTTTATCATGTCACTTCAACATATTTCTATATTTAACCTACACCACCCCAACCTGTGCTGGTTGAGTTAGCACATATGTTGCCAACAGGGAAGCCGATAAGGGGGGACAAAGGGGTTAGCTGTACCGGGCCCAGAAAGATGAGGGGCCCATAATTGTTGCCTGATTATCATGACTTTGAAATCTCTTCGAGACTTGGTCTGACCAAGAGCATAACAACGAACATTCTTAAACGGCATGGTTGACCCATCTGTATAAAAGACCCACCTCCCTTGGTTTGCTACTGGTCGAGGGCAGAACAGGCTCAGCCAAAGTTTAAAACGAACATTTCTTAGTCCCAATATAGCGTCTCTGCTTGAACAACGTCACTGCCTTGAACACGCCTCTACCCAGGATGGTTGGAAATGCTCAAAGTTGATTAGTTCCCAACAAAGTGGGTGGAGTTTCCTGCTGTGGAGGGAACTTTAGCCGAATGCTCATGAACAAGCTTTTGGCCTTAGTGAGTGTAGCTGAGCCGAAGGCGTTGCGTCACCACTAGGGCGGAGCTTGGGTACCATAATTGAGTCCTCATTACATTGAATGTATTGGGTGAGGTGTCCCTTCAGATGATTTTGTCCTGGGCCCAGCCAAAGCTGTAAACGGCCCTGGTTGCCAAACACGTAGAGTGAAAATGGCATATTTTCAGACTCAACGAAGGAGTCCTTATTTTACTTTCTAAAATAGGCTTAATTTTCCACAACCTTGAAGGCCGGCTTTACGCAGATTGAGTCTCTCGTCAGACTGTGCCACAACTTCAGGCACAGAATGGCCTTTGAGAAAGTCTTTATTTCTTTGCCTGATGAATAGGTCAAAAAGGGTACCACCGCAAATAGGTTCCACTCTATAGCCCAATCTGACTTGTGATACAAAAAGCCCTTTGATCTGTCTAAAAAAAGATGAAGAGGAATGGCTGCTGCAAAATGTTGTAGAGGCATGCGTCCAAATTCGACTGAAAGTTGTCAAAGCTCAAAAAAGGAGTTGCATGTTACTTGCCATCAGCAAACAGGTTATGAATAGGGCATATTGAGTTTATTGTAGTTTCCGATAGTGCCGATTTAAGCTTTACAGTGATACCTTACACATGGTAATCTGGCATCATCAGATGAATTTATAGCCCTTTGAATGGCTCTTGAAGTAGAAAGCAGAGCAATCAGCTCTGAAAGTGTCTCATACAGAAGACATAAAGTTATCCCCTTTAAAGGCAAAATGTTGGCTTTTAGATAAACCAGTACTGTTTTCTGAAGCGTTGAGTACCTTTTTCCTCACCTTGCCATCAACAGTAGTTGTTTTATATTTTTGTGAGGGCTTTTTAGCCTTTCTGGACAGTACAGTGAAGACACAGAGAAGCGACATTACCCAGGACGGACTCATGGTCATGGAAGCCCACATTAACGGCGGCTTAGCGCCACAGCATCCACCCCCTACAAGGTATCCTTTTGGATAGCCACAATAAACCCATATCAAATCAAGTTCAAGAAAAGTCCAAGACAGGGGTGAGAGTCACAATCAAAATCTGGAATGAATTTGAGGGCCGAACCCAATATTTGTTATAAAAAATTTACTAAAATTGTGAGGGCATGCACGTAATACTCATGGTTAAATTTAATTTCATATTTGGTAGTCCAAATGTGCATGCACATATATTGTGTTGCATATGAGTGTGAGCTGGCCCCACTCATATTCCTGTGATACAATTTCATGTTCAAGTCTTGTTACGCGGCTACTTCCTGGTTCCCGGTTTGCACAACTCTGTTATTAGATGGCTCTGAGCCTATGCATCCTAGGATTACATCAAAAGTGTACAGTGACTTTTGGGGACACATTGGGTTTAAATATGGAGTGTGACGTGGTTAAGTATGGAGTGTGTGACGTGGTTAAGAGGTGATGAGTGTTTTGGCCTCTCGATTCCTTCCTCTTTCATTTCTTTCAGCAGCTATAGTTTGTTAGATCTCCAAGACACAGCTTTTTGACGGTGAAAACCCAAACCCACCTTCACCCTGGAACACACTCGTGCACATATGCGCTCAAGCACACACATGCAAGTACATATACAGTACAAGCGACCACACACAAACACACACACACACACACACACACACACACACACACACACACACACACACACACACACACACACACACACACACACACACACACACACACACACACACACACACACACACACACACACACACACGTCTCATGCATGCCTCTCACAAACACGTACATACAGTGCATACTTCACCCAGAAGCACATGCACTCTCACATCACATAATAGATGCAACAGCACCTGCTCCATCCACCTCCTTATGCCCAAGTGGCCTCTTCCATTACAGAACCCTCAGCTCTCAATTCCACACCGAGAGCATGACATCATCTATTACAAAGCAAGACACGCTTAATGTGGTAAATGGGGAAAGGGTGTGTGTGGGGGGGGGAGTAATGAATGTATAGAGGTGTGATAGGTGTGTGTGTGCGTGTGTGTGTGTGTGTGTGTGTGTGTGTGTGTGTGTGTGTGTGTGTGTGTGTGTGTGTGTGTGTGTGTGTATGTGTTGGTGTGTGTGTGTACGTGTGTGTGTGTGTGTGTGTGGGGGGGGGTGGGTAGATAATGAATGTATGGCATCATGTAGTGCTTGTAGCACCCTATAAACCTAGAGGGGGACCATAATAAATGTATAGTGGCGTGGAGCGCTGCACCTAATCAGTTTCTGTAATTGCCGTTCTCACATTGAGCAGCTATCGGGCCAGTTCCCCCCAGAGAACAGGCCCTCATGAATTATGGCCCTCGGCTAACTTCCACCTGCTGCTGTGGGATTTTTAAAAAATGATTACCGTACATTGTTTTATTACACTGTGTGGTATGCATCATGTTCTGTTGAGGTGTTTTGTGTTGTCTATTATAACATATGCTGTGTTGAAGCATGTTGTGTTGTGTTGTGATTTGCTGTGTTGTGTTGTGTTGTGTTGTGTTGTCTTGTCTTGTCTTGTCTTGTCTTGTCTTGTCTTGTCTTATCTTGTGCTGCATTGTGTTGCGTTGTGTTGTGTTGTGTTGTGTTGTGCTGTGCTGTGTTGTGTTTTGTATTGTCGTGTCTATTTGTCTTTTCTTCTGTGGTGTGGTGTTGTATTGCTTTATTGTGACATGTGCTGTGTTGACTCATCTTTTCCTGTGTTATTGGGTGTTGTGTTGTGTTGTGTGGTGTTGTGTTGTTTATGTGCTTCAGCTATGTTTATGCTATGCTATGCTTATGTTTATGCTATGTTGTGCGGTATTCTGTTATTATAATGTGTGGTGTGTGTTGTGTATTGGGTTGTGCTGAGTCTTCATCTTCCTACTTAGCCTTCATACGTACAGTACATGGAGACATTTTTGGGCCACCCTTCCACATGGATTAAAAACGGGAACAGCACATACTACTTTTTAATTTTTCCAATCCACCTGGGAAAACCATGCAGGCTCCATGCTCAAAATTAGCCTGAATTAGCTGGCAGTATGGCTTGTTCTTGATTCTTTTTTTTTGTGCTTCAATTATTTTCGTACTTGAAAAGCAAACAGTGCATTCGCCCGCAGCTATTCTTACTCTGTTGGTTTTTAATGAACCACACAACCTCTCGCTTTCACACACATACACATGCACGCACACGTCTGCACAGCCAGTTTTCAAAGTGTTTCCTTTGTTCGGTTTAATGCTTGAAAAAAATCCTAATGCAGGTATGCCAGGTCCTTTGGACATGTTACATTGACCAAAAGCTAATACAACTGTCTAATAATCATTATTTTTAATAGAAAGGGCCGGATACTGACCTTCATTGGGGTCATTTAATTTATTCCTGTACACATCTGTGGAGATTTTTTTTCAGCCAGTTGACATGTTATCCAGAGGGGTTTAGATTTAATCATCTAGCCAGCTGAAGCTTGAAAGTTTGGACCTACAGTGTACTACACCTGTCCTTGGTTCCAGCATGAATTCTTTTTAAAATGGGGTCTGTTCACATGTATGGACAATGTAGTGCTCATACTATTTGATACAGTATCAAGTGGTCATCTCAGAGTTGGTGTGCTTGAATAAGTGTGAACAACATGCTCTTTTTTGTTATGTAGGGGCTGTGTTACTTTTGTATGAGCCCTTCCAAACAAAACAAGTTACAAAACAATTGAGTCAAAATGTGAAAAGTTTCGTTGCATAAATGACATAAGCGCCATTTTTTGACTTTTGCATTTTATTTTGCGGAATGACTGTTCACGGAATGGTGTCCTATCATCTATCTACCTGTATGTGTGAATTCTTGCCATTCAGATATTTTGAGAACATACTTTTTAAACCCTATATAAAATGCATTTTGCAATGGAATGCCCAATACATTACATTACATTGCACTTAGCTGACGCTTTCATTTTATTCAAAGCGACTTACAGTTATTATTTTTCAGGGTATTGGTTACAGTCCCAGGAGCAATGTGGGGTTAGGTGCCTTGCTCAAGGGCACTTCAGCCATTGATGGAGATGTAGGGAGAGGTCAGGGGGGATTTGAACCTGCAACCCCTAGATTGAAAGACCAACACTCTAACCACTAGGCCACGGCTACCCCCAATACAATATTCGTCATTTTGCAACGAAGCTCTTTACTTCAAATGTGTTTGTGTGTGTCCTCTTCCCTCCTCTGCAGTGGTCGGTGTACATCCGAGCAGCGGTGCGCAAGGAGAAGGGCCTCCCCATCCTGGTGGAGCTACTGCGGATAGACAACGACCGGGTGGTGTGTGCGGTCGCTACAGCTTTAAGAAACATGGCCTTAGATGTCAGAAATAAAGAATTAATTGGTAAGGCTGCTTTTTTTTCTCTTTCTCTTGTTCTTTTTCTCTCTCTCCCCCTCCACCCCCCACCCGCCTTTTTGTTTTTTTTGTTTTTTCGTTTTATTTTCTTGCCTCTCGCTTTTTCTTTCTCTCTGTAGCTGCTTTGCGATTTTTTTTTCTTCTTCATCTCTACACATCTTACTGAATTCAGAGCAGCTGTGACGGTTCAAAGAAGAAAGCATGTTGTCTGGCATCCAAGAAGAAAAAAAAGATATTCTACAGTCGGTGTCCTATAGCATCCATCTGCCTTCTCCTTTGGAGCGGCCTGTGACTCACTCTGTTTTTGCCTTTTCTCTTTGCACTCACGCATGCATGCATGCACACCACACAGATATACACACACACACACACACACACACACACACACACACACACACACACACACACACACACACACACACACACACACACACACACACACACACACACACACACACACACACACACACACACACACACACACACACAAACACACACACATACATACACACACTGAATGATGTTTTTCACTGCAACAAAATATGGAGTGGGGAATCTCTGATCCCATTTTGGGGTTGCCTTTTTGTGAATGATTTTGTTTTACTGTGAGTAATTCCAGACCGCTTAGGGTAATTTCCCGTTTTTATGCACTCTCACTGAATCATGTTGTAATGTGGGGTTTACATGTTGTCTGCTGTTTGTCATGCCACGCTGTGTTTTACTGTCGTTGACAGTGTTGGATGCTGGAAGTGGTGTCTGTGCCAACGTCTAAGTCTAGTGTTTTGACTGACATGTAACGTAATAGACAGAAATTGATTTTAAATAATTGTTGATGTCAAATGATAACAGGCACTGAAAACACTTTTGGGCACTCCTTTTGAAACGACAACATACATCTGAACAACCATCTAATTCAATTTTGGTGCTTCTATCCATAACAATTCGGCCCCTTTTTCCTTGGTAATTCTTCCCAGTAATAAAAGTGTGTAAAATGAGTCCCATCATTAGTGTTTCCACTTTCAACCGCTGACTGAGATGACTCACATGCCCCGAGCTGCAGTGAGTTAAGGCTGCTTTGAAGCATTTGTCAAACTGCCCCAGGTACGTAGCTCTTTCAGTGCCATTGACTTGAAAACGAGTCTTTTCAGAATGTATGGCACAGTGCCAAAGACATGATATCAAGTCAATTGCGTTTTTCATGGGGGGTGTGGCCTAACACGTTGATCTGGTGTGTTTGTTGTTCACATGGACAACTACTCAATTTTTTATGACTCTTAAAAAATCACTCAAACGTTGAAAGAAGCCTGCACCCCACAGTCTGAATTTTAAAATGGCTGGCACTCAATGAGATGATGGGTAGTTCTCAGTGCCCCCCTCAAATTCAGGCATTGAATATCAAGGCATTGTGGTAACAGCTCATGAGACAACTCCTCCCTGCCCCCCTTGGAAATTACATGACATTATTTCATGACACCGAGCTGACATTTTATCCAATATGACTTTCAGTGAGTTATTTAGGTACAGGTTATTGGTGACAATCCATGGAGCAATGTGTTGTCTTGCTCAAGGGCACTACAGCCATGAAAGATATCGGATTTGAACCACCAACCTTCCCATTCTAAGACCGGTTCCCTAACCGTTAGGCCACCAAGGCTACCAAAGTGTGCCATACCGCTATGTGGAGTAGAGAGCTTCTGCCAGATGTGGCCCAGGTGAAACCCACATGTGGGCCAGAACCAGCTGCCTCCTCAGCAGGGCCTTCACAGCCTCAGTATAATAGCACCTTGCACACAGTAAGCATGTGTGAGTATTTTAAGAGCCAAGATCTTTCAAGGGTGAATTACACTTAATTGTTGCTAACTGATTTAAATACACCACAGAAATAGATGGTGGTGATAGAGTGCTAGTGGGAAGGCTGCCAGCCAGTCTACAAAAGAAGAATGAGGCGGGGGGGGGGGGGGGGGGGGGCAGCCATGGAGACTGAGAGACTGATTTTATAAATGAAAAAGAGAAGCTGGGATACGGAGGGAGAGAGAAGAGAAAGAATGTGCTTGCTTCTCCAGACTGAGCTGTTCCAGGAAAAAAAACAGAATTCACATGAGTCTCCATAACTTTCCTTTCAACCAGGATCAGACATGGACCCAGCAAACAGAATGTGATTGGTGGAGTGATAGCTAGACTGAACGTGATTGGTTCAGTGGAAACTATAGTGACGGGAATGACCAATCACAAAAGCCCCTACAGAGCCATGTCAGGTTTTTGTCTGGTCACTCAACCCAACAACGGTCCAAGTCACCCTGGCGACGACCTCCAAAAGAGTCAGTTGCACCACCAAAACCTTCTGCCATCTAATTACTCCGCTTTTCAAGGAAGTTGTTTCTCTTTGATCATTTGAAAATGGTTTGAACCCGCTGTTTGAAATATTGTATTTCATAACCCCCTTCATACCACAACACACTAACTTCCCCTCACCCATACACACACCTACCTCTGCACTCACACCTACAAAACACACACACACACACACACACACACACACACACACACACACACACACACACACACACACACACACACACACACACACACACACACACACACACACACACACACACACACACACACACACACACACACACACACACACACACACACACACACACACACACACACACACACACACACACACACACACACCAACAGACTATTGATCTTTCTCTAATAAACTTGGTGGCGTAGTGCACTGCTGGGTCTCCATGGCAACAGATTTCTCGTCTGCGCTACTTGTTCTTTCCTCCTCCTGGGTGTGGGGCGGCTGGCTTGTGAAGTCTCTCGAACCTCTGCCTGCCAAATTTGGACAGTTTTGAGCTTGCATGCACACCAGCGCACACACACACACAAACACACACACACAAACATACTCTCTCTGAATTTTTTATGCTCTCTTTCTCCTATTCTTTCTCGTATTTTCTCCTCTGTCTGTTTTTCTCTCCCGCTTATACAGACGTCATTTATTTTTCCCACAGTACTTGACTCCAAATATAAACATACTTACAAAAAACCTGTGTTGCCTTTCCATCCTGGACAGGCCAGGTTATGCAAATAGTGGAGTTGGAGTAAGCGCAAAACATACTTACTATGAAGTATGCTCACTTATAAAATGAAAAATCATGAATGGTTCCAAAGGAGATGTGATCGACTGGGGGAGGCAGTTGTGTAGTTTATCTGATACTGATGGGTTGCAGAGCATGCTTGTTGTTTGGCATCTGGGTGGCAACAAAAACATGAAAATCGAATTTCGAGAAGGAGAGTTGTTCCTCCCTTCATATAGTTGACATTGACTTGTTGTAACATGGCAGTGATGTAGTAGAATCGCGAGCCATCCTACGTACTTCCGCCAATGGATTGGCTCCACCACTGTAGTGTGGCCTTGCTCTTCTGTGGAGTGTCCAGATCGGTGGGATTTTGATCGCAACACCCCCCATCTAATCTAATCAGAAAACAGCTAATAACCGAATAAGCGACCCACGTGGGGGAGAAAGGGGGAGGACGCTTGTGACGATGACGAAAACGCCTGCGCCAATGGCTCTGGTCTGCGTTATGTTGTTGTTGAGTAACCATAACCATATAATTTCAAACCATAACTGAGTGCAAACTTCCCACTTCCTGCAATCGCGTCAGATCACACAACTTTCAGACCATGAATACGAAATGAAATGGTAGTATTATGGGATGGTCAGGACCAGGCTAGTGATGTAGCCCCATAATGCAGGCCCTACCATCTGAAGCACGCTGTAATAGTCCTTGAAAGGCTAATTACCGTAGTACTACTCTACTATGACATAACACAGGGCCTTTAGTAATGCACTATGACTCTGCCATTGCCACTCTGGTAACAACAAATGTATAATGTCGCGTTTTAATGGGTTAAAAAAAAACAATTGTCCCCCCTCCCCTTTCCATCTCTTTATCTCTCCACATTTCTTTTCTCTGTCA
>NC_085865.1:19870780-19875780 GCF_034702125.1 Engraulis encrasicolus | reverse complement strand
GCAGAGACAGACAGATGAGGGGGGGATCACTGCCATTGTCTGCGCAATGTTACGCCTGTAGGCCCCCCGTCAACACCCACGAATGGCTTACCTGTTACAGTGCTGCTCACTGATGAGATTGGATCTCATCTCGTCCACAACTCATTTCCAGATTCCGTTGTCATCTCTCCAGTTCAGCCAGCCACATTAGAGAACATACCCAGAGGTTAAGACTGGGTTGTCCGTGTTCCTTATTTTGCTCAGACTTAAGCTGGGCTCAAATTACACAACTTTAAAATCGTATCAGATT
Organism: Engraulis encrasicolus; assembly: GCF_034702125.1. Classification (NCBI taxonomy): domain Eukaryota; kingdom Metazoa; phylum Chordata; class Actinopteri; order Clupeiformes; family Engraulidae; genus Engraulis; species Engraulis encrasicolus. Next base: position 19,875,491 of record NC_085865.1, on the reverse strand, counting down.
TTGGCGTTGGGGTCTCCGATCATAAACACAAAGACCTGTTCCCGACGTATTTTTCAGTAGTAAATGGGTCAGTGACGTTTGAGCAGTACAGTCAGAGATTCTTTAAGTATATAGAGATATGCCAACATAATAGGTTTCTATGGGCACCTAACATGACCAGGTTCCGGTCTGCCTAAAGGGGCGTGTCATAATACTCCTAGCATTGAATAGAACAGTCCTTAGGTCTGCCTAGGTCTGCCTAAAGGAGAATTTCCCCCCCTCCCCCTTGCAATAATAGAACCCGGAAACAATAGGCCAATGGAACCTCTCTCTCTCTACTCTCTCTGGTACAGTAGCTCACGTCAGGGTGGTGCAACCACAGCCAGTGCCACTAATGTATGGATTTTTGCTTGTTTGTTTTAGTGGACTATTTAAGAAGCATATTCATTGCAGCAGATCAACCACCAATTACTAATTAGTTTATGGGCATTATATGCCGTTTCTCCACTTGATGTCTGAGCCCAAAAAAAGTCTTTCAGTGTTTGATATTAACGATTGGCGGTTGCCGACTCTTTGAACCAGCAAAATTTTATCTGAAATCATCGCTCACAACGAAGAAAACTTGCTCGACAATCACGGGCGATGGTCCTGTGAAGTAATATTGTTGCACGGATTGTGACAAGGGGGGTTTTCAGCTGAGAATTGGGCCAATAGTCATGTAGTTTGAGCCCGCTTCTAGGCAAACAGTTTTGTCTTCAAGGCCTCTCCCAGAAGCCTGGTGTGTGGAAGTTAACATCGCCTCCTGTGTACTATCTGATGTCAGAGAGAGGCATAGCACCAATGTCCCTTATGTGCTTTAGGCCAGGAGAGAGTTTAGCCCCTGATATTTAGAAAAAAAATATCATAGAGTCTGGATATAAGTAAATGCCTGGAAAAGAAAGAAAAAAAAAATCCACACACCAAATAGCTCCCTCAATGTGACTTATTTCATTAATCTCATGCGTTTTGACCAGACATAATCTAGGTCAGTGTTTCCCAACCAGGGGTACGTGTACCACACCTCAGGGGGCTACGTGGAAAAACGTAATAATAACAAAATATGGAGAGGGAATGTGGTCACATTGGGATAGAGGAACAGATATAGAACACGTGTGAGGGGGGTGAAAGGGGTACGCAGGACAAAAAAGGTTGGGAAACGCTGATCTAGGTCTTCATGAGGCGTGTGAGGTTTTTTTTTTAATACAGTATATCAGAGTGATGAAGTTAATATCGGCCCATGTGTGCTATGTGACGTCAGAGACAGGCACGGCTCCCCTGTCCTCCACGTGCTCTGAGCCAGGAGGGAGTTTAGCCCATCTTAGTTCAACCCCAAGTCTCCAGTGCGTGAGTCACTTTCAGCTACTGCTGAGCTTATCTCGCTCATTCTTTGGCCTGCACGGTAGACTTCAAAGAGGAGGGGGGCCAAAGGAGAAAGGTATTTTATAATCAGTATAAGTACTACTACTATATGGTATAATAATATACAAACCCCAACTCCGATGAAGTTGGGACGTTTGGTAAACAGTGAATAAAATCAAAATGCTATCATTTTCAAAACATTCAATCTATTCATTAGATGGAGAATAGTGAAAAGACAACATATTAAGTGTTAAAACCGAGAAAAAATATTGTTTTGGCGGACATATGTACTCATTTCTAATTTGATAAATCCAACACGTCTCAAAAGAGTTGGGACGGGGATCAGTGAAATTTAGTAAACATCCAAATAAGATAAAACAACAAAGAAGAACATTTCAAAATGAATTGTACTGACGGACAATATAGGTGTCCAGGTATAAGATCATCACAGAGAGGCTGAGTCACTCAGAATTAAAGATGGAAAGGGAATAATTACCATAGTTATTACATACATTTTTGAATTCCCTTTGATTTACCACGATTGAGTGTATATAAGACATATTTTTGTTAATAAAATCATTGTATAGGTTCATGACATCATGAAATATATATTGGCTGTAGTCTCACTCTAATTCCTGGAGTGCTAGAGCTATTGAAAAATGACCATATTAAGAATGCTTAATGCATGAAAATGATACAGGGGTTTAACATTCTCCTAAGCACCTGAGCTCACTTGAAATAGACCCAGAAGACATGGGAAACTGTCCTTTGCTTACAGAAGTCAGCAGAAGTTGTAGAAGTCCATTCTTTTTGACAATAATAGAGCATTGCACATCCTGTGCTACAGTGAAAATGGACCATCCAACTTGTGTTAGTGCTAGCTTCAAAAGTCAGCCTCCATGATGGCATGCGGATGCAGTAGTGCATTGGTTAATCTGTGCATCTGTAGAGTTAAATACAGTGCTGAATGGTATAAATGGGTTTTAAACAGCATGAAAAGCCGCTCATGCATTATATTTTGAAGGGAGATCTTCGATTACTGCCACATAGTAAGGTCAAATTGCATTCTCTACTATGTTTTAACAGTTTGGCTCCATCATAAGGACCAGCAGGTGATAAAATGGTGGGTTTTTGGTCAAGACCTGTCACACTGTAAGCACTACAGAAAGGAAAACATTGCAAAACATGACAAGGAATACACCCACCATTTAAGCTGGTGAAATCATGTCCAAGATAGGAATTAACACTGTTTTTTATATAAAATCATCTCATCGGTTAATGTATTTAACTGTTAAGTGTTGTCTTTTGTTTTGTTTTTAGTCTTCCTCGACATTTGCTGCCATTTATTGTCCCCGTCCCAACTCTTTTGAGACGTGTTGGATTTATCAAATTAGAAATGAGTACATATGTCCCCCAAAACAATATTTTTTCTCGGTTTTAACACTTAATATGTTGTCTTTTCACTATTCTCCATCTAATGAATAGATTGAATGTTTTGAAAATGATAGCATTTTGATTTTATTCACTGTTTACCAAAAGTCCCAACTTCATCGGAGTTGGGGTTTGTATGTATAATATATGTACTTAGTCTGTAAGGTAACCTAATATTGTGACTGGCTGTTGAGTTACTGGTTCTTTTAACCCAGTAAGACATGGCTGCTGTTAGAAATTAGCAGTTACCAGAATGGCAATGGCCATAATATATCACTGTGCACTGTCATAGTGGTAGTAAAGATTTCAGGGTCAATAACAGCATTCCACTTCTGGATCGGTGTGTGTTAAGGGGCTACGTGGAGACTTGTGGTTGTTTTTGTTATTGTTTATTGCATCGCACAGCAGTCTGAAGAAGCAATTCATGAAATGCACCTTTCTTTCCGTCATAATGCTCAGGTAGGAAAGAGTGTGTTCTTTCTTTTTTTTTCTTTTTTTTTTTTTTACCCCAAACCACCAACCCCCCTTATGGGGGACCTATATTGTCTTCCTTTTTTGTGTGTTTTGTGTGTTTCTCCATCTTCCAGAGTGGTGTGTGGGTGCACTTTTTTGCAGACATGTCACTCCTGGCTTTTTAATGCAAAACATCTGCTCAGTGTTCCTCCCACACTGTACATTTTGCAGAGTTAATTCAACCCTCAGAGAGTCGAATGTAACACTGTTCTAGTTGGTCCAACTCTGTAAGTGTTTCAATAGCATGGCGAAATTTACTTTCTATCTGTGCACTCCACACAGGTGATGTCACGACTTTCATGATTTTCACATCATATTCCTGACACATTTTTGTGTGCCCATTGGATTCAGATCTTTTTGGGCATTGTTGTAACATTTTCTGTGATGCAGGCCTCAGAATAAAGTTGACCTTTTACAGAAGATACTCTAGTTAAACATTGACATACATTCCACCCATCAACCTGTTATGTTATTCAAATAATGTACATCATTGGGTTCCTTCCACCTCTTTTGCCATATCCATTTTACAGTTTTCCTCTTAAAGGGACACTGTGTGAGATTTTTAGTTGCTTATTTCCAGAATTCATGCTGCCCATTCACTAATGTTACCTTTTTCATGAATACTCACCACCAGCATCAAATTCTAAGTATTCATTATGACTGGAAAAATTTCACTTTTCATACATCTTCTCCATGGTCTGCCATTTTGAATTTCCAAAAATAGCCATTTTAAGCTGCAAAAATGACTGTACTTGAACCATGCTAGAAAATATTTGTTTATTACGTGGTAAACTTTCATGTAAAGATCAAATTTGGCAATAGGCCGCCCAGTTTCAATGAGCAGCATAGTTGCAGTACCTTTTTCGACCATTTCCTGCACAGTGTCCCTTTAAAGTGAGTCTGGCTAGTAGTAACTTAGCTGGTTTGGCTGAAGGTGTTGTATCTGTGGAGCAGTAGCTGCTTGCTTTCCACTGCAGTGCACAAACCCCACCACCAACCAACCACCACCCCCCACCGGCCGGGTCATACCCCTGGGGTGGTGCTCTCACTGAGCGCCATGACCAACCTAGCCCAGGCTCCCCGTGCCCCTTGCTTTAACACGTTTACACACTTTCACACTCTCCCTTTGAACTCAGCATGGAAAATATTAATGCACCCCATTTATTTGCTCCGGGAGGCCTATCATACAAGTGGAGGTGGGATGCAATTATGCATACATTTGGAAATATACCTTTGTGCAGTATTTCCTTTACCGAATTGCTAATATACATGTATGAATAAAAAAAAACCTTTCAAATCCTCCATGAGTGCACAGTATGCATGATATTATGGGCAGTAGATATGGAGTTGGAGCTACAATAATGAATGTTGGAGTGAAAAGCATCGCATC
>NC_085865.1:19863280-19868280 GCF_034702125.1 Engraulis encrasicolus | reverse complement strand
ACACACACACACACACACACAATGTACACACAGACACACGCACGCATGCATGGACACAGCCACCCATCCACACGGACAGATGGACACACACTTCAAACTTCAAACAGGACAAACAAACAAAAGCCTACAGTTTGTTAATGAGGAAATTAAAAGCTATTACACATACACGCCTATAGGAAAGCCATTTGTGGCCGCTGTGGTGATTAGCTTATGTGCATGTGGTGTTTTGGTCTAATTAGCCATAGAGACTAGCTTAAGAGGTAACATTAGCCTCAAGTGCACACACCATGTTGCTAATGACGTGCATTAATATGAGCAAAGGTTGGTTGATTTTATTTTGTGCCAATGCTGGCTAGAAAGTTGTGTGGGGGGAGGAAGCATTTAAGCATTTTTGCAGGTGCATTTAGCATCTGTTGAGATGGTTGGTGGATGAGTTGGATTGACAAGATACAAAGCCAACTGTCAGGTAGCCTACAAAGCCCATGTACTAGTTTGTAAAGTTTGAGGAGAATAGCAGGCCTACTGTAGGTCATATTCTGTGATGTTGTGGCAGGAAGATAAAGCAAGTGTTTTGTTTCACAGCAGCTATCGCTAATTATTAATTGGATGTTAATTACAGCCTATTTGATAAAACATACTGTATTGTGATGTTCCTTTGTGTATAATGTGTGGTGTTTGCCTCCGTATTTTGAGTGAATAAATTACATTAAGCTGATGCAACTGACTGTGAATTAGACACAGGGATTATCCTTTTGGTGCAATGTGGAGTTGGCTACCTTGCTCAAGGGCACCTCAACCATGGACAAGGCTATAGGAGAGTGCTATAGGAGGATGGGAGAATGCCATCAACCATATTTTTCGTACTGGTACAGGAATCGAGCTTACCGTTAGAGATGGGATTTCTGGCTCTTTCACGGGATCCGGATCATAGTGGCTCCTTCCTTCCAAAGAGCCGTTCAAAAAAACTAGCACTTTAGAACGTTTTTTTTTTTATTAGTGAATCAGTGTTAAGAAGATAGCATTTTGGTAATTTTGTCAAAACAACAACTGATTGTCCTCCTCCTTCTAAAGACTGGTGCAGACACTTGTGTTATTCCCCAAATTAAAGTACTCACGTGAAGGTTATGTGACTAAAACAAATGAAAAATGAACGAAAGTGGTAGACTCCTCCAGCTGTGATTCGGTTCCCGTCGTTCACGTCTAGGAGCCGTTCAAAAGAATCGCTTCTTTCACGAACGTCACAACACTCCTTGCGATGCTCTGATGCAAAGACCAACACCCTAATCACCAGGCCCCAGATGTCAAACATAGCTTTATATATTTAATTTTAATACGCAGACTTTCTCATTTTACAAATAAATGATTTCAGTAAACAAATGGGAATTTTCTCAAACGAGGGAAAAGGTTTATGTTCTTCTCACACTTTTCAAATTGAACCAAGCATGACACATCATGAAGATGCCAATAGTAATAAGCTTCACATCATTACACACACACACACACACACACACACACACACACACACACACACACACACACACACACACACACACACACACACACACACACACACACACACACACACACACACACACACACACACACACACACAAAGCTCAAATCTCTTTTTCAAGCCTATCTGCAGTTTCCCACCAGAACGTCTTTGTCAGACGGTTCACTTGGTTGCTGTTAGCTCATTGCTTCTGCATTATTCGTCCAGGCGAGAGAGAGAGAGAGAGAGAGTGAGAGAGAGAGAGAGGGAGGGAGGGAGAGGGAGGGGGAGAGAGAGAGAGAGACTCCATAGCCTGCGAGAACAAGATAAGCCCACCCCAATTAACTTTGGACCGCACTGATGAGAAATTACACCCTTTTTTCATTTCCGCTCATCGTTTTCTTTAGGTCGGGAAAAAGCTTGTCACTCGTTCAGCATATAATATCAGCATTTTCTTGACAGGTGTGTGTGTGTGTGTGTGTGTGTGTGCGTGTGCGTGTGCGTGTGCGCGTGCCTGCGTGTGCGCGTGCCTTCGTGTACTTGTGCTTGTGTGCACATGTGTGTAGACTCATTGCCAAAGACCATAGAGTATGTAAGATGTGGGTTTGTGAAGTAAATTTATATTCCTGTCAGATAATGGTGTCGGCACCATTGTAAAGAAATTGTCCAAACCTTGTGCAGGTCATGTCTCACATTCACAGTGGTACCTACCCTCTGGTTTGTTGTATAGATAAACAGAGAAAAGGAGAGTGAGAACAAGAGAGAGAACAGAGAAAGAAAGAGAAGTTAGAGAAAGGGAAAGAAAGAAAAACGAAAGTCTGTGTATAAAAAGTGAAAGTGTGTGTGTGCTTGTGAGAGAATAGGATTGCACCAATCCAAGAGCAGCAAAACCTTTTTCTTCCTTTTTCATCGTGTCATACTTGGACGCCCCTGGACTCCTACTGCGAAACAAACAAAAAATCATTCACCCTGATTGTTTACTTCCATTCTCTGGAGAGAAGAAAGGGGGGGGGAGATAAATGGGGGCCAGTGTGGAGACAATGGAGACTAAATCATTGCTTTTGCTTCCTGTCCTGAACCTGTGTTCCTTAACACTGGGGGGTACAGTAGCAGTGTGTTGGGCTGTGTCTTGGTGAACAGCTAGTACACACACACACACACACACACACACACACACACACACACACACACACACACACACACACACACACACACACACACACACACACACACACACACAAACACACACACACGCACACACGCACGCACACACACACACACACACTAGAGTGCAGTGTTTACAATCAAAAACGCATGCATACTGTAACTATTGTTTGAATTATGTGCATTGAAGTACTCTGATCTACTATCTCATTATAGTATTATGATGACATTGGAAAGGTTTTAAACACATGGGCAGTTTGCGCTGTCATACTTGTGACAGTGCGACACCTGTGAGGATTTTATGGGCAAAAGTGTAATTTATTGCAAAGGTATAGAGAAAGTGAGGTAGAAAAGACATAAGTGGGGGTGGTGGTGGGGGGGCTGTAACTAAGCACTCATCTCTGTGGTCACAAGTAATACTATAATTATTATGAATAATAATGCTTTTGCCAATAATAATAATAATAATAGTTTAAGAAATAATAATAGTGGAGTGACATGGGGCGGCTGTGCTAGCTTGAAGAGGAGATGCAAGAGAGGTTTATTCATGCGAGTGTGTGTATATGCAAGTGTGAATGTGGGAATAGCCAGAACTCTCTCCACCCTCATTCATGGCCGAGAGAGAGAGAGAGAGAGAGAGAGAGAGAGAGAGAGAGAGAGAGAGAGAGAGAGAGAGAGAGAGAGAGAGAGAGAGAGAGAGAGAGAGAGAGAGAGAGTCCCTGGGGGCATATGACCCAACATTGCCTCATAGTAGTGGACTGCCACTGTGCCTCGTTGACTTTGGATAATAGCATGCCATGTAATGAAAGTGTATTGTCACTACAGCGCCGTTCAAAACCCAGGTGTCGTAGCAATTAATTGCAGTGACAAACTCTGACAAAATAGGTGACAATGAGGCATCTCAAAGGTTCAAAGTGTGCCTGTTTGTTTCAGTACCATTGGTTTTTATCACTGAGAAACCAGGGGTTGATTTTTCAGTGAGCGTGTGTAGTACGGGGGAAGTTGAGAATGCCTACAGAAACCCCACACTGTCACACCCTGGAGTTCTCCTCATGAAAACCCATGATCCTGATAACATTCCCCAGGATGTAATGCAGTTTGCCACCATGTCATGAAGGAGTGGGTAAGAGGAAGCTCCGCTGCTGGCATGGCCTTGACATCCTCCTCAAGCTACAGTAGAACCCCCAAACAGCTCATGCCTTCTTTTTTTCCCCCCAATGGAAATATTGAACGTTGCTTTCCTCCATAGTCACATTCGTTCGTGCCAAGTCATTTTAATTGCACTCTTTCCACACTTCCGTTTAATGTCAACTCAACTCACACCCCCCCCCCTCTCTTTCTTTCTTTCTTCTGCTGCCTTTTGTCTCTCGCTATTTTCTTTTTTTTTGCCAAATACCACGAGAGTCAGACTCATTGAACGGAGGACAATGCTGCCGCACTAGAAAAGCAGCGAACAGACAGAGAGAGAGAGAGAGAGAGAGAGAGAGAACATTTTCAAAAGAAAAAAACACTTTTGGCATGCTCTCAATGTTTATTCATGCCCAAACCATGAAGGTGCACAATACACACACACACACACACACACACACACACACACACACACACACACACACACACACACACACACACACACACACACACACACACACACACACACACACACACACACACACACACACACACACACACACATAGATGCACACCAATTCACACACACACACGTGCGGCGCGCGTGTGCACGCACACACCCGCCCACGCACGCACCTCCGCGCGCGCACACACACACGACACACAGATGCAAGCATGCACACACACACACACACACACACACACACACACACACACACACTCTCACACACACACACACACACACACACACACACACACACACACACACACACACACACACACACACACACACACACACACACACACACAGACCAATTGATAGAAAGCAAGTATGGACTCAAGGACGGAGAGCTCTTCATGTACCCCCGAGAGCTGCACTTGCACAGGCAAATTGGCACAGCCCTACAAAAGACACATGAATAAAATGCCTCTATTGAATATATAAATGACAGTTTTGCCAAGTGTTCTAACAACCCGCATGGATGTCAGGGGCATTACTTTTCTACATCAGGTCTCACCGTATTAACCCTGATGACAGCTCGCGTGTCAGTCAGTGGCGTTTCGCCTTAGGAGATCCATCCCTTTATGTGTTTCCCCCTAATGTATACTCATCATCACCTTTGACAGGTCTCTGAGTAAGATGTACATGCAAATTGGCTCACAAGTAATTCATGAGCTTCAGAATTTATGTTTCCACTCGAATCCCTGTACATAT
>NC_085865.1:19840780-19858280 GCF_034702125.1 Engraulis encrasicolus | reverse complement strand
GTTGTTGTTTACGCTACAGAAGACAGAATGTGGTTATGCTCGTGTTGTTTTGATAAAAACAAGGCAAACCTTCACCTTGACTTTCATCGCATTTGTAGTGGATCACTGCTCAGCCAAACAAAACTTAAGCGTCACCTTTCACTTTTCCAGTTTATAAGTGTTGTTTTACAATACAATATACCACAAATACATTTGCAATACAGTTACAACAGTACGCATATACACTTCTTTACTATGTACACCCCTTTTTTAATAATTCTAGTGCTTGTTTGGTTTGTATCCGGTAAATATGCAGACAGGTAACAGTATACTCACATACAGTGCAAGCATGAATACAGAAACACATGCACACACATACGCTCACACACATACACGTACACACACACACACGCACGCACGCACGCACGCATGCACACACGCACGCACACACACAGGAAACCCATATGTAATTTTATTTCTGTATAATTTCCCATACCTTTTGTAGCGTTCAGCCCCCCAGGGGATCCGTTTGTTTCACACTTACTGTTTCACACTTTCCTCATGTCTCCTTAAGGACCCTACACCTGTTTTATCTTATAAATGCATACATGCAGACAAAGAAATAGATTATAATATGGACATGCACGCACGCACGCGCGCATACACACACACACACACACACACACACACACACACACACACACACACACACACACACACACACACACACACACACACACACACACACACACACACACCTTTTGACTGAATCCATGTGTGGTACAGTACACCTGTGTGTGTGTGTGTGTGTGTGTGTGTGTGTGTGTGTGTGTGTGTGTGTGTGTGTGTGTGTGTGTGTGTGTGTGTGTGTGTGTGTGTGTGTGTGTGTGTGTAGATTGAAGACAGCTTGATGGAGGTGCCATAGCTTGGAGCGTCTCATTCTCATGTTAAGCTGCTGTGTTTGTTATGATGAATACCGTTCCCTTCAGCAGCAGTGCATCTGTTTCGTTTTGTCGTCAGTGATCGGTCTTTCCTTTTCTGTGTCTTTTTTCTGTCTTCTCTTTTCTGTGTCTTTCTCTCTCTCTTTCTTTCTGTCTTTCCTTCTTTCTTTCTTTCTTTCTTTCTTTCTTTATATCTTTCTTTATATCTTTCTTTATATCTTTCTTTCTTTCTTTCTTTATATCTTTCTTTATGTCTTTCTTTCTTTCTTTCTTTGTGTTTGCCTTCCTTTCTTCCTCTTTCATTGATCTCTTTGTGTGTTTTATTGTGTCTTTCTTATAATCTTTCCCTCATAATATTCTCTAATAATTCCACTCCTCTTTTTACACCCCTCCTCCCCCTTTCCTACTCCAGGCACTCTCCAAAGGTGGTGAAGGCAGCATCTCAGGTTCTCAGTAGTATGTGGCAGTACAGGGATCTGCGGAGTCTTTACAAAAAGGTAAGAAAACAATCTGGTTAGATAACACATCCATACATGTACAAACACACATATGCACACATGCACATCCAGACACACACCTTTACACACACACACACACACACACACACACACACACACACACACACACACGCACACACGCACACACCTGCACATGCCCCATACTGCAACATATAGAACTACATACTTACAAACAAACATTTGGACACATGTATAGTAAGAAGGTATGATCACACTGTTCCACATTCAGTCAACCTGGTCTCACAGTTATATTCAAAATAGAACACTGATAGACCCACCTGTGGTTTTGTGTAATGGTTCTTGCCCACCCTAATTTAGCTCTCTGGGCTTGAATCCACAAGTTTCCCATCACAGCAAATGTTTTGCATGGGAGTACAGATACTATACCACTAAGCTAAAGGTCTAGTCCAGGTGTCACCAACGTGGTGCCCGCGGACGCCAGGTAGCCCTCCAGGAGCTTCTGAGGTGCCCACCAAGGATGTTAATAAACAGTGACGACTATCAGATTTTAGTCACAGTTAATGCTTTTCTTGATTTAAATATGATATTATGTATTCTTTATCACCTATTAGAACATTGTCATTCAATAATAGTGTGATTTGAGAATGATGCCAAGACATCAGTAGAGTTTGAACAAAAGTAGCCCTCGGGTAGCCCTCAGTAGCCCTCGGGTAGCCCTCGGTAGCCCTCAGACCCAGAAAGGTTGGGGACCCCAGGTCGATAGCTCAGCACTACTGCGTTTGCATATGAGGTTTTGGGAGGGAGGTTTGCTAATGTTCGGCCGTTGAACTCTGCTAGTTACATGCATCTTGTGGGATTGTGAGTTATTGCGTAAAAATCTATGTTTGATTTAAAGTGTGCATCGCCCTCCTGTGTGGTGTCGGATGTCTCTGGTCTGCTCTGATCTGGTGGATCTTTGAAGTTAGTCCCTTTGGTTGCCTGGCAGATGACTTACAAGTTTACAAGTTTATTTATTTAAAAGGGGACAGCATATATTACCAGCATTTAAACAAAAATGCTAAATACACAAGATTATAGCCATTAGAGGCTAATTTCCATCTTTTGTCCCTTGACAGGTTTGATGTTCCTTAAAAAAAACAAGGTTAAAACAAAACTAAAAACACACAGTTATAGTACACAGTTGTAAAATTGTAGAGTCAAAGATGTGTCACACATTTAAAAAATGAATAATACAAAATACAATTACAAGATACAATACCCAAATAAGTTAAAGAAAAGCTGCCAGTAGTAGCCTAACTACTAGACTAGACTTCTAGAGTGTGTTTACTAGACTCTATTTTATTGACAGTTTCACAAATTATAGTTGTCAATGTAACACCGCAAAGCATGTCAGCCAAAATGAAATGGTTAAGGTCTACTTGGCATTTTGGTTTTAAAAACATGTGCTTATTATTTATTGATATGGGGTTGTGTGCTATCAGTGGATACACAAAAGAAAGTATTGATTACAAAACTGCTGTTGAAAATCACACATGTCCAGAACAAACAATGCACACAGATCAGATCTGGAAACCGACATGAACCATTGTTGAGCATTGAGAATATCCGCATAGCTGAAATGTGTTTTCTCTATTACAGTTTTTCTCGATTGCCTACACACAATTTTCGGAATCGGTCCTCGAATTCTCAAAACTCTACACACAAATCTCCAAACCTCACACACAACGGGCCAAACTCTTCACTACCTTTTAAAAATGCACGTCTTGTCTCAAAACAATGTACTCTCTTCTAAAAACCTCATTTTGTCGTCAAATGGCACACACAGACAGTCACTACAATACACATTTGCAGACCCATTAAAACACTGTTGGGCACAGGGTAAAACTAATTTCTCCCACTAACTTGGGCTTTTTTTGTTCTGGATTGCATGGATACTGTGACATAAGTTGGAAAAACCTCATTCCCACAACACACAAACAGAAACAGAAAGATTTGTATTTCTTTTTCACAAAAACAACACAAAGATAAACCTCACTGCCTATTTGGCAGTACAAAAAACCTATTACATTACTGTATAGCTCATTGCTATGAAAACAAAACAAAAACAAAAACACACACACTCACATCTACTCTGCTTCATCCTGCCTTCTATTGTGGTCTGGCCACAGGACCTCATCCACATCACATGCAATCGTTTCCCTGGCCAGGCAGCGAGGAAAATACCGTCTTGCATGGCGCATCCACCCAGAGAAGGCATCAACAGCAAAACATTTTCTGACATTTAAAAGATTGCACTAATTTATTGTAAAATATTGGGTAACCACATGGAAGTGAAGTCTTGTATAACATATTTTTGAGTTCAAAAACTAAACAAATGTGTTTTCTCCTTGCATCCACTCATTTCTCATCAATATGACATGCAATGTGTGTCCTTATGGGGTGATGATTTCAGATTGTAAACCGGTATGAAGAGAGTTTGCCCATGTGATGAGGAAGTGAACATAGTATGGCAGTTGATTGTAGTGTTGTGAATGACAGTGTGTTCCATGAGAAACCCAGTGTTTTTCTTTATGAAAATTGAGTGTAATCCAGAGAATTGTGTGTAATGGTGTGAAAAGAGTGTGTTTTAATTCTGGAATTTGAGTTAAGTAGGAATTGTGTTTAGTATTCAGTGACATTGGTTAGGGGAGTTGGGAAATGGGTGAGATGTTCCGAGAATTGTGTGTGAAGTACCAGAACTTGTGTGGAGGCAATCGAGAAAAACTGTAACAGTTGCCCCCATCTTTGTGTGGTGGTTATTATGCTCGGAATCCGAGCTTTGTTAGCTATAATGGCTTTTAGCACCCAAGAGTGAGAGCTGTACAATGGGGCGTATCGATATCTGACCTCGCGTTAAAAGATGTACAGCTTTGTCTCAGCCCGCTAACTTTAGCCTTGCATACAAAGCGCACTCAATGCTTCATACGGCTTCCAATTGCTCGGCTACCAGCATTAACCTTGCGTTCCAGACGAGCGCTTTATGTGCTGTATTGTTTCACCTTCTCAGGAGTTAGCCTCGCGTTCCAGACATGCTTCCTCCGGCATGCGGTATTTGTTCCACCGACGCAGGTCTCTTATCTGACTCTTTAGGCGAGGAGGAGAACGAGGAGAAGAAGGCAAATGTTTGCCGTGCTAGTTTTATGCAAGCAATGTGCTGTGCCTTTTCGACTTGAATGGAGGTGGACTTGTGTGCTTGTGTAGGGTATGTGTGGAGAGGAAAGTAAGGCATTGTGTGTGTGTGGAAATATGAAAAATTCAGATGCCTTTAGAGGTTCTGTCAATGAGTTTGCTCAGCTCTCAAGGGCAGCGGGGATGTTGTTGCTGCTGCTGCTGCTGAGCTTTTCCCAAGCATAATAAAAAATAAGTCATCTTTTCAGTCATAGCGGCGCACCAACAGAAGTATTTACCTCATCCAAGCAGTATATGTTTTATATCTTGAGTCTCTCCCTCTCTCTCTCTCTCTCTCTCTCTCTCTCTCTCTCTCTCTCTCTCTCTCTCTCTCTCTCTCTTTTTTTTTTCCCTCTCTCTCTCTCTCTCTCTCTCTCTCTCTCTCTCTCTCTCTCTCCTCTCTTTATCGCTCTCTCTCTCTCTCTCTCTCTCTCTCTCTCCCTCTCGCTCTCGCTCTCTCTCTCACACACCTGGATTAAGTGAACAAACAGTTTGAGGTGTTACTCACCTCAAATCCCACACCAACTCTGCTGCCTTTTTCATTACCTTCGTCTACACACTGCAAGCCCCAAAGTAAAGTAAACACCTTCCTCGTGAGGGGACTAGAGATGAACAGACTGAAACCCACGGTAGGAGAGGTGCGGTAAAAAAAACGAAGGAAAACGAGAAAGAAAGGGGAACCGAGGGAGTGACGCATCGATTCTCAGTGTGTGGAACTCTTAATTGCTTACATGTATCATGATCACTTTGGGGAGATGTGAAGGATTAATTTGAGCAGAAGGGGTTGAAGCCCTGCCTGTGTGAGTCACTAGATTTAACACAGTCTTGTGTGAATATTGTTTTTTTTAACTTAACCTTTATTTAATCAGGAATTATGCAACCTTTATTTAAAACAAGACGTACATGGTGTGTGAACTGCGTGGGTGTGCTTAAGGGCTCATCATGTATGCTATAGACAATCTCTACGTCATTTGAAGGAACTTAAAGCAATACCTCGCAGTTCAGGCTTCCTACAGGTTAGATAACTCATCTATTAATCAAAACACTATGACGTTCAGTAGCACAAACTTTCAGAGCCAATTACATGCAGTTATGAAGGGTAGCAAGTATTATTTGGAGGGGAAAGCAGCTACTAAAGGCTGCTTCAAAGAATGATTTCATCATAAAATATGTTTTTTTCTTGTTACAAGGTCATGCCAAGTTTGTCTAGTGAGGATCTAACCAAACTTTGCCTCTAAGGATTATAATTTAGAAGCCATAACCACCACTTTCTCGCCCACATTTTCTCTGTCAGGTTTTCTGAATTGCTGTCTTCTTTCTCATCCCTCATCCCCACCCGTCATGCACTGTTCTTGTGTTTTAGTCTCTCATCTTCACTGTGTCTCCACGGGCGCAAACCAAACTTAATGAGATCTGACAGGTGTTCTTGGGAGACTTCAGACTGAGGAGCTACACAGGAGGATCCCTACTCCCCAATGAGTGGTGGAACACACAGACACAAACGAGGGATGAACAGAAGGAAGACAGGACAAGGGAGAGAGAGGGGGGGGGGGACGGTAGAGGAGAGTTTTGGGGGGGAGATGGGATGCCGAAGATGTTGAGAGGCGACCGAGTGACAGGGACAGATGTGACAATGGGGACAGTGTCCTTACAGGCACAGACTGTCCAGCCAAGCTCTGACAGCCCCCTGCCCACAATGCACACAGTGCTCGCTCTGTCTCACACACAGATCCACATAGACACAACTAGGCTCTACTGAACACACGCGCGCGCACACACACACACACACACACACACACACACACACACACACACACACACACACACACACACACACACACACACACACACACACACACACACACACACACACACTCACAAGACTGCTGCTGCATTAGAAAGAGAAAGATCGACAGGAGGTAAAAGAGTGAACAATGAGGGTCATTTTGAGAGAAGGAGAAAATACATGGGGGAAACATGGATAACATTGTAAATGGGGAAATGTGGAAAAGAATGAATTTGGGAACAATAAAAAGATGGGGAGAAGAAAAAAAAACAGAGATGATTGTGCATGTGGGGGGTGTACAGTGTGTATGTGTAAAGGAGGAAGAGAAAGAGGGAGAGTAATACTCAGTGACAGAGAAGTTCTAAAGAGAGGGAAGATGAGAGGAAAAGGAATTTGTGTTTTTGTGGGTGTCTGTGTGCATGCATGTGTGTGTGAGTGAGTGTGCAAGAGAAAGTGTGTGTGTGGTGTGTGTGTGTGTGTGTGTGGGGGGGGGTTTGCAGGTGATATGTGTGTGAGAAAGAGAAAAAGTAACACTATGTGACAGAGAGGAGTTCCAGAGCGAGTGAAGATGAGGATGAGGGGAAAGTAGGAGAACACTGTGTGCATGTGTGGAGAAGAGAAAGGAAGACAGAGAAAGAGAGGGTAATACCCTGTGACACAGGAGCTCCAGAGAACCAGGAGATGAGGAAAATGTAGGATGTGCCGTGCAGTGCTGTGCTGTGCTGTGCTGTGCTATGCTGTACTGTGCTGTGCTGAGCTGAGCCGTGTGTGGTAAGAGGCAAGTTGCTTTGTATGGATGGAAGAGGGCGAGAGAGAAAGCCTAAAGGGCCGTACACACACGTCGCTGCTAGTTACTCGCTCAGCGAATGAACTCAATAGAATGTCAATGTGTTCCAGCGAGACTAGCAGGCAAGTAGGCGAGTACTGTACAAGCGATGCGATGTGGGCGGATCCCGAGTTGAACATATTTTATCTTCGAGCGAGGCGAGTAAGGCAGAGTTCGGTACTTCTCGCCTGTTCATTGGCAGTTAAAGCCGCGGGAACTTTCAGCGAACGTTCCATGAAAGAGAGGCGAGTAGGCGAGAAAGCGAGAAGCTAGTAAATAGCAGCGATGTGTGTGTACGGCCCTTTAGAGAGAGAGAGAGAGAGAGAGAGAGAGAGAGAGAGAAGAAATACACAGACACAAGAGAGAGAGTATAATATCATATGTCATAGTTACAGAGATGGGAGATGAAGAGGAGGGGACGTGTGGGAGGGATGTCCCTCATTCATCCATTCCACATGACATCATTGTCTAGCCTCCCATTGGCTGGAGTGTGTCTACACTAACTGGCCATTCCTCCACCAGCTCCTCACAGGGTTTATACAGTGGAATGTTCTAGAAGAGACTTCTCGTTCCGTGACCTTTACTGCAGATGAAAAGGTCATCACTTTCGGAGCGGTAATGATTTTAGTTGCCCACCATTTAAAGAAAAGTAACTTCAAAAAGTGCTATCAAACCCCAAATAACCTTTTAACCTGCTACCGCACATACACCCTTACTCACACACTTTCACTCACACACAGTTTCAGTCTCAGTCATAGCGCCGCACCACCAAAGTATTTATCTCATCCAAGCGGTATATGTTTTTATATCTACTCTCTCTCTCTCTCTCTCTCTCTCTCTCTCTCTCTCTCTCTCTCTCTCTCACTCACTCACTCACTCACTCACTCACTCACTCACTCACTCACTCACTCACTCACTCACTCACTCGCTCGCTCACTCACTCACTCACTCACTCACTCACTCACTCACTCACTCACTCACTCACTCACACACACACACACACACACACACACACACACACACACACACACACACACACACACACAGAGAGAGAGAGGGAGAGAGCTAATTAGGTTTGTGAGTGCGAATTGGGAGAGCACCATGGAAACTTGTTTTGATGAGTTTTTCACACCCACATTTTCCTTTTTTTTTAGATATACAGTATTGTATTAAAGAAACCTTTTAAGCATGCTTGCCACCCAAAAGTGCTACTATTTCAGTGGTAGACGCCTTGCACGGCATGCTTTGGCTCTCACACAGTGGCTATGCTCTCTGCAGCCTTCAGAGTCTCTCGCCGCTGCCTAATTAGTTGTCCGAAAAGCTGAGGCGATTGAGCAGGAGACCTTGTCAATAGCACACAGTGCTTAAATACCAACCTGGAGAAGTCACAGACTAAGGAGATGAGAATTTCACAGACAGAAGACACTGAACACAGTGCTACACACAAGACTTGTGTGAGGTGGGGGTGGGAGTCTCTCCCACCCCCACCTCACACAAGTCTTGTGTGTAGCACTGTGTTCAGTGTCTTCTGTCTGTGAAATTCTCATCTCCTTAGTCTGTGACTTCTCCGGGTTGGTATGTTTGAAGTATCAGATATTTCAAAGCACAATCCTGTGTGTGAGCAGTGAGTGAAGCTTTGCACCGCTTGTCTCTTGGGATTGGACAGAGAGTTTAGTTTGCTTGTGAAAGTACAAGAAACAACCTCACAGAATAGTATGAGCACATAAGGTGCAAGGAGTCCATGGATGAGAAGGTTTACTGTATCAAACAGTTATTTAAATGTAAAGTGGAATTATTTAAGAATGCATAATGTATTACTTCAGAGCAAAAATAAGTTACACTTCTTTCATGAGAGAACACCATATTTTATAGTTTTCATCACTGTGTATTTGATGAATATTTATTGTAGTTTCTTTGTAAATGATGAAACACATTTGGTGTGTGTAGTACTGCTATTATCTCTGTCCCTGGTAGCTTTGTCTTTTATGGCAGAATGAGGTACAGTGAAAATGAATTACATCAATAAATGGAAAGATGTGTTTAGAAGCTAATAGTTTTCCAACCCATATGAGCCAAATCATTTATTAAATCAATTTAACAATTGGCAAACTGGTTCATTGGTCAACCCAAAAGAGGCAGTGTTTTTCCAATTCAGAATTTAGACCTAACCTGTCCGCAGTCACCTCAGGATGTGTTATTCGGTGCACTGGCCTGACCCCCTTCCCCAATTTGCTGCAGGTCCATCCCAAATCGTCCTCTTTCTGGCTCTCTCGCAGAGTACCTGACCTGTAGCCAAAGAGTTTACTTGTTGTACGTAGACAACTTAGAAATCTTTCACTAAGAGCTTTTTTCAGCCTAATTATGATGTGGGAAACAGGTGTCATGACCGTGTAAGATGACCTTCACTTATGAGAATCTACACAGACACGGCACGCAATGTACCATGGAGGGGACTGAGAAGTGAAGTCGTGACAGTCTCTCTCTCTCTCAGCTGGTTCCATATATCTGTATAACACAATATAACTAAAGACATTTTTTCCTCTTTCAGCACACTTGTATACAGTACAGTAAGTCTGCAGTCACAGACTGTCGCTTCGGTAGATGCACTTGTCCAGAGTAGCTGTTAGACTGGAGTATGAAAGTGCAGCCGTGGTGATAGACGTCGATTCTGTGGGAAGCCTAGAGCATGAAATCGCTGTTGTCAAAACATCCAACTGATAGTTCAGCCTATAATTATATCGCAACGCAGGGAACTTGTTGTACTTGTCATTTGAGGGAAAAAAGTTTTTGAAAAACATCATCTGTGCAGTGAGGACGCCGTGTCCTTAGAAATGTCCCGTTGGCTCACTGTAGTAGTCCAGTCACACTGCAGAGAGCTCATTATGCTCGTCATAATAAAAGTATTCCTTATTTTAATAGTCATACCTCATATGCTAAACTCTCTATTGCCTGTGGTCAGGAAATAATAACTTCTTCAGCTTTGTCATCTTCTAAAGGCTCTGTCATCTGTGGGACCTCTTGAGTGGACTTGACAAGCAGGGGAGTAGCCAGGATTGCACTATGCTGGACTGGGCCAAAACGTCAAGCCGGGCATTTTCGGTCAAGACCAGTTCAGAATCACAATGAAGGCTGTGACAACATTTATAGTCATCTACATCATACATCAGCCGGAAAAGACTATTTAAATCTGTCTTGGAGAGGTCTGCTGTAGCAGCATGAGGTACCACTATGTACTTATGATACCACTACAAAAATCAGACCAAAATCATCAACAGTCCACTGGGCAAACACCCTGTACAAGACCAGTCCAGAGTGACAATGAAGCCTGTGACAACATTTGTTGTCATTGAATACAAGCCAAGGCGTCACAGTGTCCCAGCTGCCGCAGCGTCCTTACTGCTCACAACCAGCCCTGGCAGGGGGCTCCCCTAGGTGACCGCTGGTCTCTGCCTGAGGTTTCTTCCTGGCTATAGGTTTTTTTTTTCTCAGACCTCATTGAGCTTTTGTTTCCCCCTACAAACTATGATTCAAGCGAAAGGGAGTTTTTCCTCACCCCTGATGCCACCAGGGGCCGCATCTAAGCGCCCAATTTCTGATTGACTATCTATGACTTATGCTAGACCCAGCCACTATGGACCTTACGCATCTAAGAATCCTGGTCCTAACCTACGTTGACCTTATGACTCTACAATCTCTTTCTAACTCTTCTTCCTCTGCCCTCCTGCTATCTCTGCCTCTCCTCTCTTCCTCTCCTTTTAAATCCATCTCTAACAATTATGTTTTTTTCTCATTTGTTAAGCACTTTGAGTTGCATTCCTTGTATGATACAGTGCTACAAATACAATTATTATTATTTTGTAATTATTATTATTATCATTATTTTGACCACAACAGCCGAAAAGACTATTTAAATCTGCTTTAGCTGCATGAGGACTGATACCACTACAAAATCAGACCAAAATCATCAACAGTCTGCTGGACAAATACCCTGTATGCCTTCTGGCCAATCCAGCCATGGCACTATGGCAGTGGTGAAACCATCAGAGGCTGTTGCTCTGTGTGACAGCATTGTCACCAGATTGCACACAAGTGACATATTTTCTTGTAGCTGTCCGCCATTCACTCAGCTGTCATCAAGTCCACTCGTAAAGCCCTGTTTCCCATATACTATCCTATCAGAGCCACTTCAGCCTCCATTAGTTTTCATTGAGCGGCCCTGTGAGAGATCTGCAAATGTCATTGGGGAATGGCATTGGGAAAAAAGGGCCGCTAAGATACCACCTGCTATTATTAGCATTTTTACATCCCAACTCCCTAGTCAGAATTTATCAGACCGCGATGACAGCTATCCTGCCCGGATGGCTGAGCAAGAGGGAGTATTTTGCTTTCCTTTCTTCTCTCCTTGTGTCATCTCTTTCTCTTGTTCCCCCCTGACTGCCCAGTTCTCCATCTTTCTCTCCCTTGCTCTCCCACTCTCTTCCTCTCTCTCTTTCTCTCTCCCTCCCCTTCTCTCACATGTTCTGTCTCTTTCTTCCTCTGCCTCACTCTCTTTCCCACTGCCACACACCCTCTCCCTCTCTGTCTTTCTGCCTCTTTCCATTGCTCTCATTTTCTTTTGTTTCTCTTCCTCTGATGTGCTGTGAAGTGTGTGTGTGTGTGTGTGTGTGTGTGTGTGTGTGTGTGTGTGTGTGTGTGTGTGTGTGTGTGTGTGTGTGTGTGTGTGTGTGTGTGTGTGTGTGTGTGTGCTTTTGCCTGTGTGCATGCATGTGTGTGTGCGCACCTGTCTGTGCGTGTGTGTGCGCCCGTGTGTGTGTGTATTTGCGTGTTCATGTGCGTGTGCGGTACGTGTGTGCGTGCGCACGCGGGTGTGTGTGTGTGTGTGTGTGTGTGTGTGTGTGTGTGTGCACACGGGTCTGTGTGTGTGTGTGTGTGTGTGTGTGTGTGTGTGTGTGTGTGTGCGTGGATGGGGAGGCATCAGCTGCACCTGAGGCTCCCAGTGTGATTCTTATCAGAGCTGAGGAGGAGGACAGCAGGCAGCAGCCCCACTCACAGACACCTGAGAAAATGACACAGGAGAAAAAAGACAGTCATTTGGCACAGGGTTTATCTCTTTATTTCTTGTTTTTTAATGACTGAACTTAAAAGGAACTGATTATATTTGGAGAACTTATTTCACTGGGTTGTCTAGGCTAGTGGTTTTCAGATTGGGGGCCGGGGACCCCTAGGGGGCTGTGAGAGGGTGCTAGGGGGGCTGCGGCAAGTTCACATGAAAAGTATAGCAAACCAAAATAGATATTTCAATAAACTGAATAACTGAATTACATCAAAACAAACCAAAGCTTAGCAATGTTCCCATTAGTTAAGAACTGCAATACAGTAATCTAAGCTATTGCATCTCTGAACATTACCACTATTATCGTTAAGTTAATATTTTATATATCCCATGTGGGGCAATGACCAGCAGACCTAGACCATGGTTATGAAAGGGGATGCACAGAAATGGTGTGGCACGCCCCATGTACAAGAGGCCTTAGCTGGAATATACCAGAATATGGGAGTCCTTGCCATAGTAAAGTTTGGGAACGACTGGTCAAGGCGGCCTGTCAGTCAAAAATGTTTTGTCTAGTCTGTCACTGGTTCTCTCTCTCTCTCTCTCTCTCTCTCTCTCTCTCTCTCTCTCTCTCTCTCTCTCTCTCTCTCTCTCTCTCTCTCTCTCTCTCTCTCTCTCTCTCTCGCTCTCTCTCTCTCTCTTTCTGTCTCTCCTGGACAAAGACACTCACAGAGAGAGAGAGAGAGAGAGAGAGAGAGAGAGAGAGAGAGAGAGAGAGAGAGAGAGAGAGAGAGGTTTAAAAAGTCCTTTATTGGACCAAAAGTCAAATTGTTACAAAGCCGTCAGAACATCATCATTTTTTTTAGAGAGAGAGAGAGAGAGAGAGAGAGAGAGAGAGAGAGAGAGAGAGAGAGAGAGAGAGAGAGAGAGAGAGAGAGAGAGAACAAATTAAACATTATAGAGGGAAAATGCCCTTTCAGAGAATAGTCTGTGTTAGCTGGGAGAGCTGATGTGAGGAGTGAGGAGGCGATGGGCTCAAAATGGCTATCCAATATAGATTAATCTGACAAAAAAAAACATCCCAGACACCCATTAGACATTTCTCTCAGCCATCCCTCAAACTATAGCTCCCATGTGATTTTTGTGATAACATTAATACTAATTCGACGTTATTGAAAACTTTAATGAGTTTACCCACCAGCGAAACTCAAACTCAATGTTTGCAATGAAAGTTGCAATGGGGACAGCATCACTTTGTCTTTGTAGCTTTGTCACTGTGCCACCTTCTGTTTGTCAACAATCACAATTGTCGTCATCAGACCGTTACTTGGAGGGTGATGGGCAACCTGGCTAAAATCTAGTGCCACATATCAGCTACATGCAATCCAGTGCCTAACTGGACAGTTAAAACAAGGTAATTTAAGCAGAAAGCCCAACTGCGACACTCCAACTCCAATTGTCATTGTGACACAGCACTCCACTGCACACGGAAGACAACAAAATTGCATTTATACCCTTGCAAGGGGGCAGCCCCCAATGGCGCCCGAAGGGAGTAGAGTGGCGGGACGGTACCATCCTCAGGGTACCTCAGTCATGGAGGAGGACGGGGGAGAGCACTGGTTGATTACTCCCCCCACCAACCTGGCGGGTCAGGGGTTGAACCGGCAACATTTGGGCTACAAGTCTGACACCCTAACCACTTACCCATGACTGCCCATATTTAAAATATGTGGCACTGAATTGTAGGCCCTGATTCCATGTTGTCCATCACATCCTTTATACTTTATACTTATTTGTGGCCTGGCTCAAACAATTTTTGTTCATAGTAGCCTCCACTATTATTTGGAGAATGTTTTTCGGTGAAATTAAGGGAATAGATGATGGATACAAAGACTAAAGGGAAATCAAGCTATCAGGCTACACAAGTGAGGCGCTAGAGTCCCCCATACTAGGGCTTAAAGCCCTCTGGGGCATTTCTAATAGCCCCACCCACCCCTCCCTCCGCTCCCTTGAGGGGTTTCCCAGGATGCAGTTGAAGGAGGCATGCTGGGCGAGGCAGGAATGACAAAGAGTGCCCACCCCGACTCCAGATGTCTCCCACACCCACCAGCACCACATGCCCCACTGACACTTGTGTGGCTGCTCAGATTCTAACACTTTTGAAGCCTACAAGAAAGTAGCATTCATAGCTGTAGTTTTATCTTAATGTTGCCTATTTCAGCCAAATTGCTGAGGAAGGCAATGTGATCTACGGTATGTAATGTTGGCATTTCCACCATTGATTTGACTGAAAACGCTTGAGCGAAAGGAAAATGGGTTTTATTGCCCGGGGGTCATGTTGCAAGCCTTGTATAGTATACACACGGATATACCGTAGCACTTCCAAGTTTTTCTCAAAGTCTGTGACTGTTTAAGATACCTATGCAATGCACAGTGTGTGTGTGCGTGTGCGTGTTCGTGTGCGTGTGAGGGTGTGTGTTTGCACGGCCACAGTGTGTGCGATGAGATGGCAGTTCGACTTTCCTGATAGTAAGCCTCGTGGGTGTGGGTGTGTGACGTAATCGCGGGTGTTATCTTTGAAGAGAAGTCAGCCATCCAGTCAGCGTGAAGGATGTCCTTTCAAATGACAAGGCTTACAGGCACGCATTTATCAAATGAGTCCATGGAGCACAAGAATGCCAGACTAAAATATTAAGATATCGCCTGTCGTCCGCTCACACATTCTCACACAATCACAATGGCACTATTCAATTCATCACATTTTTCTCTTTTAATTCTTGCTTTAATATGTCCTTCATAGTCCATCAATCTCTGAAACATTGGGCCAAGCAATGTAATGAAGAGTATGAAAAGAATTATGCGATAATAAGTTACTCTGGCAATTAGGGAGCAGCTTAATCGCATTGAAACTCACTCTTGCCTTAAATAAAGAACTGATTTGAAGAGGCTGGGATTCTCCCTCACTCGAGCACTGGGCAGACCAGAGACAGACAACAGAGAGTAGTACAGGCCCAGAGCTCTTTATTATGTAGAAGAAGACTGCAGCCACTTTATTGATGAAGGAAGGCTGTAACTTGTACAGCATCACCAAAAACAAAGTCACACACACACACACACACACACACACACACACACACACACACACACACACACACACACACACACACACACACACACACACACACACACACATGGAATCTCATGCAGACATTGACACATACAGTACAGTACTGCGAATAGACAAAATGTTGAAAGCCAGGGAATGAATATAGGACACAGACACGCATACTTTAACTTGACGTCAAAGAGTGTCGTGCGCCTCAAAGGCGCCCTCTTTTGGCAGCATAACTTCACTGACGGTTAGGGTTAGGGAAAGGTCTAGGTTTCGGCGACCTCGTCAGCATGCAACGTGGCAGTTCCACCTTCGACACAAAAAAATTGCCGCCTTGTCAATGGTGGTCAGAAATTGACGAGTTGGGATGAGACTGTGTTGCACAGCCATCCAACCCCCCTCCACACACACACACACACACACACACACACACACACACACACACACACACACACACACACACACACACACACACACACACACACACACACACACACACACACACACACACACACAATCTTCAAACAGTAAATATGTGGCTTAACAGATGTCAGCTACGGTCAGAAAGTCCTTCAGCCAGTCATCATATTTCAGCCATTAAGACTCAGAGGGTGGAATTCATATTTAACGATTTAATGTTAACATAGTTGACAATGGAATTGGCATAAGTAGACAGTATTTGGCGTAGGTCCAATCATCAGCCCGGGTCTTGCGCTGGCGGATCCAGTAGAGCCTGCCGTAGCCGTGCAGCAGGAACTGGACCCAACTGGTGGTGGTGGGGATGGAGGAGGAGATTTTGGACCGGCCATGCCTAAGCCAGCGAGAAAGAAGAGTTAGATACGTCGCTATAAAGGAAATGGCAGCCGCTGATTGGCTCTGTGAAATGCACAGGTGACCTGAGTGTTCCTGTCAGAACTAACGCAGGCTACATTTACCCAAACCCCAAACTAGGCACTTCTCTCTCTCTCCGTCTCTCAGTGACCCTGTGGTCGCCCCTGGTTACCTGTTGGCCGTCATCATTCCCCATAGTGTGGTGATGTTGCCTAGCAACCAAGGCAGCCACGCACACCTCAGTGGCCAAGTGTGACACAGACGATTGAGACTGCGATTACAAGTCGCTAGTCTATGAACCCACCCGGTGTAACCTCGAATTCAGTGAACTTTGATCTGCTTCGAGTCTGCACAAAATGGCTGTGTCAGACAGGGGGCAGCCAGACTGCATGACTAGGCAGAGGAGCTCAGGAGTTGGGGCCAGTGGAGGTTGTTGTCAGGAAGGCATGGAGAATACAAAGTTCAAAGATAGGAATTGGTGTGAGGATGTTTTTCCTTTGCGGGGAAAGAAAGGAGTCACCGGAGCAGCTTCAGATGTGGAAGTACACTTGTTTTGTTGGCACTTGCCCAATAAAACAAGTAAACTTCCTTTCTTTCCCTGCAATTACTAGTCCTTTCCCATGACGCGCCAGATTGTGAAATGCAGGAGCGCGGAGGATATCTCTCTTTTCCAGATGTTTTTCCTTTGTTTGTCTTGCATCTGTATGGCACAGCAATGGCATCTATAGCAGCTTCAGGAAGTGCAGTCGCACCAGGGGCCATGACCTCCAGGGACCTGTCACCTTCCCCAAAATAACAAATAAAATGACAACTTCCTTAAAGGGACACTGTGTGAGATTTTTAGTTATTTATTTCCAGAATGCATGCTACCCATTCAATAATGTTACCTTTTTCATGAATACTTACCACCACCATCAAATTCTAAGTATTGATTATGACTGGAAAAATTGCATTTTTCATACATAAAAAGGGGGATCTTCTCCATGGTCCGCCATTTTAAATTTCCAGAAATAGCCATTTTTAGCTGCAATTGGGCCATACTAGAAAATTGGGCCATACTAGAAAATATTAGTTTATTACTTAGTGAACTATCATGAAAAGATCAAATTTGGCAATAGGCAACACAGTTTCAATGAGCAGTATAGTTGCAGTACCTTTTTTGACCATTTCCTGCACAGTGTACCTTTAAGTAATGCACGCCGTCCCACCAGAGGAATGCTGTAATAGTCACTGAAAAAACTTTACAACCATAGTTCTACACCACTATGTCAGTACACAGGGCCCTTAGT
>NC_085865.1:19823280-19833280 GCF_034702125.1 Engraulis encrasicolus | reverse complement strand
GAAGAGAAGAGAAGAGAAGAGAAGAGAAGAGAACAAACTGACAAAACGTGAGACGGTGAAGAGTGGAGAAGAGCAGAGAATAGAGGGCTGAGCCGTGCATTACATAGAACACGTCATTAGCATTAGTAGAGGAGCGTAGAGGGCTGAGCCGTGCATTACATAGAATATGTCATTAACGTCTCCCACAGGGGACCCTGGGACCCTACTCTGCCCCCTGCAATTAACTGTTAAGATCCCTGGTTAGGGCCCAGGGGCAAGTCAGCGCGCCACACCCGATATCGCCGACTAATTTAATAACGCGCCACAATTATTCTCCCATACGCTGACCTTGCCACTTTGCGGAGGGGGAGAGGAAGAGGAGAGGAGAGGGGAGAGGTGGGGCACTTAACACAGAAGTCAGCACGTGTGTGTGTGTGTGTGTGTGCGTGTGCGTGTGCGTGTGCGTCTGTGTCTGTGTCTGTGTCTGTGTCTGTGTCTGTGTCTGTGTCTGTGTGTGTATGTGTGCACTTGTATGTGTTCGAACATGTGCGCATATGTCGGTGTGTGTGCATGTGTGTGTATATGAATGTCAGTGTGTGTGTGTGTGCCTGTGTGTCTGTGTCAGTGTGTCTGTGTCAGTGTGTCTGTGCGCACTTGTATGTGTTCGAACATGTGCGTGTGCATGTGTGTGGCCAAGGCGTGGACAGAGTCTATCATTAACTCCTTCATAATCCTCTGCCACAGTTCCTCCCCGAACTCAATTAAAATGCTAAACCCATAATGTCGGAGAACTTAATTGTGTGTGTGTGTGTGTTGGGTGTGGGGGGGGTAGGGTTGTAATTGTGTGAGTCTACACATTGGTGCTAATGGGTGGATGAATGTATGGATGGCGTGTGAATGAGTTTGTGATTGTTTTTTGTTTGTGGCCGCGCCTGGAATGTGGCCAGTGAAGTGCTGCTCCAATGGATGCTTTGCTTTTAGTCATCACATACAAGAAAAAACATATGATACCACACACGCACACACACACACACACACACACACACACACACACACACACACACACACACACACACACACACACACACACACACACACACACACACACACACATTTCATGTCATTATTTTGTTTTCTGAATCAAACCTAGAAGGAAGAGAAGATGGCACAAACATTGTCAAGCCTTCTGAGCGTGGCCACATATCACATCAATGCCCACAGCCGTTAGCATTTGTTGATCTCATTACGCACACAGTCATCTAGTTAGAGATGAGAAAATCAATATGAATAACATCATGACTATAATGTGCATGCTGGTGGATATGCAATCACGTAATGGTGGTGAATGGCAAAATCCATAACCGTCATACAAAATAACAAGTCAGCTCTGGAGATTACTCGTGTCACCAGCATGAGTGATGGTGAGGGTGGGTGTCAGCGCTTTAAACTGTATGTAGTGGGTTGTCTTGCTGTGGTTCCTCATTGCTTTATTATTGTGAGTCTTTGGTTTGTTTGGGCCCAACATGACTGTGTAACACCATGTGTAAACGAGACGATTGGATTTCTGCAACAGTCTGTGGCTTGACACTATCGTCTGTTGAATTGTCCTAATAATAATCGTAACAACGTACGCACAAATACATGACCTATAAATTGGTATAATCTACAGATTTAATGTGGACATAAAATGTTGATCTCAACACACTTGTCGTACAGTCACTTGAAGTTAGGGCAAGGTGTAATGTCGTGTACAGACCAGGAGCGAACGGAGCGAATGAAGCGACGGAAGTCATTATTTCTCTATGGAGGGCACGCGACCTGTGCTACCAAAGCGAATTCGCCAGGAGCGAAGCTTCTTGCGCGACCAGAGCGAATTTTGACGATTAAACTAAATCTAATCGCAGGCGAATTCGCTCTGACGCTGCTCGGCGAAAACCAATCGGAACGTTCATATCTCCGAATGTCCCAGGCTGTCAAGCCAGAGCCGTTATGTGATTAGCTGAATCAAACATGTCAATGCTGCGTCTGCAGCGAATACAGCGAATTCAAGGCGAAACTTCTTCTGCTACCCACGCTACCAGGCAACGTAGTTCGCTCTTGGTCTGGACACGACATAAGAAATGACATCCTCTGCCCAGCCGTGGCTCAAACAGTAGGGCACTGTACTGCTATGCCGGGGTGCCGGGTTCGAGTTCCCAATCCTCTCCCGCCTCTCTCTCTCTCCCACTCACTTCCATCTCACACTGTGCATCTCACACTATCCTGTCCAATAAAGGCATAAAAGAAAAAATATGTCTTTTTAAAAGAAAGAAAAAAAGAAATTCCATCCTCTGTAGAACCATGTAACAGCCGTAATATCACATGATTGCTTTGTTTTTCTATTAGAACACCTTTTAAATACCTGCGATGCGGCACAGCGCTACACAGCGGAATGTCGACAAACACATTTGTTAAGCACATTTTTTTAATGGGTGACCTTGACCACTATTTTTTAATTCTTTCACCCGTGGTAACAAGAGTCTGTAGCGTAGAGTGCAAAACACAAGCTGAGATGACAGCAGCAGTAGCAACAAATAAAGGAAAGCAGGTCAACTAATTAACCTCTTGGGTAATTAGTCAACAGTGCCCGTGTTGAACTCTCCCCAGCTCCGCTTACAGGCCAGACCAGGGAAGGACAACAGACAAAAAAAAGGGATTTAAAAGGCAAGACAGGAAAAGACTGAGCAGTAAGCGAGTGAGCGAGTGAGCGAGTGAGCGAGTGAGTGAGTGAGTGAGTGAGTGAGTGAGTGACACTGAGAAGTGAAGTGAAGTGAAGTGAAGTGAAGTGAAGTGAAGTGAAGTGAAGTGAAGTGAAGTGAAAGCCCTACTGGTAAACTCCAACTACCCATTGACATTGTGACACAGCACTCCACAGCACACAAGTGATCACTGCACACTGCACACAACGAAATTGCATTTATGCCACACCCGTGAGAAGGGGTCAGCAGAGAGAATTGGAAATGTCAGAAAGTCTCTTTACACCTTGCAGCTCTCTTCACTACACACAATAGAGCCCACAGTTTGCTTTTCAGGTTATCTGCGTGTAGCAACAAGTAGGCTATCAGTTGCATTTGCAATATGCATAGCCTTGCCTAATTAGTCAACAACACCTGTATGAGCGCTCACCAGCTCCACTGACAGGCCAAGCCATGGAAGGACAACAGACAACAAGTATTATAAAAGGCAACGCAGGAAAAGGCTGAGCAGTGAATGGATCCAGAAAGGTAGTGTAGGGCATGAAATAGTCAGTGAATGTCTGATAGAGCTTGGAGGCCGTTTTTAGCTTATATACATAAGCATTATTTACAGGGTATTGGTTACAGTCCCTGGAGCAGCGTGGGGTTAGGTGCCTTGCTCAAGGGCACTTCAGCTATGAATGTAGGTGTAGGGAGAGGTAAGGATGGTGATTCGAACCTACACCCCTCTGATCTTAAGTCCAGCTCCTTAACCCCTAGGCCATGACTGCTAACTTACAAACCTGAGGCATCAGGGCAACTTACATTTTTACATTTAACTGGCTGCAATGCTTACAGTGTAGGCTTGCCTACTGTAACTGAATACTTACTATATTCTTTGGGCTGTATTGTACTACGCAGTCATGTGTGAGCCCAGAGGTTGCTGGTTCGACTCCCTACCTACCAGGTTGGTGGGGGGCGTAATTAACCAGTGCTCTCCCCCATCGTCCTCCATGACTGAGGTTCCCTGAGCATGGTATCGTCCCATCGCACTGCTCCTCATGGGGCGCCACTGAGGGCTTCCCCCTTGCACGGGTGAGGCATAAATGCAATTTCGTTGTGTGCAGTGTGCAGTGTTCACTTCTGTGCTGTGGAGTGCTGTGTCACAATGACAATGGGAGTTGGAGTTTCCCAATGGGCTTTCACTTTCACTTTTCACTATGGTGCAGTGTACAGTAAGTATATTCTCTGTAAATCCTACCCTAGAATAAAAAAGTGGAATGTGTGTGTGGTTTGACAGCTGCCATGCCTAAGAGGAGTGTGTGGAGCCGCTGTATCTGTTACGGATAAACAAGAGGGACAAAAAGCATGCCAACGGGAGTGGGAATCTCCTGGCTGATTTTTAACAGCGTGGTAAACAGCACGGCTGGTTGGTTTGGGAAAGGCTCAGTCAGGGTGCCAAACAGCCTCTGCCAGATCCCTCTGATTGCCCTTTGAGCAAGAGGAAAAGGCAATGAACAAACATAAAGTGTGTGTGTGTGTGTGTGTGTGTGTGTGTGTGTGTGTGTGTGTGTGTGTGTGTGTGTGTGTGTGTGTGTGTGTGTGGGGGCATGTGTGTGTGTGTGTGTGTGTGTGTGTGTGTGTGTGTGTGTACGTGTGTGCACGTGTGTGTACGTGTGTGTGTGTGTGTGTGTGTGTACGTGTGTGTATACGTGTGTATATGTGTGTGTGTGTGTCTTTGTCTGTGTACATTACTTGTCTGTGTTTATCTGAAATGTGTTGATGTCTGTGTGTGTTGAAGCGACTCCAAATACACTCTCGCTGAGTACCCTGCAGCACTTCGTTGTCAATGAACCATGGCCATGAACTCTCTCTGCATGTGTATGGTGAAGCACAGCCTTTGTGTGTGTGTGTGTCTGTGTGTGTGTCTGTGTCTGTGTCTGTGTCTGTGTCTGTGTCTGTGTTTGTGTGTCTGTGTCTGTGTGTGTGCGCCCCCGTGTGCCCACGACAGAAGCCCAGTCAGATATAAGCGGCTCCAATCCAAAAGGACTCATGCTGTAAGATAGATTCCTCTCTCTCTCTCTCTCTCTCTCTCTCTCTCTCTCTCTCTCTCTCTCTCTCTCTCTCTCTCTCTCTCTCTCTGTCTCTATCTCTCTCTATCTCTATCTCTCTCTCTCTCTCTCTCTCTCTCTCTCTCTCTCCACTCGTGGTCCATCTGTGAGGGCTTGCCATGAGGTCTCCATGACCATGGCATCCAGCAATTAGCTCTGGTGCCCACTGGAGCTGAGGGCTGCAGCAGAGGTGGAGAGTGGTGAAGAGTGGTTGGTGGAACAATGGATAAAAGGATACAAGGAGTTGCATTTGTCATATGCATAGAATTACAAAGTAAAACATGCAGTGAAATTGGAGTTGTCAGCCTCTAGGTGTGTGAGTGTGTGTGTGCGTGTGCGTGTGCGTGAGTGTGTTGAAAGGGCGGGTGTAAAGTGCAGTAGTGCCAAAGTACAGGGAAGGAGCGGAGGTTAGGGGGTGCAGTAGGCAGTAGTGTTGAAAGTGCAAAAAGTGCTATGGGTTGTTTATGTGAGAACTAGGGACTGTGTGTGAGAGAGACTGTATGTGTGTTGGACAGTGTAGCCTATGTGTGTGGTAGGGAGGATGGTGTTTGTGAGTGAGGTGTGGCTTGTTAACTTTTATGTCATGAAGAGAGTATGAGATATTGGGGTTTAAGAGTGTTTTGCTGTAAAGCAGAGAGGATGCAGAGCTAGAGACTGAGAGAGTGAGACAGAGACAGCAGAGAGTGCTCCTCCAGAGATAGGAGGACTTCATGCACAGGCAGTAAAACACTGCCATCTAAGGAGCGAGCCAGACTCTCTAAAGCTCACACTGTTTACACTACAGGAGTGTACACACACACACACACACACACACACACACACACACACACACACACACACACACACACACACACACACACACACACACACACACACACACACACACACACACACACACACACACACTACACAAACGCTACAGTCTGTCAGATATTGAATTCCATTTTGTTCAGTTTTGCTTGGTACTCTGACCACATCAGGAGCGATGACATTAGTACTGTACACACACCATTAGAATTCTGCCTGTCGACTCCAATTGTGTGTGACTTGTCATTTAAAACACTAGAGCGGTGCTGGTAATGACCTGGCTAGGCAGAGTGGGGCCCCACCACTGATGTCAATAGTCTCACTGGTTGAACAGGGAGGATGCGTCATCAGCATAGAAACCAAGAAATGGATTTCAGCTCAGCAGAATCTGCAGGGGCTTCACAGCTTATTAAACACATGTTAGAGAGGAGATGTGGGGCTGTTTAGGCTGGTATGATGGCTTACTCCTATCGCCATAAGAGACTGTGTCACAGGTTTGTACTTATGGGGAGCTAGTTGCTTCTGATTCACAGACTCTCTCACACACTTTCTCCCACCTTCTGGCCATAGATTTTCATTGCTTGTCATGGAACAAGATAGCTAAGATGTTTTTTTTTTCAGTTACAATGCTCTTTGTATGCACACGTTGCATGGTGCTGGTCATGATTTTTGTTATTGTTGCTTTCAAGATTAGAATTTGTTGAAGCTTCATGGTCAGTTTTTTTTTTTCTAAACTAGACTGCTGTTCCACCACAGTAACTGACTCACAGCTAGGTTCCAAGTATCAACTGGGGAAAAAGACTGTCTAAATGTTTGAAAAAAATGTTATCTCCAGTAAGTGTGTTTTAAATGCAAATAAATCCAAAGGAAGCTGACGTCTTATGTGAATGTTACCTTTCCAAGTTTCAGGTGAACACTTTGAAATATGGAGAAGGCTCAGAAAAGACGACAATTATAAATAATGTAAAAGTACATTTGTCATGGTCATGGTTTTTTAATGGCTGATATTTTTGAATATTAGGGTATCTCAGTGTCTTAAAGCCAAAGTATTTCCTTGCAAATCCGAACGCTTTGAAACATGGCGAAGACTGTGAAGAGAGAATATTTTACTTCTTTGTATGTATGGAGATCTGTTTCTCCACTGAGCCTAATGTTGCCTCTGTAGATTTACACTCTCCAGATGGCGGTTGGCGTGCACGGAAACGTTAGCAGTAGCGTTCACCGTGTTGCTGTAGTCAGACAAACGTGCGACCTCGCCCTGCGGCTGCTCACTTAAATCAGTTTTAGGGGCGCAGGCATTTCCACCTGCCGGGAAGTTATGGCACCCAATGTGGCGACGCTGGCTGGACTTGTCTTTGCCACTTTTTTTGTTTTTTTTTGTATAGTCTCCTTTCAGTGCACATTCATCCTTTTTGTTCAACAGGTTTGGATACCATGGTAGCAGAATTTGTAATCAAGAAGCCATCTATGTCAATGGAATACAATACTTGATGGGATGCATCCCAAAAAAAAAACTCACTTGTCACACACACACACACACACACACACACACACACACACACACACACACACACACACACACACACACACACACACACACACACACACACACACACACACACACACACACACACACACACACACACACACACACACACTTTAATTTGCGCACGCTGAAATGTACCGCTCTTGCTTTTGAATACTCTCTTCGATCCATTTTCTCTCCTGAGTTCTTTCCTGTCCAAGGTCTTATAAAAGCTCCACTGTAAGTAATTAGCCATTTTGTATTACTGGAGAAGCCCAGTGAGCGTTCATTACTCTCTTGTCTACACCCTGCTGGCTGCTGCTGCTTCTCTGATCAATATCGACGTGGTTGGACTAGCTACACATAGACGGAATGCCGGAATGTACAGTACGCTGGCAAATTCACTGCGATGTAATTCAATAATAGCCTGAAAAAACTCAGAATTGAATAGGAATCATTGGAATTCAAGGGTACATTTTATATATATATATTTTTATTTATTTATTTATTTATTTTATTTTTTTATTAAGCCCCATCGTAAGGTAGGACATCACGAAAAATATTTCAAACTCATAATGGTCCTTTCCACGGAAATCTTGAACCCAGAGTGTACTTCAAGGGTACATTATGGTGTGTCTGTGTGTACACATGCGTGTGCTATTGTGCGTCCGTGTGTGTGTGTGTGCATGTGTGTGTGTGTGCGCGCGCGCACACATTTGTATGAGTGTGCAGGTGTATATGTGTCAAGAGCTTGTGAGATATGTGTGCACAAAACAGCCTTGATTCACAAGATACACGAGAGAGACCGATGGCAGAGACAGAGATTGAGAGTTCACAGGATAAGGAGTGAAGTGAAGTGAAGGAGTAGAAGAAAGGCGATGAGAAGAAAGAGAGAGAGAAGAAAGGAGGTTGGGGGTGGAGTATCACCAGGAGGTGGCTAAGAGATAAAAAAAAGGATGGTGGGGTGAGGGAATGGATGATGGGAAACACTATTAGGGTGTGGTGTGATGTGGTGTGGTGTTGCCTGGGAGGGTATCTATGCTGTGGTGCAGTGTTTTCTGGAGATGCCACGTGGTGTGGTGTTTCCTGCTCTCTCTCTCTCTCTCTCTCTCTCTCTCTCTCTCTCTCTCTCTCTCTCTCTCTCTCTCTCTCTGTCTCTCTCTCTCTCTCTCTCTCTCTCTGTGTGTGTGTGTGTGTGTGTGTGTGTGTGTGTGAGAGAGAGAGAGAGAGAGAGAGAGAGAGAGAGAGAGAGAGAGAGAGAGAGAGAGAGAGAGAGAGAGAGAGAGAGAGAGAGAGAGAGAGCTAGAGAGAGAGAATATCTACCGTTTGACCATTTGATTTTATTTGATTAGAGAGAGAGAGAGAGAGAGAGAGAGAGAGAGAGAGAGAGAGAGAGAGAGAGAGAGAGTATGTGTGTGTGTGTGTGTGCGTGTGTGTGTGCGTGTGCGTGTCTGTGTGTGTGTGGTTTCTTCTTGGGCCTGGGGCAGCACTGTGCACCACACTGATAGAGCTCCTGCTCACTTCAAACACTCCCCACAGGGGATACGGGGGGCTGGGAGAGGGCTTTGGGGATGGAGTGGGGTGGGGTGGGGAGGGCTTTGGGGATGTAGTGGGGTGTGCTGGGGTGAGGTGGGCTTATCCGTTTTAGGCATTTAGGGGATTGGCAGGCAGCAGTCTTCTCTCTGCTCTCTCACTGTAGCACTCTCTCTCTCTCTCTCTCTCTCTCTCTCTCTCTCTCTCTCTCTCTCTCTCTCTCTCTCTCTCTCTCTCTCTCTCTCTCTCTCTCTCTCTCTCTCCCACCACCTCTCCTTCTTTCTTTATTTCTCCATCACTTCCTCTGTCTTCCTCGTCTTTCTTTCTCTGTCTGTCTTCCTCCTTTCTAATTCAAATTCAAAAGAGCTTCATGCCATGACTAGACTATACTATATGGCCAAAGCATTAATCACAGTAACAAACGTAATAATAAAGAAAATCTCTCTCTCTCTCTCTCTCTCTCTCTCTCTCTCTCTCTCTCTCTCTCTCTCTCTCTCTCTCTCTCTCTCTCTCTCTCTCTCTCTCTCTCTCATCCATCCTTCTCGCCCAGCCCATATCTGCCTGGCTTCCGTGCTCATCTGTGTTTCCCTTAGCTGTGCCAGTGTGTGTGTGTGTGTGTGTGTGTGTGTGTGTGTGTGTGTGTGTGTGTGTGTGTGTGTAGGGGGTGCACAGATGTGCTGGGTTGGTTGGTGAGGGGAAGATGAGAGAGAGGTGGGGGAGGGGAGTGTTATTTTCTCCTGAGCGCTGACAGTGGCACAGCAGACAGGTGTTTACAGCGGGAGATTTGTGTCGCCCCCACAGCCCCACAAACACACTGAACGAGAGAAAGAAAGGAAAGAAGGAGGGAAGGAGAGAAACAGTGCATCGCTCGCCCACACAACGGTGCCAACGAATAACAGAGAAAAACAGGACAAGATCATTGCTCACTACCAGGACGCACGCCGACAGCAACACTTCTCAGAATACTGCAAATGAGGGAAATAGAGAATACTGCTTTTGGGATACTCCACAGGTCTCCCACATTGTAAAGTTGCTGTGTTCACTCAACACTCAGACTCAGTCTAATTTAACGTTTTAAGTTAGTCCCACTCTCTTAGTGTTGAATTAATTAACACTGAAACATTGTAGCCTCTTACTGCAGATGGGGTCGCTGGCGGGCCTATTCACTATTTGCTGAAAATACTCTATAACTACATCATAGCAACATTGCTATGACAGTGCAGAGAGCCTTAAGTAACAGATTAAGACATAGACATTACAATTTTGGTGACAGTGAGGTTATAACATAGGTGCTGCGCTAAGGGGTTAACATTCAGGGCTGCTCAATCATC
>NC_085865.1:19778280-19818280 GCF_034702125.1 Engraulis encrasicolus | reverse complement strand
CCAGTCTTCAGTTCAGCCACAGTTCTCATATGAAGTAGTTGGCTACATGTTTTTGTATGGAGATAGAGTAAACAGTCATTGAATTCACAGTGTTTATTACTCTATTTACTCTATTACACTATTTTGCTTTTGTGCCAGAAAGAGAATGTCATCCCATCTCTGTCTGTACCTTAGCTTGCCAATAACACTCCTATGATGGACTGCTGGAGGTCTGTCAAAGTTATCAGAGGCTGTGATATACACTATGTATAGATGTAAAATGTGTGATGGCGATAATTGCTTTTAGATAAACTTCAGGTGGCTGGTAATCTTTTTTCGCATCAGTGAGTAAAAAGTTTTCATGTTGCTAATTGAAAGGGGGCTCAATGCTTGACGCAAGCCTAAGAGGAAGTTGGCCAGACTGTCTTTTCCTGTCAGACTTGGTGGTGGTGATGGCAGGAAAATAAGCAATGGTTGTCTGTATAGTGGGGTGGTAATTGCGTGTTTCCAATAATCAATTAAAGGTGTCTTAAAGGCTCCTAATTGAGAAGTAGCTTACACTTTGTTGCAAAGAGAGAGTTGGGCAGTGTTATTTGCGTTAAAAAATGCGGCACCTTGGTGTCTATAAACGGCTTCTGATTATAATTTTCCCAACAACTATGAGTGAAACATTTCCATGTTGCTAATTGAGAACTGGCTCAATGTTCTGGCGCAAGCCCAACAGACAGTTAGGCAGACTAAAAGTAGTGCAGGCGAAGCGCAAACATCCAGTATAACAGGTGCTGGATCAAACAGGGGTGTGTTGAAGAAGCGATTGAACCGCTGAACCGATTTATTCAACGCAATGTTTCGACCTCACATGGTCAGACCGTGTGAGGTCGAAACATTGTGTTGAAAGAATCGATGAGCAGCAACAGTGAGCGGATGTACTTTCCTCTTCTACAGATAGACCAGAGAGAGTAGAGAGAGAGAGGTTCCATTGGTCCATTGTTTCCGGGTTCCATGATTGCAAGGGCGGGGGGGAATCCCCCTTTAGGCAGACCTAGGCAGACCTAAGGACTGTTCTATTCAATGCCAGGAGTATTATGACACGCCCCTTTAGGCAGACCGGAACCTGGTCATGTTAGGTGCCCATAGCAACCTATTACATTGGCATATCTCCATATACTTAATCTCTGGTTAGACAGACCACTTTTTCTAGTCAAGCTTGGTGTGTTGTTATCAGGCTTGAGCTGCCCCAGTCCCGGGACAGACTCTATCTATGGAATAATGTGTGTTTGTGTGTGTGTATGCTTAACTCTGTGCTAATGTACTTTAAAAAAAAAAAAACCCTACTCAGCATCTGCGCTTGTTGTCCTGTATATTTCCTGTGAACTTTGTATCTGCTAGTGATGTTGGCTATGATTATGTCCTCGATTGTAAGTTGCTTTGGTAAAAAAGCGTCTGCCAAATGCACTGTAATGTAATGTAATGTAAACATGTAGAACAGATAGCAGCTCTTTGTGTCTATGTCCTTTAAGCTAGACAAATCAAACTCAGGCCCGGGGGCCCAATCAAGCCCGTGGAGTTACTTTGATTGGCCCATGAGCTCAGTTCAAATGTATTTTACAGTTGGTCCACATACACCATTAATGTAAAGTCATATCGCTTGAACAATCCATTTTGCCCAGTTGCCAAAATTTCTCCCAGTCATACAGCAGATTATGTTCAGGCACATATACGCTATCATATATGAGTGTTTTTAAAATTTGCCTTTGAGTTTTAAGTTCGTGCCTGCAGAATATTTGCCTATCCTTTAAAATGCAAACACAGAGTTTGGCGTATGACTTCATCACAAGTTTTTAATTTTGGCCCCCTGTGAATTTGAGTTTGACATCCCTGCTTTAGGCAAACTGACAGCTTAGTCAAGTTCATGCTGTGAGCACCATGACATATTCATTACCAGAGATGGCTGCGGCACGTCCTTGCTCTTTGTTCTCGAGGTCTCACGCCGATCTCTCTCTCTCTCTCTCTCTCTCTCTCTCTCTCTCTCTCTCTCTCTCTCTCTCTCTCTCTCTCTCTCTCTTCCTTTCTGTCTCTCTCTCTTCCTTTCTGTCTCTCTCTATTCCTTTCTCT
This sequence comes from Engraulis encrasicolus, assembly GCF_034702125.1. Taxonomy (NCBI): domain Eukaryota; kingdom Metazoa; phylum Chordata; class Actinopteri; order Clupeiformes; family Engraulidae; genus Engraulis; species Engraulis encrasicolus. Next base: position 19,816,186 of record NC_085865.1, on the reverse strand, counting down.
CTCTCTCTCTCTCTCTCTCTCTCTCTCTCTCTCTCTCTCGCTCTCTCTCGCTCTCTCTCTCTCTCGTTTACAGTGCAAATCTCCTGTGGGACATCCACGCTGTACCAGAACGCCTACTCGACGTCTAATGAAGAGATCAAACACAACCAGGTGAGAAGAACAAACAATCCTCTTTTTTATTATTTCCACTCTTTCTCACTGACTCACCACCAAAAACAACTGTCATCACTTTTATTGCTTTTCTATCTGTTCTTTTTTTTTCATTTCCACTTTTTTTCACACCTGTCCGTCCTCTTTGACCGCGCATTGCACAAAGCCGTCCACGGCAATCATCCACTTTTAAAGTCAACTTCCTAAAGCAGTTTGGTGGTTGTTATCAGCCTTCTGTGTGAATGTGATACTTTTGAAAATAAATAAATAAATAAAAAAGTGAATAAATAAATAGATAAACCTCAGCAGATGCTCTCCCTATGCTTTATGGAAGATTGTAAATCGAGGGCGGTTTGCGAGGCTCTGCATTTCGCATGTCGCGGGAGGCTATAAAGAAGGGCCCTCGTTAGTGGTAATAAGCGAAACCTAATGCCTGGCAGTGTCTGTTAGTCACTGGGAAGGGTCAGCTGTTGCTTTTGCGAGACTTTTATGGAGTCAATTACACAAATGAATTCATGCCTCCATATGTCTGCTTTCGCCGTTTTTTATGAAACATCTGGTAACAGTCGTTGCGCCCTAGCTCTGGAACAGGCTGCAACTCAATAACTTTACATTTGAAAACGGCAGTGTTTAGCTGGGAGGAAGAACTCTCATCATCACCAGGCCACCCACACACAGGCACACAGTCTCATACATATTACCAAAACTGACCCCACCTGTCAGGAAAGAAATATTTTTGTACTTTTAGCTTTACCAATTACAACAAAATTACCAAGAAAATGTGTGTTATCGGGACTGCAATGTGGTCTCCAAAAAGACACACACTCTCTCTCCCTCTTTCTCTCTTTCTCTCTCTCTCTCTCTCTCTCTCTCTCTCTCTCTCTCTCTCTCTCTCTCTCTCTCTCTCTCTCTCTCTCTCTCTCTCTCTCTCAAACACACACAAATTAGTGAGTGCTTACCATCTGTCTGAGGGTGGTGCAATAATGACCACTGTGGCTTAAATCAGGATTGCTGCAGCTCCGGCCAGCTGCAGTAGAAAAAGTGACGTGTGGTTGAAGATGGGTGTGTGGGATTGAGGCAGGTGGGTAAAAGGGGTTCTCTAAACAGCCGCCAAAATACAGCGCAGACTCATCTCTTCTCCAATCTCCCAGCTGTATCTACCGGATGCCTCCAGGCAGTCCTGCATTTACCTACCGCCCCCGTCTCTTGTACTGTATATCTTCCCTCAGGGCTGGATCTAGCCATTTTGGGGCCCTAGGCGAAATATAAACATAGGGCCCTCAAAAGTCATTTTATAGACATACAATTCCGAGTTCTTGGTGCAATGTATGTGTTTTGTCTCGTATGTATCTTCGATTACTTTACATAAGTGACAAATTCAGATCAAGCCAACTTTTTTTGTATGTTTACCGCGACTTGTGTGACAGTTGAGGCTCCTATGGAGAACAGATTTTGTCGGAGCCCTAGGCAGTTGCCTAGGTTTGCCTAATGGAAGTCCTCCTCTGTCTTCCCTTCTCTCTTAATGACCTAATTCTGGAAGTTCACCCTGTGTGCCTCTTTTTTCAAATCCCCAGCTTCTTTACTCAACCAGCCAAAAAGTGCTCGCTCTTTTTCTCTCTCATGCACTCATCTGCAATTTCAGCGGATTCCTTTTTCAACTATGATCATCATCATAGACGTCCTGTCTGTTCAGGCTCTGATGACTGATCTGTTAAATGTCAAGTTCGAGATTGTCTCAAACTTTAAAAGTGGCACAGGGCGGAGAATTTTAAAGGGAATGTTAAAGGCCTTCTTTTACTGCATATAACAGCAGCATTTATGCTCCTGTCCTTCCTCCCTCCGTATCTCCTTGGAAACAGAGCCAAGAAGACCCCCTGGTGTTATTAGCATTACATTCTTTCACTATATAATGTATGTGGGCAGTCATGGGTAAGCGGTTAGGGCGTCAGACTTGTATCCCAAAGGCTGCCGTTTTGACTTCCGACCCGCCAGGTTGGTGGGGGGAGTAATTAACCAGTGCTCTCCCCGATCCTCCTCCATGACTAAGGTACCCTGAGCATGGTACCGTCCCTCTGCACTGCTCCCTTCTGGCCATTGGGGGCTGCCTTCTTGCACTGATGAGGCATAAATGCAATTCCACTGTGTGTCACAAAGACAATGGGAGTTGGGGTTTCCCAGTTAGGCTTTCATATTCACATTGTTAGTGTGACTTTCCAGTGCTCAGCTGACCCTCCATTGGCTCCCTGCTTGAAGAGTCCGCTGAAGTGTGCATTCTGCTATCGGTAGTGATAGGGCAGGGTTTCCCAAACTGGGGTGCGTGCACCCCTGGGGGTGCATGGCCTGCCACAAAGGGGTGCGCGAGCTGAAATGAGTAATGGCTGAGATGTGTGTTTTTATACAGAATTAATGAACAGTATGTAGTTTTTAATTGTTTGGTGGAACTGGAAGGATACATCTAAAGTGTAATTTATAACTCCTAAACTTGTCATGTAACACGTTCCATTGTGATGATGGCAGAAAAAACCTCAGGTCTATTGGAAATGTGGATTGGCCACAATATGCGGCTGTGCAACATTCGCTTAGGGGGTGCGCGAACCACATCGAAATGTAAAAAGGGGTGCGCAGGGAAGAAAGTTTGGGAACCGCTGTGATAGGGGAATGAAGGAACATGAGTGTTTGACTGTGTAAGGCAAGGCAAGGCAAGTTTATTTATATAGCGCATTTCATACACAGGTGCAACTCAATGTGCTTCACAAAGTTAACAAATGTAAATGAAAGGAAACAGGGAAGAAAGAAGGAAATGAATTAGAGTCAAAAAACATTTAAAACATTAAGATAAAACATAAGGTAAAAATAATAATAAAATAAAATAAAACAAATGAAATAAACATAAAAATAATAATAATAATAAGTAATTTAAGCTAGGGGAAAGCATCTGAGAACAGCTTTGTCTTGAGTCTAGATTTAAAGCTATCAATAGTGGGTGCATTTTTTATGTCATCTGGAAGCTGGTTCCAAAGCTTTGAAGCATAGAAGCTAAAGGCTGCCTCTCCACACTTTGTTTTGACTTTTGGAATCACCAGCAAATTCTTCTCCGTTGACCTTAGTGACCTAGTTGGTGCATACAGCTGAAACATATCCAGTAGATATGTGGGTCCCATTCCATTTAGTGATTTAAACACAAGTAGCATAGCCTTAAAATCAATTCTGTAGCTTACTGGGAGCCAGTGCAGCGATCTTAAAATTGGAGTAATGTGGTCGAACTTCCTTGTCTTTGTAAGAACCCTTGCAGCTGCGTTTTGTACAAGTTGAAGCTGTTTAATGGTCTTATTGGGGAGGCCAGTAAAAAGACTGTTACAGTAATCAACTTTACTAGAAATGAAGGCATGTATTAGCTTCTCCAGATCATGTTTAGACATCAGGCCCCTAAATTTAGAGACGTTTTTTATGTGATAAAATGCAGACTTAGTAATAACTTTCATGTGACTGTTGAAGTTTAGGTCACTGTCAATGAGGACCCCAAGATTTTTAACTGTTTCCCTTGCTTTCAGTCCCTTCGTTTCAAGGATAGTAGCAATCTTTTGTCTCTCCTCTCTTTTCCCAAATATAATTACTTCAGTTTTATCTGTGTTCAGCTGGAGGAAATTGTGAGACATCCATTTCTTAATTTGGTCCATGCAATGATAGAGTGATTCAAGGGGGGTATAGTCATTTGGGGACATAGATAAGTAGAGCTGGGTATCATCCGCATAGCTATGGTAATTTATGGAGTTATTCTCGATAATTTGTAGCAGGTATCTATTCGTGCAACAGTCAAACAAACAAGCAGCAGACTTTCTGGACAAAACACTGGCCCACTTCTGCCACCACATACAGGTTTGAATCCCATTCTTCCACTCCCTGGCTCAAGGAGGATCAAGGATCACGGCACCTAACCCCATACTTCTCCAGGGACTGTAACCAATACCCTGTAAATGTGTAACTGTACGTCGCTTTGGATAAAAGTGTCTGCCAAGTATAATGTAATGTCATGAAAGTTTTTGCGCATGTGTGTGCATGTGTGTACGTGTGCGCTCATGCCCTCTCTCTCTCTCTCTCTCTCTCTCTCTCTCTCTCTCTGTGTCCGCTCAGGTAACCGCGGTGCAGCCCGTCCCCCAGGAGGCCGTCCTGCACAAGGACTACGAGTCGATGCCGCCGCCGCCCTTCCAGAACTCCACAACGCGGAGCTTCGAGGAGATCCTGGAGGAGCAGATCAACCGGGCGGCCACGGCCGGCGAGCACAATATGCACCTGGGCCTCAAGTCGACCGGCAACTACGTGGACTTTTACTCCGCAGCCCGGCCCTATAGCGAACTCAACTACGAGACCAGTCACTACCCAGCCTCGCCGGACTCTTGGGTCTAGAAGAGCCTTGGGGTGTATGTGTATGTGTGTGTGTGTGTGTGTTTGCGTGTGGGTGTGTGTTAATTTGTGTGTTCGTGGATATGTGTGTGTGTGTGTGTGTGTGTGTGTGTGTGTGTGTGTGTGTGTGTGTGTGTGTGTGTGTGTGTGTGTGTGTGTGTGTGTGTGTGTTTGTGTATATATGCCTGTGTGTGTGGCTGGGGTTTGGGGTGTGGTGGGTTGTTTGGGTGGGCGCGGTACACTGAGCACAGAAGCATCAGCTGACTGAAAGGCTGGTGTGGATGACTTGGGAAGGGGTATGGGGGCGGGTTGGACGACTGCATGTGCATGCCACAAGACATTGTTTGTTACGTTCAGTTTGTTCAAAGCTGCTCCACAGAGAGGAAGAGAAAGAGGGATAGAGGGAGAGAGAGAGAGAGAGAGAGAGAGAGAGAGAGAGAGAGAGTGAAACAAAGATGAAGGATGAAATGATGAAGGCATAGAGAAAGTATATGAAGGTTAGTAGCGATGGGAAGAAAGGGATGAGACGAGAAAAAAAAGAAAAAGAGATTATTGAAAAGTGGATGAGAGGCAATGCAGCACACGAATGAATGCAAAATGGTGAGGAAGGTCATTTATATAGTGGGGAAATGGGAAGGATGACGACATGATCATAGCACTCCAGCTGGGGGAGGATGATAAAGCGATGGGGAAAATGAGTCGTTTACAGGTTTTGTTGGAAACAGCTTTTCACCGTTTTCTTTTTTGTTTTTCTCGGTTTTGTACGTCATTCCTTTTTGACAGGTGAAATAAGACTTCATCTCAAACTGATGGAATGTCGCTCAATACTTAGAAGATTCCTTTTTGCTCTCTATATTTTTGTTGTCCTTTTTTTCACATTTTAATTTGTACTTTTTTTTATTTGTTGATGTAAAGTATTTGGTGTACATTGCAGATACAAGTGCATTGTGTATATTACACGGACGCCACATTCTTCCTCCCTGTGGCTTCGGACATTGTTTATGGTACAAAAAGTACAGAGAAAAAAAGACTAACATACAGTATGTATCAAATCATCAATGTCCCCTCTCCAGACAGACAAAAGTATGTTTTAACAGCAACACAAGAAGGACAAACATAGCAGTATTGTTCGTTCTGATAACGTGAGTTTGTTTTGTGGCAACTAAACAAGTGTTTGAAGCCGTCCTCAGGCATTTCAAACAGCATCATTCCACACCCTCTTTGTCGACGAAGTGCTTTTTCACTGCCTAAAAAAAAAAATTAGATGTAGATATTTGAAATAGGTCTTCTTGCGTTTCTCTTCTATTGGATTTTGTTCCTTTCTCTATCAGTTGATAGTGTTAAAAGATAATACAATAACAACCGTTGGTCATCCACAATGACATAAACCAAACAACTTGTCTGTTACACCACCAGTATCTCAGTTTTTATGTGCTTACATGAGACAATGAGCGCGGTTATATGCAAAGACTATTCCGATTTCAAGCGGAATATGACCAGTATTCGGTCTAAAGCAAGTTCGAGGATATTCCATTTACATGTGTGCGGAATAGCGTTGTGCAACCAGAACACTGCCACATTCGGAATGAATTAAGAGTTTAAACGACTCATGTGCAAGCTGAATACTTTCACCATTTCGTTTAAAATCTGGATATTCCTCGCATGTAGCTGCGCTCAGTGAGTGACATTGTGCCAAATTTTTTAAATATCTGGATGGGAAAGCTGAAGAGTAGTGGGAACCTTACTGTAAGTTGGCATTTCCTTCAACAGCTAGATATATCCTCCGCACACTGTCACTGTTTAATTTGTTTAAAAATGTGTTTTTTATTGCTACTAAGCAACAGTATGTCTACGCAAATACAAAAAGGAGAAAAATATATAACAATTACCAGGAGGGCAAAATCTTTAAGAGCTCGATTCCCTCTCCAAGATCTGTACAAAATCCGTCTCTTGTTCTTAGTGAGTATGTGCTGTGTGTTGAACCGTGTTGGATGAGGTGTCCCTTCTCAAAGCTGGCTTCTCCCATGACAAAAACACAGTGAGGTCTTTACACTGCAAATGTTAATAGGAAAAATGAGAATTATATATATAAATACATGCATATATATATACATACATAAATATATAAATATAATTTTTATGTGCCGGATGTTAGTGTTACCAGAAGCAAAATGATGAGAAGTTTAAAACAAAAAAGAAGAGACTTGCTTAATAAAAAAATGGACTGTGTTTATATCAATTATTCTCAAATGGGAATAAGGAAACCAAGACTTGAAGATGTTGACCTCCTGGATTGAGCTGTGCTGCTGCTGTTTCCTTTCGAGCTTCATAGATAACCTCTGGATTTGGACTCTGATTTGTTCTGAAGCCAGGACAATAAATTTACTCTACTGCAACATGCCTATAACTTTTTCCACTGATTACCATCACACACACACACACACAAAATACATGTATGGATGACGTTACATGTATTGTAAACGCTGAACTACAGATTTGCTCCATGCTTGTGCTGGGAGGAGGGATGTTATCACTTGGTGTTTTCATAGGAGGTAATGGTAACTGAGGTTAATTGCCTGCCATCTTTTATAGTCACACACTGTAACCGCCACTGGAAGTGGTCCAAAAGCAACATTTGTGAGTTGAGTTAGTGGTAAGCTTTATTATGAAATGCTGATATGGCACAGAAGAATAGCGTATAGCTATGAAAGGCCCCATTTTAAGTGCTGTTTTTTATGTTTCATGAAACTTGAATCACCTCTACTGTATTTTCTTTTTTATGTCACCACTGAGTAAATTGTTTTGTCTTTGACCATACCATTGCAACGTTATCACACCTGAAAGCAGCATAGACGTCATACATGCTGTTGATCATGCAAGCTCTGTGTTTCAGAATTGATCAACCTGATTCCATCTCTGGAATAGTCCTCTGTTTTTTTCTTGTTTCTGGTTGGATGAAATAAAGAGGGTAATCTGTAGATAAACATCTTCGTCCTTTTAAGTCTCAATCTTTGTCCCCTGACCATTTCACACAACCTTTCTTGTCATTGGTATGAAATACGTTGTCATTATAGTTTACTGGTGTTTTGCTGACCTATGCTTAAATCTCTACAGCTGACATGTCTTGGTTTGAAGCAGTTCTCAAATTCAGTGTGTTGGCTGCTCCAAAAGGAGTCCTGCTTTATAAACCTGAAAAAAATATCCACCAAGACCTTCGCCTTCCAATAGGCTATAATTTTCAGTTCAACCAAGCAGCCAGCCAGTCAGGCAGCCAGTTGGCACAGCAGTGGTCCGTGGTAAGACATGGAAAGATGTTGCATATATTCAACTCAGCCAAAGTCTTTGGATTAGCTCACTATCAACTCCACTCAACTGAAGGCCAGTGTCCATCGCTGACCTCTCGCATGAGTGTGGGTTGAAATCTGGTGCATTGTGCACAGAAGACCAGGAAAGTCGGCTTGTAGGCAGGGCTGTAGTACTCGAGTCCGGACTCGGCCCGAGTCCGGTCTCAAGTCCGTTTTTTTATGGACTTGGACTTGTCTCGGACTCGGTATTGTTTGGACTCGGACTTGTCTTGGACTCGGACAATGGTCTTGCCAAATTAGGCTTTTGGACTCGCCGGGTCTGTCATTAAGTTTTGTTTAGAACACTGGCCATCATAGATTGTAAAGTGGAGCTTGAAATCCAATAACAAACAAGTTTTGTCTTCACATCCATGCCATATAGGTTATCTTCTAAGGTTCACACTATTGACATTCATCCTTTTCATTGTCAAACACTGACCGACATGTGACTCGGACTTGACTTGGACTCGAATCTTTTTGGACTCGGTCTTGTCTCGGACTTGAACCTCTTTGGACTCGGACTTGACTAGTACTGGTCTTGGACTTGTCTTGGACTCTACAAAGGTGGACTTGACTACAGCCCTGCTTGTAGGCACAGTAAACATATATGGAAGCTGTAATATACGCTGCACATCTCTGCCTGGAAATGACACACACTGCTACAGTACATATCAGTGATGCAAGAAGGAACTCCTGCAGCCTAACCATCCTCGTGCAGTGTATTGCTTTTGAACTTACATCAAAGCCTGAAAATGTTTGTTTTTGAGGCAAACTGTTTACCTGCATGGCCGCAATTATTTATCTAAAAGATTAGGAATGAACTCAGAATGTTGATAATTACTTTGTCATCTTCTGTAAATCATCCAATCAAAAGTGCAGCACATCCACATCAAAACAAATTAATTCCTATGTCAGATGCATAACAATTCAAAATCCGCTCGTCGTCATGTTTATCATGGGTGACAAGCAAGGCAAGTGGCTCAGCAGCTCATGCAAATTCACTTTGTCAGCTCAGTTACTTGGATTTCACCCAACTCTCAATAGTGAATAAACAACCACCATTAAACAAGTCTTCAAATATATTTTCAGAACATTCTATCGTTTTAAAAAATACAACAAAACTTGTCATAAGTTATCATAAGTCTGTTTACACTAGATGTGGAAATTTTGATAAAAGAGTCAAAGTGTTGAAACCACCAAAAAAATAGACATCTTCAGAAAGCTTTTCCTTGGTTTTCAAAAAAAGATACAGTAAAACTTTCTCCTTGTCATAAACTCTGTATTGTAGTGCTCGAGAAGTGGAGAGATCTTGATAAATGATTCAAACTGTTGAAACCACTACAAAAAAGACTGAGAGGAAAGAATGAGAAACAGCATTTATCTCTCCGATGGCAAGGGCGTATTTCCTACACCTGCCCATGCCTGACTGCAAATGTTGTGTTTCTCCCTTCCGGGCCTTCTTTTAAAAAAGGAGCCAGGAGTTTTGTACTTGCCGTGATAAATGTACCTAATCTCTCCATTTCCAACAGTGCCTGGGATTCTTATGCGTGCCGATTTCCGGAAAGTTACATTTTTCTGTCGAAGGAATTTCCTGCGGCGTAGTATGCCAGGCAGCAATCCTATGCCTCATAAAAATGGATCTTCGCTTGAACAAACGTGATCCATTTTCGGCTCTGCAGTAACGGAGCAGGAAGTGGAACTTTCTCCTTCCTTTCCACAGCTGATGGCATGCCACACAACTCAGTGAGGAACCCATGGCACTACATATTTTGCCACCTGGACTATTTCTGATAAGCCAACATGCAAGGTTAGAATAGTTTATATTTTACCCTCCCTTTCACATCAGTTGGATGCATTATCTGTAGGACAGTGGTTCTCAAAGTGTGGTCCGGGGACCACTGGTGGTCCGCGACAGGGCTCAGGTGGTCCGCGAGGGGATTTCTACTTTTCCAAGACAAACTAGCAGTAGGCTATAGTTGTAACATTATTACAAAGCTAAACATAGATGAAGTCATATGTTCACCACAATAAGACAGGCTTGAGATGTGAATAAAAAGTAAGTGACCTGCATTGCAATGAGCAGTGTCAAATTAGTACTAGTCAACTGTCAATTAAGTTGACAGGTGGTCCCTGAACATTTTTTGGGTGACAAAGTGGTCCTCGGTCTGAAAATGTTTGAGGAACACTGGTGTAGGATAATCCCATTAAACACACACTTGCCCGCACACACGCCCGCACACACACACACCACTGTTGGGAAAGTTACTCAAAAACGGTAATGCACTACTTATTAGGCCTACATGTTACTGTCATTTAAAAGTAATGCCTTACATTACAACATTACTTTTTTTTAAAGTAAGGCATACACTGCTTTTGCATTACTTTTAGTTACTTTAGCCAAAATGACTGGAAATAAGGATTTGGCAATCTACAGTGCAAATCTATGAGGTGGCATGACTTTCACCTGCCATCCACAAGTCGTTTTGGAAGCCTGCAGACTGAAAACCAACATTTTCAGGAATTGCGTCTTACCCACATACAATAAGGCCTAAGAAAAATAAAAGTTTGGTTCCGGTTGGTTGTCAGGTTTGGTCATCGTCCGGTCGGATTTAAAAAAAAAAAATCAATTTTTTTTTTCAATTTTTATTTTATTTTATGTCCGACCCCCCAACCCCCCACATGCGCCAGATTTTGTCATAAACGTTCTTGAACAATGCCAAGGACGATAGTGAAGTTGAGGCTTGATAAGTAGCCTACAGCTGAAGCTACAATGAAATATAAGCATTAATGAGCTAAGAGGCCTATCATATTTTATTTCAAATTGATTTAGGCTATTTCAATTTTAGTGATGTTTAGTTGAACAAAAGTGAGGGGGCTGCAAGGTAATCTTACGTCGGATAGCCTACCCCTGTCGTGTCGAGCCTGATCTCGAAGGATTGCGTCTCATTTATCACGCAAACCAAACTCAAAATTGCGTCAATATAAGGACGCATTCTCTTTTATGTCACACATGCGCAGTGGCCACTCTGCTGTCTGGAGCCCCCCTGACATCTTTGTAGCCTAATTTACTGAAAAATAAGCCGTTATTCATGTTGCTCCACATAACCGCGTATTGCAACTTCATAATTAAATCCCCACAACAAAATACTGAGCTTATGGGCTATTTTAGTCACATTTTAGTTCCTAGACAAAAGTCTGTTTTGCTAGGATATTAATAAAATAACAGAAACTGTTTTATCCTATACGAGAGCATTTGTAGTATTTGTCCAGAAGACTTTTGTGGCTGAAAACCATTCAACCAGTAAGGTTTTTGAAATATTCATTGTAAATAACCCTGATGTACCCCCACTGTTTATGATGATGTCATTTCATCGCGACCTCCATGCATTGGATTGTGGATTTGATTGTACTGCCTGCAGTATGATGTGGTTTGGCTGAGCTTTATTCATCAATTGGTAAGTTAATCTGATAAATTAGATATTTATGATCTACCCTATTTGAATGCTTGACACAGCGGCACATCGGGATGATCATGCAATTTGTTTATCACACAATTCCCACTTCATTTGTTAAGCTAACTTGGTTTTACGAGCTAGCTGCTTCTACACCCGTATTGTATTGCTCGCGTGATTTGTGATGTTAACAGTTTGTTTAGTCCATAATTTATTAACGTGATTGTTTATATGCGTGCCATCTCAGCCACATCCACCTCTGGTTTGCATGTAACATCAAAATTAGCTGCAAGTTCAGTGTGGTGCAACTAAGTTAGCCTAGCTTTACCAAAGGTGTTGTATGATAGTTCTCCCTTTCCAAGGTCTCTGGCTTTTCCAAATTCGACATTAGCTCATTTTGCATCACTAACTAATCAGTATTAATGTGTATTTTGTGTGCAAAGTGCCGTTGAAAATATCTGAAAAAGGAGATCTGAACAGAAATAAGAGGAGCTATTAAGTCACACCAACCTAATTGTCTCTTCTAAGCACAATCTTCTCGTTGATTTAATGCATGTTATATTTTCCATCCTCTCCACAGAATATGACAACATTGTCTTCATATGGCTGTTTGTATGCATTATCTAACTGAAGTTGTGTGTGTCTTTCTGTTGCACATTTAAGAAACTTACTATTTCTTTTGGTCTAAATCTTACTTTACAGTTTTACGTCTCCAGTTTTCCCTGAGGTCCAAAATATTCAGTGGAGTGAAACTGTTGATGGGTAAGTAGTAGTTTCATTTAATTCATATGCTGTGTTTTTTAACTGAAGTACAACACAAATCTCAATCCCTCTTTATCAGATCTCATTCTATCTGGTGACATTAGGATATAATTATCAATATTATAAATGCAGTTTTTAGGCATGTCCTTTGTATGTTCACAAAACCTATGAACGAAAGAGAGGGAAGACTAGGAGGGGCCTAGCAAAACCAAAGAGGCACATTAATACTGTAAAAATGACAATAACAGCATAGACGAGCATCATCATATTGGCTGAGAGGACACTATGATACCTCTTCCTTACGATGGTGAATAGTAGATGAGCTGGATAAAAGAGGGGTTAGAGTTTATGCAAATAGTCTTCCCTTAAAAATATCTACCCCCTGCAACCTTGTATGGAAATGGTCTCATCTTGAAAATCACTTGTATTGATATCATTAATACAATTGCTGAGGGGGTTAGTAGACTTAAGTCAGTGATGTGTATTTCCATTGCATTGGTTAATGTGCAGTCTGTTCAAAGTAAGATTTAATATCTATTGGTTGTGTTTCTGTCAGAAGTACAGTGCATTACCAGGCGAATACACCGGTGGCGACAAGATCAAGCGACAGAGAATCGCTGGACTGTGCAGCAAGAGTGATAGAAGTATGTCCGTTAAAAGTAGAATGCAAGCAGTCCAACATTCCAATTGGCTGTGGCGACTGTTGCAATACCACATCATAGCTAATTTGAATAATAAGTAAAACTACAAACTGTCGCTCAAGTCGCGCGAATTGCCTCTAGTTGCCCGAATCACTTTTGTTGCGCGACTCAATGCAAAGTCAATTACTTCCGTCGCTGGAATCGCTGATGTAGTGCTTGGTCTATTTGTGACGGATATGTTGTGGTAGGCTATTCACCTTCTATTCTTGCTATGGTTCATTCTTCTGTTTCAGCAGCAAAATGTAACAAGCTTGTCCTGGAGGACTGCTCTGATGGGGAATGCTGTGGAGGAGAGACAGGCAGACTGTGGTCCATCGTGTGTGCTCCCAGTGCGTTAATACACGGACAGTCCTTTTTAAGTAAGATTTCATATCTCCTGGACCAATAATGAAAATTTGTATTGATCAAACAAAAAAAATGAAGGAGGAATAATATCCATTTATATAATCATTCAATGTGTCATTATGCATGTTTTTGTAATTTCACAGTGACACTTTTACATGTAGTTAAACACACATTTCATATACAGACAAAAAATGTGCTAGGCTCCAGTGCTTGAGATTGTGACTGATGTAGACTTTGCAGCTGCACATTTAGTCCACCAGATGGCAGGATTAAGCTTACAAATCAAATAGTTACAATTAACAAAAGGCTTGACCTCAATGGGTGGCTGAACTGGTAGAAACACTTTTAGATGTTATGTTTAGTCATGGGAACTTGTGCCCAATTCATGGAAAAGTCATGGACATTTGTTGGTTAAAATGTCTTTGAACTCTGATTGGTTGCGTTTCTGTGAAAAGTGGCACATTTAAAAAGATGCATTTCTGCATGTTGCTGTCTTTCTTTAGCCTCCTAGTTTCATAATCAAAAAGCAAGTTCACAGTAAGTAGTTTTGGTATTTTGGGCAGGTCTTTGATGTGCAGATTTAATGTAGTGGTGCGCTGCTTTCTTCATCTACACCTTTCTTCATCCACACCTACTGGTGCTATCACAATAACTGATGTACACTTCTATCAGGTGCAACCAGAGGAATAATGTGATTGAGAGGAAGAGTGGCCCCATACATTGCTTGACCTGGAGCCTACCAAAGTCTAAGGTCTCAGGTAGGCAGCAATTGTGGGAATGTTGTTGGAATGTATTGTGTGTTGGCGTTACAGGGCATTCCACTCATTTCTTTGTGGTTAGACGATTCAATGTCATGAATGTCAGCCAAATCACTGGGGTAACATACTGTATGCTTTTTAACTAACCTTCTGTCTAAATTGGAAAAAACACTACTAACATGATGTTTGCCCAAGTATTGACACTACATCTTATGTGACATTTTTATGGTCGCCCTTTTACATGAAACTTAGTATGTTTCATAAGGGGCCAGTGCACAGTATGTTAGCATTTGACCACCACTGTTTGAGGTGCTGAGGAAATATCTTCAACTCCTCAACATGATGCAATTTCAAATGCCTGAATCTGGACTCATGTACCCTCCACAAGCCGTACACAAGTTTTGATGAGCCTGATTGAAATTAAGAGATGAAACTAAGGTGTTCACTCTTAAATTAGAGCTGATACTAATAGTATTACTGATAGTAGATACTAATAGTATTACTATCTCTCACAGTTTGTAATCATAATTTTAGCATTCCTGTTTAATGATGGAATGCTCTTGCTGAGGACTGCTGATTCTGCTGTGTTGTGTTTTGTAGTTGGTGTTAATGTTGTTGTTGTTTTTTTATATGGCCATATGCACCGTCATATATTTACTCATGCCCATGCATGTATATTTATTTTGTTTTGCAGGTGTCTCCAGAAGAACACATCCCAATGAAGACCCCAGTCATAGTCATCAACTTGACAGCTCAGCCTGTTACCTGAACTGTGTTCTTAGAGCCAAGTGTAACTGAGGTGTTTCCACACAGTCTGTCCCCTTTAGATCTTGAACTTGCCACCACCTAGTCAACGCATCGGTTCGGGTATGGGAGGCACAGCACGATACCGCTGAGCTAAATGACCAGTCCCATAGCTCAGCGCTGCTGGTACTGTATGAGGCTTCGGGAGGGAGGTTTACTATCCTTCCACGCCACACTCTGCTAGTTGGCCTCCGTTACACAAGCTCGAATAATCCAAGCAGCCAATCCAACTTCTTCAGCACTGCCTTTGAACACTATGAAGAACCACTCAGAACCACTGGTCCTAGAACTAAATGACCACATTATACTGTTAAAGGTCCACTGTGTAGGATGGTGATCAGAGCAGGTATTGCACCTATGCTGCTCATTGCAACTGTGCTACCTATTGTCCATTTTGACTTTTGAATTTTCAAGAATTTTACCAAGTATTTACTAGTATGTACCAATATTTACTAGTATGACCAAAATACAGTACATTATGCAACTAAATTCAAGATGGTGGACAATGGACTCCTTTCATGTTTTCATGAAAAGTGTAATTTTCCCAGTCATAATGAATACTCAGAATTTGATGGTGGTAAGTATTCTGAAAAAGGTTACATTTGTGAATGGCCTGAATGAATTCTGGAAAGAAACTGCTTAAAAATATTACACAGCGTACCTTTTAACATTTCATCTGTAGTAACAGAATGTAGCGTTTCTCAGCTGCGACTCAAACCTAGACCCTCTTTCGTGGTGGTTGTTGTAATGACACACTAAAAGCGATAATATCTGCATGAAGCTGCTCAGAAAGTGTCACTGGATATATACCTTGATAAAAGCAACAGAATCTTCAAAGAAGAACAGATACAAAATGGGATGCATGCATCATGACATTCCAACTGGTTGCAGTGATATTCATGGAAATGTCTAATGCCTTTTCACCATTAACTTAAACTTTTTATGTTCTGTTCTTGTCTCTTTGTTATGATTGAATTAGGAGTTTTAATTTACACAAAAGCTGACACATTTCCCACCTTTCTGTTAAGACTTGGTCCTAAGTGTTCTGATTTGTTTGCTGTTTTATACCTTGTGAATATTGATGATTTTTAAATGATTTTTAATAAACTATTTTGATCATTACATTGCACGTCTTAGTTATTTACAGGATTTTGGTCACAGTCCCTGGAGATGTGTGGGTTTAGGTGCGTTGCACAAGGGCACTTCAGCTGAGGATGTCGGGCGAGGTAAAGCTGGGATTCAAACATGCAACCCTCTGATCTTAAACTCATTTCCTCAAGCATTAGACCACGACTGATCACCTTGTTTTACTGGTGATTTCATGTTTAATGCAATAAATAAAACATCTTAGCATTGATGATGCCCTTAGTAATTACTGTCATTGTCTTTTAAAGTATGATCACTGCATTTTGGTCATGGTTATAAGGCCAAGTTAGGCTAACACTGACTTGAGGAGTCTTCAGTGCAGCATATTGATAAAGTCCAGACACTGAGTTAGTTGATTCAATACAGTATGGACAATGAGTCTTTTTGGGCTGCATTATGAAAGAGAGCTGGCCCAAAACCTGGTTTAGTATGTGTTGGTGTTGAATACTCAATAGAAATGCAGGAGCAAAGTGAAATGATATCATGCAGTCTTGTACATTCCTTATGATGTTTGAAGACCACATTCACCATTTCTAGCTACCTTCTAGGCCCATAAAATGTGGTAAGCTATGACATGCTGATGTGTGCTTACAACAACTGTAATCCAATCATGGCATGTAGTTCATGGAATTACATATTACTTGGGTCTCGGATTAAAACTATGCATGTGACATAAAATAATGTTACCTAAAACATTTCTGAAATCTAATTGCACTCTGTTGCATCCCTTTTATGATAAGAAAAATACAGCCACATGAAATTACACCATGCAGTCTTTTGTACACCCAGGGGCGCAACTACAGTATATGCGACGAATGCGTTGCAGGGGGGCGCCAGAGAGAGGGGGGCACCAAAGGGAGGGCATTGGAGGGCGCCAAATAATGGGGTTTTTTTTTTTGGTGTGTGTGTGTGGGGGGGTTCATACCCCCCCAGAAATGAGTAGTTGTGCCCCTGTGTACACCAGTGATACACATATTTCAAGACTACAAGACCACTAGGATTCTATCACCATTTCCAGATACTTTATAGGCTGGTAGAATGTTGATTATATGCTGCCAGGACATTCTGACATGTCCATACAACAACTCTTCCAGGCATGGCCCGTATTCTAAAGAATTGTATTATTTGAACCCAAGATTTAAGCCATGCATGTGACATACAATAATTTCCTGAATTATGCTGTGTAATCTAATTGCAATTTACACACTCACTGGTTCTGTAGCACCACCTTATACACCACATTTTATCCTTAATCCAACAGGGGTTTCATCATTTTCAGTTTGTTTCATCATTTTCAATTTGTGTAATCCCTAACAGTAACATAATGTTCCACGTGCTCATATTTGTTTTCAATAACTGCCCTATAACTCTATTACAGGCTATTCATTATGGAATTCGTGATAATTAGGGTTAGGGTTACCATTTCTAATTTCCTTTTATTGCAGGATGACAAAATTTGGTATGCAACATCAATGTGTAACGAAAAACATGGGATTGGAGTCTGATTGTGGATTACTCATTGTCAAACTCAATAGCGCCCCCTAGGAACTCTTTTTTTGACATTTTTGGCACCATCTGCTGGCAACATGCAACAATCTGGAAATCTAAAATTTGGCATAGAACATCTTTGTGTCTCCCAGAATAAGTAAGTTAAGTCAAATTACAGATTTCCTAGCCACAGACTCTGTAGCGCCCCCTACAATTTCATGCACTTTCTCTCTTTTTGACAACTTTGGCCCCACCCCCTTGGAATTCAAAAGTACATACAGACTTCATATTGGATATGTCACTTATATAGGTCACACTGAACATGTGAGTGAAGTCAAAATGCAGCCAACACATTTGCAGACTCAATAGCGCCCCCTAGAAATTCTATTTTTTGTCAGTTTTTCCTCATTTTTGACCCAGTCTACAGCCAACACATAAAAAGGTAGAAGCCTGCAATTAGGTATGTTAGATCTATGTGTCACACAGAATAGGAAAAATAAGTTAAATTATAACTTCCATGTTCACTGGCTCTATAGCGCCCCCTAGAAATTCCACATTTTTGATTTTTGGCCCCGCCTCCTAGTCACATACAAGCAGGTAGAGGGCCAATATTTTACAGATATGTTTGTCACTATAGCCTCTATCAAAATATGTGCCATATGTTGACATTCCATGAAAAAAAAGGTGTTACGCCTACCAAGCTGTAAATGGCTCCTTCGCTTCTTTTAATGGTACCTTTTTAGGATGGCTGTGGGCTAAGCATCGACAGAGCATGGAAATTTGGTGTAATTTTTTTTTTTTTTGCAGATCATGTATTTCTGCATCAAGACAAGTCAAAATAAGAATGTTTTGATGTTTTTTGACCAATTTATTGACTTTTAAGCATTAAAAGTCACAACCGTTGGATGCCAAAATTACACATGGCAAGCATTTCCCTTTCCCCACAGTGGCTACTATTAGTCAAATGCCTGAAAAATGGTTAATATAATTTCAGCACATATCCATTTGTCAATTCAAGTACATATTGGGATGTGTAAGTGGGTAATAAATGATTTATTAACTTAAAATTACCAACCGTCATAGCCGTTTCCTACCAAAATTATGCATTTCCAAGCATCCCAGTTTGCCCCCACAGTGGCTACATTGACTCAAATACCTGAAAATTGGTTTATTTCACCACAGCACACATGGCTTTGTCAATCCAAGCACATATGGGGATGTTTAAGTGGGTTTTCAATCATTTATTTACTTATAAGTATCAAAAGTCTTAGTCGCTTGCTGGCACAATTATGTATTTCCAAGCAATTCAGGATGCCCCACGCATGGCTATTGAATCAAGTGTCTAAATCTTGGATTATTTCCTATCAACTTGCCAATTCAAGTGCATATGTGGATGTTAAAGAGAGTTTTAAGGATGTATGGACATAAAAGTAGGCTACCAAAAGTCATAGCTTGCTGCCAAAATAAGCATAGGCCTATACGTTCCCCCCAGTGGCTACATTGAGTCAAATCATGCTGGATTATTTCTGCAAGGCGTATGTTCACCTATCAATTAAACTAAAATGTGGATATTCAAGTGGGTTTTGAATTAGGCTATGTAAGTTATGTGTGTAGGCAAAACATACCTATTTTTACAGAAAAAAAACGAACTGGCAGCATATCCAAAACGGTCTCAGATTTGACATTGCAAAACTGTTTTTTATTTTTATTTTAGAATGGCACACATCTGGCCTATAAGCACAACTCAAAATACATATTTACAAGTGGGTTTTGAAGGATCCAAGCCAGGAGTATTAAGACAAAATGCCAAAATCAAAATCTGAAATAAAGTTAGGCCAAACTAAATATTTGTTTTGTGTGTAATATTGTTTTGTGTGTAATATTTTTAGTATTATTTCCAGAGTAATACTAATACTACTGCTGCCCATTAACAGATGTTAGGAGACCTTTTTAATGAATACTTACCACCGTCATGAAATTCAAAGTAGGCTATTTGTTATGACCGCCATTTTGAATGTCCAGAAATAGAATTTTTAGCTGCAAAACTTACTGTACTTTGGTCATACTATTAGATATCACTTAAGGCCTATTATTTAGTAATTAATCATGAAAAGATCTAATTTGGCAATGGGCAGCACTGTTTCAATGAGCAGCATAGTTGCAATACTCTGGCCAACATCCTACACAGCGCACCTTTAAGTAGACCTAATATGTAACGACTTGGCCATTGCCATTCTGGTAACAGCTAATTTAGGTCTACAGGGGTAGTGTTTTAAAATGTTACATACACTCTTCTCCATCATCATGCATGGTACAGTAGTTCATATTGTGTTACATATGAATGAGCTGTTTCATTGGCCTGGGCCCACTCATATTCCTCTGACAACCAAATTTCATGTTCAAGTCTTGTTACAACATACATTAATGGTGTATGTGGGCCAACTGTGTAATACACATTTGAAATGATCCCATGGGCTGCATGAAATTAAGATTTTGCCCCCAGTGTTATGTACAATAAAACTGTAAACAATACGCTACACACAGAGCTGTCAAAGTCTAGCCATACCAGACGTTGCCCTGCACAAATGTTATTATGTCGTCTTCAAGTAGCATCAGGAAATATGAAATATCAGCACAGGCAACAGAGCAGACATAACATTTCCCCCCTCCCCAGGGGAGACCCAGGAACATCATTCATATTGTCAGAGTACATAGTCCCTGAGATGGCCTGGATGGGCCCTTGTACGGGCCGGTCGCCTCCAGGTCTGTTGCAGTAGGCGGCGGCACCTTGCGAACACGGCGGAAAATGGCCGGACCCAGCTGCTCAGTCACTTGCAGTGGGGCAGAACAGAATGACTTGAGCTTGTGGCCCCGGGTAGGCCTGCGGATCCTCAATCAGTCCAGTGGAGCAAGTGTGGGGCTTTTAACCCTGTGGGAGCGGTCAAAGCACTGTTTCACTCTGCGTTGATGAGTGGCGACCCAGCTGCTCCAGTGTCTGGTGTCGCGCACCATGCGGGGCAGATGGTAGTGGGCCAACAGGGAACTGCAGACGATCCAAAGGTAAAGGCAGTTCGGTCTAAGTTTAATGTGAAGACTAGCAAAAAACACATTCTATTAATTTAACATATACTCAACTCCAAGCTCAAACCTGATAAAGGCATATAGTATATTGACAATTCAGAATTCAAAACAAGGACCAACCAGATGTGTCAATTACGTAAACTTTGACAAAGTTTTGTATAAAAATCACCTGTCACATCGACTTGACTGGTCCCTTGAAGAAGAAATATTACAGACTGTACACAATTCAGAATCGTTGGCAGGCATCATTAATGTATCACAGCTATTCAAACCACCTGAAATAAATATGACTTATAGTGGATCGTGTAGAATTATACTGTGAGTCTGCATACAGCCTCTGGTCATGCAATGACCAAGTGAAGACGTATGGCAGTTCTTCAGTCACTTGGTCATAATTCGGCATCCTGGGATGGGAGAGAGGAGGGACGATTCGGCATGACAGTCTGGTAGATGAAGATGTTGGCGAGTCTGGAGTTGCGGAAGCAGATACTCCTGTACCTCTACCCGGAGGGCAGCAGGCTGAACAGCTTGTATGCGTTGTGGTATCACTGCCAATAATCAGTCCTTCATAGGTGAAGCAGGTGTTAAATGTCTTGCTTGAGGGGAGTGGGGTCCCAGAAGCCTTGTTGTAGTCTGTGCAGCTTCCACCCCACATAGTGATGATGAATCTACGGAATTCGGTGACACACTGGAAACAACATAAAAAACAGGAGATATATATTTTAAACAAATATATACATTTTTTTAAAGCAGGAGATATATACACAGAAACATATACATAACAATCTCAAATTAAATACAGATTCAGACATTACAATGGCTTTCCACTTGTTGCGGTATTTGGGGAAATTATACATTTTTAAGTACACTCATTCCTCTCAACTTTCAAGCAGTTTGTGGAGACTCATCTTGTCTGAGAGAGCTCCCCTACATAACAAAGCATTCATTCCTAATCTGTAATTCATAACCCTATGCACTTACTTTATCCTGCTTACACACGATCAGTAGGTCTTCAGTTTTACAATGGTTTACTTGTATACAGCTGTCCTCTGTGTTCACCCCACACTCTGATCCACATGGATACACATTTGGATAAAGTGTCTGCTAAATGCATTGTAATGTAATATAATGTGATAAAATCACAACACCAAAACAACAACTAAACTGTACTTAAGTTAACCTTCCTCTACTTGGTGGGTTAAAAGATGTCAAGTAGACATATTCTTTTCAGCTTTACAATGTAGAGGGGTGATATTTGTGTGGAGATCTACAAACACAACTGGGAGGTTAGCATGGTCCATTCTGCAGGAGCAGCACTGAGCAATGTGTGCGGTGTGGGGGAGACAATATGGTTAGGTTGAGAAATATGGTTAACTACTTCTACTGTGATCCACCTTCATAGTACACGGACGTAAGACACTTCACCACTGAGAGATATTTGGTTGTCTATTGACCCCAAGTGATGGCCTTCAAAAACATCACAGGCAGGATAATGGAGCGCAACTTGAAAAGAATATGCTTTTTCGACAGATAAAGTAAAACATACCTGCAACCAAACTGGCAGCGTGTTCACTCATCATCTCCTTAGCACATACCCATTAGAATCTGTGAAAAGTGTAACATGCAATGAAATTAGAGTTGTCTGCCTGTATTGTGAAACTCAAACATTCTAATGACTAATCTTGCGGAGCGAGTAATTAGTGGTGTGTGTGTGGAGTCAAGTCAGTTATATTGTCATTTTCTTCATATGCACAGGTTATACAAGTAAAATGAAATTCTCACTCTATGCCATGTCAGGACATAGTCTGTAAATGTCAGTTCTGTGTATGTCTGACATTAGTGCAAGACAGGACACGTAACACTAGTAACAATAAAGTAATTAATTAATAAATAATTACAACAAGCAGCGTTGGTGCATTGTATGTTACAGAGGCCAGCAGTTCTTGGTAGTGGAGGTCTGAGGTAGTGCAGGTAAGGTGCAGGTAAGGTGCAGTCACATGGTGCGGTTCCATAGGAGCTGTCTGTGTGTGTGTATGCGTGTGCGTGTGTGTGTCCTTTCCACGAGGGACAGGATCAACAAGCCGGTATGTACAGTATGATGTCAAACGCAAACAGGTCATTTGAGTAATCTGGGTCTTCACTTTTTCCCTTGGATGCTCATCAGTGTAGGGCCTCTAAAACTTGGTCGAAGTAGACAAATACTGAGGCACTCAAGGTAACATTTTTTTTCTTTTATTACTTGGCTACAATGCCTACGTGTTTCGATCCTTATGTCCCTTCCTCAGGGCATATGTAAAAATTGTAACCTTTAGGAGTTTAGTGCTTCAGCATTTTTCTACCTATGTATGATGTGTTGTATGTTGTTGCAGGGTCCAGACAGTTATTGTTGGGTAGTGTATGAATGGGATAGTGGGGTAGTGTGTTTAGAGAATGCCAAAAATCTGCACATAAGCAGTGTAGTCAGTAGATCCACATCACAAGATGAGATTCTGGGGGGTGAAATGGGATGAATTTGATGTGCAAAATAGAAAGACCACAGCTGACCGACCAGTATGACAAAATGTTCAGTTTGTGTATGCTTACCTGCAAATTAGTCTCTGGAAGAAGGAGGGGGAGGGCTGGATTATCTGACGGAGGCTGGACAGGATGAATTCCATGGGAATGGTTGAAGAGGGCAGTCGGGGTGCCCGGAGTGTCATCACTACCCCTCGCTGCAGCTCCTGGATCAGCTGGGTTGTTGGCACTGCCTGGGCTGAGGAGCTGGATTTCTGTTTTTGCCATGATTGGTAGACCCTTTGAATAACTCGTTACCAGCATGATCTATGTAGGTGGGAACAAGCAAAATCCACAAAGATGGTGTGTATACAGCAGGGGTGAAAGTAGTTTTCATGTCTTACAGGTGCTATACCCCACCCATCCCCACCCTCAACCAAACAAAATAAACATGAGCACTACAGATCTATAACTGACTCTTTCAGGTGTCTTCATAGGACACTTGTCTCAAATGGCAGTGTATGTGTTTTTCCACACCTTGCTTTTTCAGATGAGGGTTTTTGTCCAGCATTAACTCTGTTCTCTTACCAGCTATGTGCTGCTGCTGTAAATGTTATACCAGTCATACACACCTGTGCGCAACGGTACACTTTCAGATGCCTAGGAGCGATGCGATGGAGATGCCTAGGGAAATGCAGACATAACATATGATGACCATATGATCACAAGACTACTACTACTACTACTACTGCAACAAAACAACCACAAAAAACACAAATAACAGTACTAAAAACATTATGGTAAGCTTATTTAGTCACACAGCATCTCATTTATATGCAGTTAAAAAAATAAAATAAAACAGCCCCACCCAATGAAGTTCGATATAGAGTTGGGGGAATTAGAATATGTAATGGAAATGGGCCATTTTATACAGAGAAGCATTTGAAACAAGGTAGACACAGTTTTGGCTGCAATGCTAGGTTGGGTGCCATGGTCAATTTTACTATGACATTATACTTTAGCTGACGCTTTAGTCCAAAGCACAGAGTATTGGTTACAGTCCCTGGAGCAGTGTGGGGTTAGGTTACGTGCCTTGCTCAAGGGCACCTCAGCCATGGAGCAAGATAGGGAGTGGAAAAGTGGGATTCTAACCTGCAACCCTCTGATCTGACGCCCGCCTCCTGCTCTAGGCTGCCTACTTCATGTATAGATGCAAATGTAAGTTCAAACACATTTTACCTGCATGTACAGAAAGAATGGAATTTGAACTTGAAACACCTAACCAAACCTGTAGCCTACACACACAAAATGACTGCCCATGTAGCCTACCTGGGACAGAAGCACCAGCTCAGTAGGTTAATGACAGAACCAGTCCGAAGCAGGTACAAAATATCCTGTCACCTGAAAGTTGGGGAGAGAGAGAGAGAGAGAGAGAGAGAGAGAGAGAGAGAGAGAGAGAGATTAGTGAACCTGTCAAGCAAGTGCTCTGCTCAGAATGAGATTTCAGAGTACATATCGCGCTATTTACTCTCTTTAGCAGAACTTTGGCGCATCTGACGTCGTTTTCAAAGTTCTGCTTGCTTGATGAGGCCGAGATACCGCTTGTAAAACCAAACAGTATAAATAATTATGGACAGAATAATTTGCCACGCGAGCAATAATGGGTAGGCTAGGCTAGGCTACACAGTAGAAGCAGCTGGCTGGTAAAACCAACTGTGACAGTCAGAAAAGTTTGGCGACTAAACCAATGATGTGACCTGGAAGATGCATTCAAATATAGCAGTTAATGCACATTCACCTTATCAATTAAATTAACTTACCTCCAGTCCAATACGGTCCAGCTAAACCCAGTACATGGGAATGCAGTCCGTAAAATCCACAATCCAGAGAGTGGTCGCAATAAAATGACATCATTGGTGTAGTAGCAGAGGGAGGGGGTCTGGGGATTTATGAATGAAATATTTGAAACTATTCAAAACGTTGTAGGCCTAGAGGTTGTTGTGCGCAAATCACGCTCTGGACAAATTTATGTCAATGTTTACAGGGTTCGTTTTAATTCAATCAAACAGAAAAAGACTTGCTAAAATCAAAACTTGACTTTAACAGCCCAAAAGAGCTCAGTATTAGTTTGTGGGGACTTAACAGCATATTTATAATGAGTCGTTACGTTAAGCAACGTGAATAACGTTTTGTTTTTGTTATAAATAGGCTAACAATAAAGCCTCCTGGCCTTAAAAGATAGTGCTGGCTACTGCGCATGTGTGACATAAAAGAGAATGCGTCGTTATATCGACGCAATAGAGTTCTTCAGCGGAAGCGGAAGCATGTAGTAGATTGTAGTCTTTCATGTTAGCATTTAAGGACGTCCTGGTTCCTATCGCCTTCCGGCCTCCATTGGGAATGAATAGGGGTAAATTTCAAATAAGCTCCGAGTGCAAGCACGCGCTTAGCGAACCCCCGCAAACTGTCGAGGGTGTTAAAAATAGGCTGTAGGTATGACATGGTTGATCATTTTGTGTCAAACTTCGACATAAATACGATGTTGCGTCCATATGCTAAACCCGGAAGCTTTTGGCGACTACAGAAACGGCGCCAGTATCTAACGGCATGTACGTGCGGAAGGTTGTACCCATGGCAACCAAAGGAAAGTATGTAGTTCGGAAGTTTTAATGATCAGAAAGGGGTTAGCAATATTGAATTATAATCGTCATTATTTAACATGTGAATACACCAACATGATGATACGATCCGTTCCACTAATGAGAAAGGGATGCGGGGACACGCTAATGTTCGTTGTTGCCGTGCAACTTATATTTTTGCCAAACCTGAATCTCTATGGCGTTTTGCAATGTAAAAAATCGCCAGGGAACCGGTAGTCCAAACGCCGCATACAAGTTGACGTCAACGCTGAAGAGCTCTATTTTGGTTTTGGTTTGCGTGATAAATGAGACGCAATTCATTCGAGATCACGTTGGTCGTGTCCCTGTCTCGTGCGAATGGGATGCATCCCCTCCTTTCCTGACTAATTTGGTGGTGCTATGGCACCTCTTCAAATTGTCAAATTGTTTGTAGGCTACTGTTTTTCAACGTGGAAAGCGGTTTGGGTTTCAAGTACAGTGTGCATTTAACTTAAATATTCTTGGCGTCCTTATTTTCAATGGAGTCAAAGTAGTGGGCATATACCCATCTTGAAAACGAGCAAACTGGATCTTCTGGATCGGTCATCCTTTGTCAGCCTGCCATTTCGAGAGACGAAGCGTAAAAGAGGAAGCAATGTTCTGCGTGAAACTTTAAAATCTCTGCGCGGACGTAGGCTATCATAGGCAATAGCTGATGATATGTTGATCCGCGAACATTGTATAAAGAAAACAAAATGCCCACACAAAATTTAGGTGAAAAAAATGTGTTGTAATGTGCAAGTTACTTGCATTGTAACGAGGACATATTACCGATTTTTTTCCGCTGTAATCAGTAATAATGCATTACAGTAATTAGTTACTTTTGTAACGAGTTACTCCCAACACTGACACACACACACACACACACACACACACACACACACACACACACACACACACACACACACACACACACACACACAAACACACCCCATCCACACAGGCCCACCATCAGAGAAAGGAGGGGCACAGAATTAAGACCCCGTCGCATTAGGTGCGATCGAGTTGTCATCAACGCATGAATGCGCATTTAGACAGCAATGCACCCTGGATGAAAATGCTGCATGACGGTTAGATTTCCTGTCAAACTTCGAAATTTCGTCGACGTTGCGTTGACGAGGTGACATGTCACATGGTGTAAAACTATCGCGGGATGAATGCGGCTGCAGTCAGATCTTGCAACCTCTGCAGTTGCTTATCCCCTTCAACGCTCGTCGGCGGACTGCCTCCGAGGTCACGCGCCCATGAACTGGTTGGTCAACAACTCACTCACGTGTGTATATGGGTCTTGTCTCACACCTCTACACAAGTTTGCGCAGGTCCCCACTTCAGCTCCTCCTCACTGCCTGTCCCCCCACTCCTCACACGTGGTGTGTTAGTAGAGCAAACCGGTGCGAGCTCATCGTCTCGTTCATATTTGTGGCCGACTTTAAATGCGCTGTATTTAATAACACCCACATCGTGACAACAANTTCTCGCTGTCGTCCGTTGCGCAACGTCGACGCTCGCAATGAAGTCGTATGCGCTTACTGTATGTATTGAGGAGGGTACCTTTTCAGATTGTTTTGTCCCTTGCCCAACAAAAGCTGTCAGCGGCCCTGCGCGCGCACATGCATTACATTACATTACATTACATTGCATTTGGCAGACGCTTTATAACCAAAGCGACTTTCAAGAGAGGACATAATCAAGCCAACATCACAAGCAAATACAAAGTGCACAGGAGATATACAGAATATGGCAAGCGGAATTATCATTTATTAGCTATGCTCGAATATCCGCAATTGTCATTGTAGATATCAACAACGTCATTCTGGATATCTACAATTGTATTTTGGATAGTCGTGATAGCCATTGGAGATATCTGAAACGTCATTTCGACTATTCAAAATGATAGTTATAGATATCTACAATTGTATTTTGACTAGGCGAAACTGAGTTACAGATATCTGCAATGACGTCATTGAAAACGACATTCAACTCGTCACATATCTCAAATAACAATTATGGATATCTGTAATTCAGTTTTGACTAGGCAGAATGAAAGTTAAAGATATCTCAAACGTCATTTTGAATAGTGTAAAATACCCTCCTTGACGTAGTAAGACTCTGCCATGACCCGCCCCCTCCGAATTCTGATTGGTTAGCCACTTAGTTCCACGTTTTAGCCGGATATGTAATTCACGCTCCCTTGTTGATGTGTTTACTGGCGGTGCATTTGAACAAGCTACGACGAAAAGCACTATTTAAAGATAACTACTATGGTAATAAACAGATTATAGTCTGATACGATTTCTTAAAATGTTTAACATGTATCCGATTTGTGTTGTTTCCCTCTCCATGCTGGTTAATGGCTCCATTAGACTCGTTGTTACAAACAAAATACGTGATACAGACGCCTTTTCTGTCTGTCAAATCTCGCCCTTCACGCTGTCTTGTATTTTACACTGAATTCGCTCTGAATTAATATCAGCCAACATACTAAATGCTGCTTAAATTTCGATTCGACTGGTAGAAAAGACCTTACAAGCCAGTTTTGCCTACTAGCCATTTGGGCTAGTGATGCAAAAAGTTATGAGCCCTGCCTGCTAATATTACCAGAGAGGTAAAGGGCTATGATATTACACTGCCAAAAAACTACTGCCTCCAGAAATATTTCAACCAAAGGTTGTTTGGCTTACTTACCATCAGTTTTGGGCAAGTTACCGAAGAAGTGTAATGCATCAGTGATTATTACTGTACTTTCAAAGCAGTCCCTTAGGCTACATAACATTAATTTTAATGTAAGGCATTACCCTTAACACACCATCATGAAGGGGGGTAATTAAATGAAAGCAGACATGAAAAGCAAGAGGCAAGATCAAGATGGAAACAAAAAAGATGGCATAACAACGTTTTATTATGGAATAGAAAATACTTTATTGTCATACCAGCATGAACATTGCCTTTGGTCTCACTGAATACAAACACAAATAGACAAAAACAGGCGAACAAATCGCTGCATCCAACCCCCTCCCAGCACACAAATACAAATCAGTCAGTAGTTCCAGACCCTACACCTCTAGCTTTCCCATTGCTTGTTTACCATGGTATAAAATAATGTTTATAGATGTTTCTCCTTGCAATGATGTGCCTACCTGATGGCAGCAGTTCAAATTTAGAGGGAAGAGGATGGGTAGAATCATCTAAAATGCTCAGTCTTTTCCTGTCAACTGTATCCTGTATAGACTGCCCAGTGGCTTGTGAGTTCCTCATATAATATTTCCTTTCCTACCACTCTGGACAGCCTGTTCTTAAGTAAGGTGAGGTGGCCATACCAAACAGAACTGTTATAGGTAAGGCCACTCTCTATTAGGCTTACATATGTCCTCTCCAAGATGTTGCAGTTTACTCCAAAGCCGTTCAGCTTCTCGGTTAAGAACAACTTTTGATTGGCCTTTTCGCATACAGCATCAACATTATCTGCAAAGTTAAGCTTGCAGTCAATATATTTATGGGCAGTCATGGGTAAGCGGTGAGGGCGTCAGACTTGTAGCCCAAAGGCTGCCGGTATGACTCCCAACCTGCCAGGTTTGTGGGGGGCTAATTAACAGTGCTCTCCCCCATCCTCCGTGACTGAGGTACCCTGAGCATGGTACCATCCCGACGCACTGCTCCCTTGGGCCGCCATTGGGGGCTGCCCCCTTGCACGGGTGAGACATAAAATGCAATTTTGTTGTGTATAGATCACTGAACACAGTAAACATTAAACAAGAATGACCCAAGCAAACGTGAAATGCAGTGTTCCAGTGGTTATTTCATTTGTTAGAAAAATGCCATAAAACCTGCATGAGCCTGTGTGAAAAAGTAAATTGTTAAATGAGAAGGTATCTGTGATTAATCTAAATCATTTTGGATAGCAGAGTTATATTTCACAGCTGCCCAAGTCTGACTACTACCTGGCCTTTCAAACCAAGAGATAATTCATATCGAACCCATGACATCACACTGTGAATCATCGACATTCGGGAGCAGGTTGTAATAAAAATAATTTACATGTCTCAGACTGTAAAAGGTTCTTCAGTTATTTCTAAATCATTGGGTCATCTGCAAACCATGGTGAGAGCCATTATCCATAAATGGAGAATACATGATGTAATGGTGAACATTTTGGCTGTCACACTAAAATTACCCCAAGAAGACAGTGACTGTGGATCCAAGAGTTTAGAAAGGAACACAGAACAATATCTTACCAATGGGAGGTGTTAATTACCGCATGAAATGGAAGTGTTCATGACTCAACAATAAGAAAGAGACTAGGTAAACATTGCAAGCATGTCAGAGTTCAACGGCCAAAGTCACCTCTGACAAGGAGAGTATCAAGACTTGTCTCACATTTGCTAAAAAAAAAAAAAAAAAAAAAAAAAATTGACAATGCATACAAAGCTTCTGAGAAAATATAAATTAATCACTGAGAAACTGCATTTTATGCTTACTTGGGTCATGGGTAATGTTTATATTAGTGTGGTTATCTGAAAATGTTAAGTGTGCCAAATGTGCAAAAAAGTAAACAAAATCAGTAGGGGAGGTAAAAACATACACATGGCACTGTATATATACATGTATATAATACTCATGTAGAGCATCAATAAAACATGTCCTGTTTCAAAGAAGAGGGCGCTTATCCTGCCGATTGATGAGGCAGGGGGCTAAAGCCTACCCCCCTTCACAGGATGGGGACAAACTGGTGACAGTGGCGAGGGTTGTAGAGAAGGTGCCACGGCTGAAGCAGAGACCCATTGCATCCTCTCCTCACAGGACAGGGACCAACCCTCGATGGAGTCTGAAGGGGAGGAGGTGGGGTGTCGACGCCAGCATACTCTAGTCAGCAAAACAGTAGAGATAGACAGAGAGGTTTTAAATGAGTGTGTGCAGGCAAAGTGAGTATACCCAAAAACTTAAGCTAGGTTGTGGAGTCCATCAGTAGGGGTTTGAATTTAGAAGTTTACTACCCAATGATCTTGTGTAAATACACACACAATACATTACACTTAGTTGACACTTTTATCTAAAGTGACTTATTCACAGGGTATTGGTTACAGTCCCTGGAACCATTTGGGGCCAGGTGCCTTGCTCAAGGGCAGTTCAGTCATGCATGGAGGTGAAGGGAGAGGTAAGGGTGGGACTTGTTTCAGCAACCTTCTGATCTTAAGTGCTAGTTGGCCATAAGACCACATCCTTAACCATTTAGCAACGTCTGCCCACACCTATAGAATGCAATTTTTTGTACACTTGAATCACACAAGTCGAACCGTGCAGGGACACCTCCGTCACACACACACACACACACACACACTACAATGTCATGTTCCAACGGGTACAGAATACAGTTAACAGTGTGTTTTGCTTTCATTTTCTGTGCACATACCTAGTCCTCCGGCACATTCATGTTGACACCTGCACAGCATCCTCCCACAATCACTGTTACAAAGCCACCTGAAAAACATATGGCATATTATTTTAGGAGTAATCATGTAATCAATTCTTTTTAGTGAAATATGTAGACCAGGGTTTCCCAAACTGGGGTGCGCGGCCTTCCATAAGGGAGTGCACAAAATGAATAGAGTACAGTAATGGTGGATATGTGTGTGTTTTAAACAGCATTAATGAACAATAAGTAGTAGGTTTTTTTTAACTGTATAGTGAATTGTATGCTGGAAGGGTCCATTGGAAGTGCAATTCATAGTGTAATTTATATTGTCATGTAACAAGTTCCATTGTAATGACGGCAGAAAAATATTGGGTCTATTGGGAATGAGGATTCTCCAAAATGACTCTGCATAATGTGCGGTGATTTGCTAACCCATAGTGCAAACACGCTTAGGCTGAGGGTGAGCAAACCACATTAAAATATACAAGGGGGTGCACAGGGAATAAAGTTTGGAAACTGCTGAATTGTAGACTAAATCAACAAATAATTTCAGGAGTGGGGAGATATAATAGAGAGAGAACAGTTTAAGAGTTCATCCATACGTGTCATTGCTTTGTTAAAATGCGATCATACTCGCAATACTGTGTTAATGTAAGAATCATGTTATACAAGCCAGTGCAGGTGGAGTGGCGTGCATATGGCAAGTTCTGGAAGGCATGACTGTCTCGGTTGTCTGATTATAACCAGACCTAATCACAACTTAAAAAAGGTCTGCAGACCTGCCTACTGTAAATCTAGTAGGGGGGTGTGTGTTTTACGATTGCAATGGCTGTTTATTGGGCATACGTAGCCATAGCCAATCGTGTCAGTCGTATCTATTCCAACAAACATCCATCGCCTTTCCACGTCTCCCAGCTCTCCAATTGTAGAGAGACAGTGGTCTGGTACCCTCGCTGAGGATAAACTCCATGCCGTCTTTCGGATGGGAATGATTGTGCAAAGCAGAATGGGATTTCCCAAGTTACTGTCTCAGTTCTGTGAGATGCAAATTGCTGAGACGCTTTTCATAGGCAAGAAGAGGCATTCAGGTTAGAAATCAGTCAATTAATGTGATTTTGTTTTAGTGAAGCCTTACCATTTGGTTAGTGTTGAGATGAATGGTGCATAGAGACGTGGAGCCTTGGGCACTGGATATAATCATTGGAGCTGAAGAGGACTTGACAGTGCTTGTCCTCATCATGTCCTCGTCGCCTAACTTTGAAAATGAAACAAAAATGCATGCTTGTCATTTTATCCCAGGTTAAGTATGAATGCACTGCAGAAGCAAATCAACATTGTACTGCTTCTACAACACTAGGCTACAGTACCATTATTATTCAGTCAAACTCTGTGGGCAGGGCAACATCATGATCAGACCTCTGCCACAGTAAATGAGACACCAGCCTATCAGTAATTTTAAAAAATCTTGGGTTGCAGCTGACGTCATAGTGCTGCCCCCTGGTGGTGATCTACCGCTGCTGGTGGACAACCTGGGCTTGGAGCCATTGAAACCCATTCAAAACTTCATTTTTTCGATCTGACACAGAATATTTTTAATCAGACCCAAAGACACACAATGGGACTTGTTTAAAAGCTGAGAACCTCAGCTTTCCATAACTGAAAGCGGTATCTTCCTAGCATCTACCAATCCGAAGGTAGCCTACTTTATGTGCGGGGTTACCTTTCTAAAGATAGCGTTTTGTTTCCTTGGAAACGGAGCGGAGATGAAGCAAGACCAATGAGCCAGACAGACTGACGAAGCGATAAATGTATGTAATTTGATTCGGTTTTGCATTATTATGGATGAATTTCTAATCTTGACATTCTAATGGACAATCTGTACGAGTTTCAAAATGTGTTTTTATGTAACATGGGAGTAAAATGTGTTAACAGTACGCCCGTCTGGGATTTGTTAGCTAGTCCGCTAGTTAGCTATATAGCAAGTAAGTAATAGATATTAGACTCGATCTGTCTCAATGGCCCAAGCATAAACAAAGAAACACCAGGATGTGGATGTTTAATATCAGCAATTTGTCAAAGCAAAACATTCTGAAAATATTCACAGAACCAGTTCATTTTATCCACAGCCTTGAGTGTCGGCAAATCTTTCCACTTTTGACATGATGTAGTGTAGAGACCTAGCACTTGCTAGCTAACTAGCGGGCCAGCTAGTTTAACAAATCCCAGACGGGATGTAAACACATTTACTCCCATATCACATAAAAACACATTATGAAATTCGCATAGATTGTCCATTAACATGTCAAGATTAGAAATTCATCCATAATAGTGCAAAACCGAGTCAAATAGCGTGTGCGTAACACATAAACCGCGTCCGTTTCCAAGGAAACAAAACGCTATCTTTAGAAAAGTAATTCCGCACATAAAGTAGGCTACCTTCGGATTGGTAGATGCTAGGAAAATACCGCTTTCAGTTATGGAAAGCTGAGGTTCTCAGCTTTTAAACAATGGTGTGTCTTTAGGTCTAATTAAAAATATTCCGTGTCAGATCGAAAAAATGAAGTTTTGAATGGGTTTCAACAATGGCTCCAAGCCCAGGTTGTCCACCATTTCAAATTCGCGCGCTCCCGTGATGGGGAATTCTGACGTAACTACAACCCAAGAAATGATCAAAAAAGGAGACAGGAACAGCAATTCAACAACAAGTGCATATTTAAGCAGCACAAAACAAACACCTTTATGCAGAGTAAAGAATCACCCTCATAGCTAATGTGCTAAATGTCTGTGGTAGCTGCTAATGTGTGCCAAGTTCAAGTAAAACTGTTGCCAAATTGCATCCTACGGCCTTTCCCGGTTATAGACAACCACAAGCTGCTATTAACGACAAAAACCTGCACTCTCAATTGATGGTGTATGAGTGGTGATACCGAGCTTTTTGAACGGGTTCAAAGTTAACCGTTGGACTCACAGCATACACTTGTACCAATTTAAAACAGAACTCACCCTGTACTCGATGAAACAGTCGGTCGTCGCGTTGAAGTAACTTTAGGCATGATCTGCACTGGAGCTTGCCAACTCTGCTCTTGCACGAGTAGCTATGTTGAAAAGACGATTGAAAACGGTTTCTTGACGCTCGTTGTCCATTTCACAGGTGCAACTAATCACTAAAATGGCGGTGTGTGTGTGTGTGTGTGTTTGTGTGCTCCCGCCAAATGTGAGGGGTGGGGGAAGGGGAGGGGGGTTGGTGGTGCGTGCATGGGTCATTTGCATACAGATATCTGTAACGTCATTTCGCCTAGTCAAAACTGTTATTCTAGATATCTTTAATTACATTTCGACTAGGCAGAATGAACATTACAGATATCTCCAATTTGAGATATCTCTAATCAAAAATCATTTCCAGATATCTATAATTGGATAGTGGATATCTACAATTACATTTCGCCTATCCATAACTCCAGTATGAGATATCTAAAACGTCATTTTGACTAGTCGTAACTCCAGTTACAGATATCTGCAATTGAATTTCGCCTAGTCAAAACTCAATTAAGGATATCCAAAAAGGAAGATATAGATATCTTGAATTAGAAGGATTTGAAGATATCTTGAACTGACATTTTGACTAGGCGAAATTCAATTGTAGATATCTCGAATTGCAATTAAAGATATCTGCAATTCAGTTGCAGATATCTGCAATCTATGTTGTGGATATCCAAAATAGAATTGCGGATGTCCAAAATTACATCACCCATTGAAATGAATGGCAAACGTGACGTCATTTGCCCTATCCAGAATTCATTACGGATATCCGAAATGACAGTTACCGATAGGAGGAATGTCGTTGCGGATATCTGAAATGCTAATTTTGACTAGGCGAAACCGAGTTACAGATATCTGCAACACATATCCATTCTGGCTATTAAATGTTAAAACCGCTTGCCATACACAGAACAACAAGTGCAATTGCAAAACATGCACACACACACACACACACACACCCCTTACGGAAGGAAAATATACTGCAATATACTACAATTTATACTGCAATACATTAGAAAATATATCACAATATATCACAAACACGCTCATATATTTGAAAATATATAGCAATATATTATTGAACAACATATTACTATATATTGATCCATATATTTTAAAATATATGGCTGGCAAAACAAAACTGTATTCCACTATTCGGTCTGTATTTCTTGATGTTTTTAGTTCAGCAAGCACATTTTGCACGACATTGGACATTTACTCGACATTATAAAGTCATTTTAGGTGGACCATATATGGCCATATATAATAATATATTGATCAATATACAGGAGTCTCTGATTGAATCATCTCAGCTCTCATATCACGTATGACGCGCCTACGTCACGTCGTCACAACCTGAAGCTAAAGTGGCGAGAGAGCCGTCTCGGCTCGAGCGCGGTCCGGATTGTAGCTCCACACAGTCGCCAGCAAGACTCCCCACCACAGTGACACAAACCAACCAGCCGCCTCGAGGTAAGTTATAAAGAGAAGTTTGTTGATTTGTTAACATAAATATACAAGCATATAGTCTGAAACGTCTACAGTGGTTGATGTGCAAAGTTTAGCCAAGTGGTTATCGAAGTTGGATGTTTGTTCATTTTTTCCCCCAAGGACTAGAAATACGTTTTTTTTTTTTTGAATTTCCCGCGCTACCAAGCTGTTGTACTACTAGCGATATTTGCGTTGTCGAAATGGTGTGTAGTTCTCATTGACAGTAGGTATAGTTCTACACATCTTGAAAACGTAAACGTAATACTTGGGTCGATATTATATGGTTGTAGTGGTCAATTTCAGGTGAGCCCACTTTATTTGGCTTGTCAGAGAACGTTAGCAACATCTATCTGGCTAATACTGCTGAGCCCCAACGTCAGCCTAGAAAGCCAGGCCTCAGTTAATTAGCCGCCTAGCTTACTCGGCTAACGCAAGGGAATCAAAGCAGAAGTGAAGTGCGACAAGATCTAAATGCACATCGCTAACTTGCTTAAAAAATGGGCACTACAGTATAGTAAAATGAGACAATGTCCTGCGTTATTTTTGGTAAAGCATAGCTGTTGCTGCTTCGGTTTTCCCATTGTGGTAACATCAGTAGGTTTTTTGAGTAACTTGCTCACGAACTAACTGCACTGTCCCGTTCTTGTAGAGCTATTGTTAGAGGTTAACGAAGCCTTGTCGTCAAATTGGTGAATTTCAAAACGGTAGCCTACACGTCGTTGTCTTCAGCTACTCTGTGATAGTTCGGAGTTTGCTTTGCTCACAGCAATTGCATTCATTGAGTCATGTTGGTGTTCATGTTTACTCTTAAACGAATGCGCGAGTCATTCTTGTTCATCGGAATTCATTCTCGCCAGTTACATGCATGAGTTTAAGTCTTCCTTCGCTTCATCATCTTCATAAAAGAGTGCCTTCGTGCCAAGAACAGACGTGCAACTGTTAACGATGCTGGCTGCTGCGATTTCAATGTCTTGTCTTCCCTGTTGTCGGGACGAGACACAGAGTGCCACTACGACGCTCTGCGACGAGCTAGAATGCTGTAGTTCCACCAGTCTACCGAACTTCTAGTTTGTCTTGGACGCGACATGAACTTGGTCCCCATCTCTCTTTCTCCCCCCCCCCCCGATTTAGCTCACAATTCTGACAATGATATAGAAGTGATGAGCTTGGTGGGTATCCTTGTGCCTATTTAAGATTAAGTGTGTGAGTGAATGTTCATTTTCTGTTGCTCTTTTAACTTTTTTTGCAGAGGTTGCTGAAGAGGTATGCAGCGATGGTCTGGAGGAAAAAATAGTCACATGGACTGGTGTGCATTCCAGTACTTGAAATGGTAAGCGATACTGTGCCTTTACTATGCTCACTCACTGGTGATCATGCACTAAATGGGGAATACATCTATCTGAACTTTGGGAGGAGGTTCAGACTCCCTTGGTGCAAATATAATTGTTTCAAAAAATCCTTTATACCTCATTCAATCAAGCTACTGAATAAACCGGGAATAAGAGAGATTGAGTGGGAAAAAATGGACCTCTGCAGCTAGTGTTGGTACTGCTGGTGGGGATGGAAGCTAGGGTAAAAGTTGGGAGGGGGATATGGACATGAATGTATCCCTGTTTTTATTATTTTTATGTTAATTATGGAATGGATGTAACCTAGTTATTTATTGCAGGGTGAAGGTGTGGTTGGTTGTAGGACGGTGTGTGTGTGTGTGTGTGGGGGGGGGGGGTGTACTGAGCTGTGTGTGTGTGTGCGGTGTCGGGGGTGGGGGGGTGGGGGGTTGTCTGGACTGGATGGGTCAGGGGCAGTGGGTTAGGACATCCAGATTTAGAGTTTACTTGAGCTACATTATTAACTGCACATTGAATGTGTGAAACTTGCTGATGTAACATGTTACATTCAAGGGTTCATTGGGCTAAATGTGGTTAAAATCATTGACCTGGGTTTACAAAGCTGGGCAATGTTGGTCACTTGTTTCAGACTATTGAAAGGAAGGAGTATGAGAATGTAACACAATGCTTAACATGAAAAATAAAACCCTTCATGAACCAACGGTGTATTTGGCCCCAAACTAGTGGCATACCCTTCAAGTTTCAACTGCACATTGGTCAAACACACTTTCAGCGTTCTGTGCAGCTGTTCCATTTTTTCTAACAAGAAGTACACTTGTTACATTACATTTAGCTGACACTTTAATCCAGAGTGACTTGAAAGAGGTCATAGAGCATGAACTACTATTTGGCGGCAAATCACTGCTGAAAACCTGGGTCTGTGAAGGAGGGGAATGGACTTACTTTTTTGGTGTGGTGTTTTATACTCCCTCTTGCCCTCTGGCTTTTCACTTGCTATGTGGACTCTGTATGAGC
>NC_085865.1:19763280-19773280 GCF_034702125.1 Engraulis encrasicolus | reverse complement strand
GTTTTCCAAATGTAAAGTCATCTCCAGTCATAATTTCTGATCCATGCGACTTTCCATACAAAATAGAGTCAACGTCATGTGTCACGGAGCGTTTCTATTCGCTAGGACATCATCTGTCGTCATCACGCAGGGTTGCCAAACAATGAGCAGGAAAAAGCCACGTTGACGACGAAGTGGACAGAAGCTCTACATTTCGTTTGCTCGGAAAAACAGGAGAAAATTCCCTAAAAATATATGCTCGTTGTTTGTCATTTTGGTATCTCGTCAGTATAGAGATGTCGTCGCCTCCAAAGGAGAAACCCGATTTGAAAGCTGGACATCTTCCTGCGGGTATGTCTTGCATTTCCTAATTCCTGTTGAGAAATCACTTCTAGTGTAAACAAGATGATCACTCGATTACAGCTGGCAATTTGATGCTAACTAGCTGGCTAGGCAGTTAGCTAAATATGGTAGCGATGCTGTCAACACATCAGTGATAGTAGGTGTTGTTTCATTTCATCAGACTCTTGACTTTGACCATGCGTTAGACAGTGCAATATGGACAGTTAGATGGCTTTCCGAAATTAGCATTGCTGCCAGGGTGTCTGCAACTGTGTAGATTGATACCTCAGTACAAAACTGAGGAAAGTCCCATTGGGGATAGCCTACATCTATTTTAGAAATTAATCATATAGTCAACATCGCACTGTAATAATGCGCTCTCCTGGAAACGACCCAAGCACGCATGGCGCGTGCCTCCAATTAGGAAAACCATGTAGAACTACCAAGATTAATCTGTGCAGCGTTAAACAAACATGCTGCACTTGTAAACTGCTAATAATATTCCCACCCATTCTTGCACCTAGTCTCCTCTTGCATTTCGTTGGACATAGTACGGTTTCTCCTTGACATAGCAAGAAATCAGATAACGGTAGGAGTACGTGGTCTTAGCATACAGAATGTAGGGCACAGCGCACGGGGCAGGTGGAGGCGCCCTGAACTTTGCCATCAGTTTGGAGTAGGCCTACCTTTTATGGTAGGATAGGCTACGTTGACAGCTTGGTATGACCACGTCTCTGTTAACAGTCCTTACAGAAATGTTACAAGTCGCCCTTGACTTTTCAGGAGGATTGATTGATTTTAATCATGCATACAGCAACAGCTGTTCATTGAATCTACTGAATATGACGTGAATTGCTGTAGCATTACATTTCCCCTTAAGGATTATGGTGTAATTAAAAAGTTATTTAACTTCGCAGTTAGTCTAATAATGGGGTGTTTGCAGTGGGAGCGCTTCCTGACAGCCAATTTTGTGTCATCTGACAGTCAAAGTGGGAGGCATGAGGGTAGTGCAGAAGCACCAGCCGGCAGCAGCCGGAGAGCCAGCCCCACCACCAGAGAAGAAGGAGGAGGAGGACGGGGAGGAGTTCGTCAGCAGCAGGTAGGAAGGAGCCGCTGAGTGCTGACGCTGGCCTGGCCGGCCATGTGGAAACAACTGCACGCCCAGTCCCTTTCCCCTTCCCTTTCATGCATCACATTCAGTATGCAATTCACTTACTTAAATGCAGTGGCTATAGTGATTTGGACATGAAAGCACTGCAATCCTGCATAAGAGTCTGCTCATGCACTCACTCAATAACTCTTTCTCAGTCTTTCAAGTGTCCGTACTACCTTATTTCTGCTGCTTGGTTCTCCTAACAGTAATATGATGGGGGATGATTTCAAGTGCAATATGCAGAATTTGCTTGTTCATTTATAAGTAGCACTGTCCTTCATTTAATATTTTGCAGTCTGATTGTGTTCAGAGAGAGCTGTCATGGCTTCCACTTAGGTTTAACTAAGGCAGCTTTTGTCCAATGTTCCCTCAGTGTCTTTCTCCCAGGGCAATTGAATATTGTCATTTCCAGTAAGCGTCCGGCACATTCTCCCGATAATTTAACAGCTAAGCCGCGGTTCTGTAAATTGATTGGGATTAACTTACAGCGACTGGCTGGCTTGAATGAACATGTAATGTTGGATTTGCGGTTCACAAATCTTACACAAAGATACATGGAACGACATGCGCCATCTCTGCTGTGGTGGAAGCTCAAAGGCTGTTTGAAGGCGTGGGGTGGGGTGGGGTGGGGGTGGTTACACCACATGTAGATATGAGCTAAAGCTACATGCTCTACTGAGGAGACTCACAAAGGTCTTCCCTCCCTCCCCTCCCCCGACAAAACGTAGTCAGACAAGTGACAGGTGCAGGAGCTGCCTTCCTCCGCTGGCATATCTAATGCGCTTCCCAGGGACACAGGTGAGCAGTTCCCAGGGGGGCTGCTATGTCACGTGCACCTGCAGAGATGGAAAGACCTCATATGGTGTGGTAGCAAGACTCCTGGTGACACACACACACACACACACACACACACACACACACACACACACACACACACACACACACACACACACACACACACACACTTTGCTGTCACCCCTATTCTCTCTCTCTCTCTCTCTCTCTCTCTCTCTCTCTCTCTCTCTCTCTCTCTCTCTCTCTCGCTCTCTCTCGCTCTCTCTCTCGCTCAAACCGGACACACCATTGTTTCTCCTGGCACCATTTTTACTTTTTCAATGACCCTTCTTGCTTCAGTTGCAAACACAGTTGGACGAAACAAAGCTGGTAGAGTTGCTGCTGTTTTGACTGTTCGACTTTCTATGCCAGTTTTTTTTAGAAAGGTATTTTGGGTTCTTCTGACTGGGCCAATAAAAAGTATTCTTTCTTTATTTACTATTTTATCAAATTGCAAATCATAGTATGCACAGCTTGCAGTGCTGCCCTGACTGGTCTGGATTGTAGTGGAGATCAGAGCCATACAGAGGGGAGAGTCGGGCAATCTCCGCTGTGTGCTTAGGCCGACTTCCTCATTAGCAAAATTAGCTGTTTTAGCTTCTCAGTACTGCTCAGCGTTGCGAGTGTTAGTTCCTAGTAGTGGGCGTAGCACACAGCAAATGCAATGCGATGCAATGCAGGGAATATGACAAGACTTGCTGTTTGTTGTAATAACTTCAGATTAACATCACAGATGGTAAAACTGTTGGGATTATCACCACCGAGACAGTTGATGGTTTACATATTTGTGGTGATTACCCCGCAGTATAGTTCGTTAGTCCTTATTTTTGGCTGTTAATGTGGTGGTTCTATGTTGAGTCTATGGAAAGACAGCCGCTTTAGGAACACCCTTATCTCGCTGAAAGGCGGAGCTGCCATTTAATTCCTGGTCCTCCAATCGCGTAACTCTTCCCTCTGTATGGCTCTGGTGGAGATTCTGTACAGTCATTATGTCTCCTCTTGTTCTCTTATTTTTATTGCCTGGTGCTCCAGAATAGCCCTCAACAGCACTTTACTCACTCTGGTTGACTGGAGAGTGTAGATTTTGCTGATCTCTGGGGTGTGTGTGTGTGCGTGTGCGTGTGTCGTGTGTCATGTGTGCATCTGGTGTGCCTTTTCAATTTGTGTGCAGAGATGGTATAGACGTCTTAGGAGAGGTGACGATTTTAGAGTTTTAACACACACACACACACACACACACACACACACCTCGCTGCCTATGTGCAGTGGTTGAGAGAGCCTTTAATACTCCATCAGCTTCAGCAGATTGCTGATTGCCATCTCCTGCTGAGTGTCGCCGCAGGTGTAGAGGCCTTTTCTGCTGGGTGTGCGTGTGTGTGTGCGCTCGCGTTTGTGTTGGTGTGTGTGCATGTGTTTGTGTGCACGCGTTTGTGTGTACACGTATGTGTGTGTGCGTGTGTGTGTATGTGTGCAATAGAGTGCTAGCATGTGTGCTAGCATGTTAGCAGCGCACGTGTGTGTGTGTGTGTGTGTGTGTGTGTGTGTGTGTGTGTGTGTGTGTGTGTGTGTGTGTGTGTGTGTGTGCTAGCAGATTAGCGTGTGTGTGTGTGAGTGAGAGAGAGAGAGAGAGTGTGAGTGCGTGTGGTAGTGCAGTGTGTGTGTATGTGTGTCATCTTTCCATCCCTTGTGGCGTCCTCCCTCTCCCTCCGCTCAGCGCGCGCCGCTCTGCATGGGTCCAGCGTGCGTCACCGCAGGAGAGCGCGATAGCCATCAGCCACTCCGCTAAGAGGCGTGACGCTTTAGCCTCTTTTAGCTAACCCACCCTTTCCTTTCCTCTCCTCCCTCCCTCTCTCCAGCTCCCTCTCTCTTTCGGTTCCCCTTTCTGTCATTCCTGCTATCTCTCTATTTCTGTGTCTTTCGGTCCCTCTCCATCTCTCTCTTTTCTCTCTATCTCTCTATCTCTCTCTATCTCTCTCTCTCTCTCTCTCTCTCTCTGTCTTTCTCTCTCGTTTTCTCTATTCCCCCTTTCTATGGTCTTTTTTATAAACATCTCTCTTGTCCCTCTTATTCGCCAACTCTGTCATGGACTCTGTCTCTATTTCTCTTTCCCGCGTCCTCTCTTTCTTTCTCTCTCTCTCTCTCTCTCTCTCTCTCTCTCTCTCTCTCTCTCTCTCTCTCTCTCTCTCTCTCTCCTGTCCTGTCCTGTCCTTGGCCTCTCCCTGAGCTGGTGACAGGTAGCCTGTAAGGCGGGCAGGGTCTCCAGGCGGGCAGGATTAGAGCCCTAAGGGGGAGAGGGCTTCATCTTAAAAGCCCCCCCATCTCCCTCCCCCAGGCACGAGCTGTGCCTTTGAATGGTCCGATGATGGGAGGGGGGTTAGGTCCTGGGGCTAGGCTACAGTTTGACATGTCGCACTGCAGGGCCACAGAGAGACACTGAAAGATGACAGGAGAGGGAAAGAGGTTGAAGAAGAGGGCTGTTGTTCTTGGTGAACATCTTGTAGTGGTGACTGTATTGTATGTTTGCTATTATTAATGTATCCCAAATGTTTCTGTCTTGTCTTGCTTTTTCTATATTTTTGTTAAATTACAGGAAGGACATAAGTGTCTGAGTCTTAATGCCTGATCTGGGAACAATGTTTTTCCTAACCACTTCTGCCAGGCTCGAGCAACACATTTTTTGCAGAGGTTTATGAAGTTCTCGTTAATGTCAGCGAGATCTCTCTGTGTATCCTGCTTGTCTCATTTTATGTGCGATGTTGTTTACTGTGGTTTTGTTTGAAGCTTTGGCGCTGTCTTATTAATATCTCCCTTGATATCATTACTTGTTTCCATGGTGATACTGGTGGCAATGTTTCTGCTCTTGCTTCATGCTAACACACAACTATGGAATAAAACAAACTCCTTCAACTCCCTGCTAGGCCTACTGTATCTTTCCGCCCCAAGCTAAAAACGAACCTTAAAACTATCCATTTGTCTTCATAGCAACACATACCCTCTGTCTTCTAGTAACCTCCCGCACAGTTAGCTTCTGCCGTCTAGCTTCAAAGCTAAGCTGAAATGACTGGTGGTGACAGTACAATGATGAGCAGACCAACTGACGCTGGCCAGAATGTTGTCGTGGCTATCCAACCAAGATGGCCGACAATATGTTTACTTATGCCTGGCCAAAGGGCCTGTGGCTATGCCTCAGCCCAGTTGGATACGGCACTGTACTCAATGCTCACAGAGAGAGCAGGGTAGTGGGGGTTGGGATACTATTTCAGTTGGAAAACATATAGGCTATTTACAGAGCGTATACTGTAGCTGAAGGTGCTTAATTATTCATTATGTTGTGTTGATTTTAGCTGTTTTATGGTTCTGCTAACATAGAATAGAATGCTTTGAATTGCCACTCTGCCAGTGGACGTGAATCGTAGAATAATTGCATGTTACTGTCATCTCACTCTCACAGTAGGCCTAGTACAGTACATTAGTAGTACAGTACTTCGTAGACGCTTTAATCCAAAATGACATGCAGTTATTTTGTTCATGGTATTGGTTTCAGTATCTGTAGTAACGTGCGGTTAAGTTAAGCGTAGGAAACCACCCACATTTTCTTCTGCTAATTTGGGATTTGAACCTGCAACGTCCTGATCCAAAGACCAACTCCTTAACCATTAGGCCATACCCATAAATTGTACATTATCTATGTCCATCCAGTCTGACTGGGTCCGATTATCACTGGCGACTGCATAGTCAGGATCAATGCAGACAGTCTTCATTGATGTTGCCCAGGTGTCACCATGATGTCCTTTCTAGCATTTCTGGAACTAGCTCTGCGTAGGTTTTTAGTGACGCTCTGCACTATTGTCATGGATGAAATTAGGGAAATGTTGGAACGAAACAGAATATCACCCACTCCAGAAACCCCCCGAGGTAAATAGACACACAGTTATTGTTCCATTTGGCAGCGCTAAACCGGAATGAGCGGCCCACCGTCTGCCAGACAGAACACGGCTGCCACCAGGTTTATTTTGTTTTTGAACTCATCTTTCTACCATATCGCTAAATGATGGGCATATTTCTGCACTATAGTTTTCAGAGTGAGGAGTCCGCACACTTCGAATCCTCTTTGTTGTGTTTTATTTTTTCATGGCAGGATAACGTTTCGACCTCAACAGCCTTCTTCAGATAAGATAAAACACAACAAAAAGGATTCTAAGTGTGCAGACTCCTCACTCTGAAAACTATAGTTGACCTTCGTCCTGCACCTTTCCTGGGATGTGCACAATCCTCTCCTTCAACCATATTTCTACACTCGTATTTTATTTATCCAAGCAGTATACTGTATATATTTGAACTAAAGGCCTATATGTCTTTTCGCATGTGGGTTTGTTTAGTCTCAATGTCTCCCATAGATTAAGATCATCGGAGTCTTTCGTCAATTACCAGTAAGGAATTAAGGACAACATGTCTACCAACTGTACTCAACATGACAGATGGGTTTTTTTTCGTATTGCATCTCGTCAGAATTCTGCAATTTTTTACTTTTGGACAATCAGGGGGCCCCTTGGCAGGTGGGGCCTCCAAGGCTGCAGCCATACCTAGCCTAACCTGTGCATTAATCCAGCCGTGTACAAACAGACACACACACACATATACGCACATGTAAACATACCCAGGCACAAACAAACACTCAATCACAGACAGACCGTAACGTACACCGAGGCATGTTCCCGAAGTGGTACAGCACGGTCATGTGGTCATGCCATGCTCATATGAGATGTAGGGTGGGGGTGGGGGT
The DNA here is from genome assembly GCF_034702125.1 of Engraulis encrasicolus. NCBI lineage: Eukaryota > Metazoa > Chordata > Actinopteri > Clupeiformes > Engraulidae > Engraulis > Engraulis encrasicolus. Next base: position 19,766,189 of record NC_085865.1, on the reverse strand, counting down.
TGGTATGTGGAACAGCCGCGAGCAGAAACATCTGCAGACCACCTCAACAGACACACACACACACACACACAGGCACACACACCATAGGCCATAACCCACCATCCATTCCCCCTCTACATGCACACATACTAACACACACACACACACACACACACACACACACACACACACACACACACACACACACACCCTACTACCCTTGCCCTACATGTGCCTGTCCCACATATTCTCTTCTGCCACCATACCCGTCACCCACCACTACCACTATTCTCTACACTCTCTCCCTGTTTCCTATCCTTCCACTCGCTACCCCCTATGCCAACACACACCAACTCCTCCACCACCCCCAACGCCACCCCCTGCCGATGCAGGCAGGGCCCCAGCGTGAGAGCTGAGCAGGTGGTGCTGCTGGCAAAATTGCACATTTGTTGCAGCTAGTCAAGCGCTCTCGTCTGGGGAGCGGCTGTCAAGTGCAATTTGGGCTCCGTAAATGGACAGGGACGGGGACGGGCGGGCGGGGGTCTGGAGGGGCTTGAATCTGGAAGTATGGGACGTGCTCCTGAGGAAGAGGGAGAGAGAAAAAGAGAAAGGGAGAGAGAGAGACCGAAAAAGAGAAAGGGAGAGAGAGAGATAGAGAGAGAAGGAGGGAGTTAAGGAGGGGTGGTAAGCCTCCTCTGGGATGGGATGTGCTCTGGCTGAGCTAAGCTGTGTCAATGTGATGTGCCCACCAAAGCAGAAGCAGAAGAATCACCTCAACTCCACCCTGTCTCCTTGTTGAGCTCCAGATCCACTCCACGTCCTCCTCTCCCCAGGCGCCTTTCCTCTCCTGCCCGTCACTCTGCTCTCCTGCCCTCCTCTCCTCTCCTGTCTGTTCCTCTTGACTCCTCTCTCTATAGACCTCTCCTTTCCTGACCTCCTCTCCTCTCCTCTCCCCATAGGTCTCTCCTCTACTCTCCCATCCTATCCTCCTCTCCTCTTTGCTCCTCTCGCCTCCTCTCTTCTCCTGCCCTCCTCTACTTTCTGCTCCTATCCTCTCCTCTCCTGTCCCCATATAACTCTCCTCTCCTCTCCTCTCCTCTCCTCTCCTCTCCTCTCCTCTCCTCTCCTCTCCTCTCCTCTCCTGTCCCCATAGAATTCTCCTCTCCTCTCCTCTCCTCTCCGCTCCTCTTGTCTCCTCTCCTCTCATCTCCTCTCCTCTTGCCCACCTCTTGACTGTAACTCATGGCATTGTGTCAGGCCTCTTCAGCAAGCTGTGAGGAGACAATGGGAGGTGTGTCACTGTCATCTGTTGGAGTGATGAGTTGCCCTACGAACCACCATATTCAGGTGCGACGGAGAGGTGGTGGTTCAGGGAAAGCACCTACCTTACCTGAACCTAGGTGATGACTCTGCCCAGTCCTTTGCAGGGCTGGTAGATTGTTGCATGCATGCGTGCCTGCGCGTGTGCGTACTTGCATCCATTGTGCTTGTGTGTGTCTGTCAGAGCCATGTCACTGGGTGATGGAGAGGCTAGCGCTTGCCCTCTTCTCCCTCATTCTGTCCCATAATGGAGGTCAGGAATTGGGGTGGCGGAGGGAATTTCCCCCGTGTCCCACCCTCACCCAGTCCCAGGCCAGCCCCCCTCCATCCAATTAGCACTCCGCCCCCTACTGGACACCAGCCTTACTGCTGCAGCCACCTGAGGCCGGAGATAGCGGTTGAACAGTTGAACAGACTTTTTGATAAAGGTGCACTGTGTAGGATGGTGGCCAGAGTAGGTATTGCAACTATGCTGCTCATTGAAACTATGCTGCCTATTGCCAAATTTGATCTTTTCATGAATATTTACTAAATGATAAACTAATATGTATCACCCAAAATGTTCACAGTCATAATGAATCCTTTTAATTTTAGGGTGTCAGTCATGAATGGGCATTGGGCAGCATGAATTCTGGAAATGCACTGCTAAAAATATTGAATACACAGTGCACCAATCAAAAGGGGAGTTGCAGGGGGTACTGTGGCACACTGCACTCAGGCGCCTGTGCCTTATGCAGCAGAGATATTCTATAGAGATATGCCAACATAATAGGTTTCTATGGGCACCTAACGCCACTAGGTTCCGGTCTGCCTAAAGGGGCGTGTCATAATGCTCCTACAATGAATAGAACAGTCCTTAGGTCTGCCTAGGTCTGCCTAAGGGGGGCCATAATAGAACCAGGAAACAATGGGCCAATGGAACCTCTCTCTCTCTACTCTCTCTGATATGCAGGCTAATTGCCCATGGGAAACCAGGATTGTCTAGGCCTGGATAATATCTGGTCCCAATCCTATCCTGTCTCTTTCCTGTTCATTTCCTGTCTTCACAGGAATGAGGAACATTTTTAAGTCAGTGTATCTACTTTGCTAAACAAAAAAAGATAGTCCACTCCGAGCTCATATTGGTATACACACACTATAACCAATTTTAGCTCTATCTTTTTCACTATTACCACTTTTAGCTATATTTTTTATTTTAATGTAATCCATAGGTTGTGTTTGTTGGAGTGTATGGTTTGTGGACTGGTCTAAACTGTATTAGAATAGTTCTGTATTGGGGCGGTGTCCGATGGCTAGAGCGGGGCTCTGACTTTATGCCCCCAGCATAACTCCATAAGTCTCCAGGGGCAAAGGTGATGCTCACTCTTCTAGAACACTGGACCACAGCCCTGCAGCAGTCTCCTCTACCTCAGCCATCCACATGAAGACTCAATCACACACACACACACACACATACACACACACACACACACACACACATACACACATACACACACACACTTTGTTTCTCTCTCTCTCGCTCTCGCTCTCGCTCTCTCTCTCTCTCTCTCTCTCTCTCTCTCGCTGTCTCTCGCTCTCTCTCTCTTTTTACACACACACACACACGCGCG
>NC_085865.1:19748280-19760780 GCF_034702125.1 Engraulis encrasicolus | reverse complement strand
CTGCANCCCCCCCCCCCCCCACACACACACACACCTACATACACAGAGACACAATCACCACCTCACCCACACTCCCTCGTTCTCAGTTGTCTCCTCTCCTCTCCTCTTCTCTCCTCTCCTCCCCTCTCCTCCTCTCCTCTGTCTTGGTTTTCCTCTCCTGGCTCCTGGGCTGCTAATCTTAAGATGGCTTGTGAATCAACAGTTTCTTTCAGGGAGTCAGTGCTGTTAGTGCTGCTAATGTTACTGCTGCTACTGCTGCTACTGCTGCCCGTGGCTGTGGAGAGCCTATTAATGACTGGGCCTGGGCCTGGGGCACAAGACACTCAATTCACAGCCATCCTCCACACCACCAAGCTTAAAGGACCCTGCTCCTCCGACCACACTATGACACCTCTTCAACAAGCACTTATTCACAGATACATTACATTAGATGCACGCACACACACAGACACACACACAGGCGCGACAGTGCAGGACTCAAATTTAATGTATGCATGCTCACTCTTATACAAAGCACGTACACACATGTGCATTTATGCACTCGCTTACAGCCTACACACACACACACACACACACACACTGAGCTTGTTTGGACCTGGAAGTCTGGTGCCCACAGACTAGGTCTGTGCTGGCTGCCTCTCTCCTGTAGCTCTCTCTCTACTTTAGCGTAGCGCTGCCTTAGCCGCTTAGCTGCACCCTTTGATTGCACCTCTCCCCTTTATTCGCAGCATTACTTCAAAATGCCTCTTTCCCACCTTTCTTTACCCTGCCTGGAGTCAGTAGGGAGTTGTGGTAATATCTTTCAGCAGGCAGTGGAGTGTGTGTGTGTGTGTGCGCGTGCGTGTGTGTGTGTGTGTGCGCGTGCGTGTGTGTGTGTGTGTGTGTGTGTGTGTGTGTGTGTGTGTGCGCATGCGTGTGCGTGTATGTGTGTGTACGCAGGTGTGTGTAAGAGAGTGGATATGAAAGAGGTGTGTGTGTGTTTGTACGTGGGCGCGCGTGTGTTTGGGCGGCTAGAGTTGATGACAGCTAGAGTTGATGTTCTCAGGCTCACTACTGCCCTCTGCAGTTCCATTGTGTTACTGCAGCCCTGCGGACTCTCTCAAGTGTTGCTGCTCACCGCCTCTGTCCATTGAAATTAAGCAGTTCATGCATCTCCTGCTAAATAACTGACCTGCCTCAGCCGCCGTCCTCAGCCTCCCTCCACTTGTTTTCTTACTTGCGTTTACATCAGACCGACTCCCTATTTTCTGACCCAGGCCAGACGCCTGCATTGCAAGCCCCTTACACGAGTTGATTGGCTTTAGTGTTTGTTTTTTTATGACTTATCCAGAGAAGAAGATACACACGGAGATGTGAAATGACGCTGTTATTGCGGTAGTCTCGGCTTGGCTGGGCTGGGCTGGTGGATGGATGGATGGTGCGAGGGCACGTTGACCCTTATTTGACCCACGCCGGCCGGAGAAGAAGAGAGGGAAGGGGGAATGGGAGGAGGGAGATGAAGGAGATATGATTGAGGGAGGTAAGGGGAGAGGTGGTGTGTGTGTGTGTGTGTGTGTGTGTGTGTGTGTGTGTGTGTGTGTGTGTGTGTGTGTGTGTGTGTGTGTGTGTGTGTGTGTGTGTGTGTGTGTGTGTGTGTGTGTGTGTGTGTGTGTGTGTGTGTGTGTGTGTGTGTGTGTGTGTGTGTGTGTGAGTGTGAGAGTGAGAGTGAGTGAGTGTTTATGGGATGGGTTCTGCAAGTCTCTGATGTGAGTGACCTCGGGTGTGCCACTTTTAAAGGCAGGACAAACACACACACACACACACACACGCGCACACGCATACACACAGTGTCCGAGGTCAGGAAGAATGCACACACCACTCAGACGAAACCAATCTCTGAGTTCCATCTCTAGGGTACAGGGGGCAAGCTCTCTGAGATTTGCACCGCAAACAAGCAAGCCAGAGAGAGAGTGAGGGAGGAGGAAAAAAACGACAGATCGAGAGGATGGGTGAGAGACAGTAGACAAAAAAGAAAAGGCGTTTTAATCCAAGATTAGCCAGTGCACTCATTAAAAAGCTGCTTCAGCAGTCGGCGAGAGAGACAGAGAGAGAGCGTTTTCCATCAGGGTGAGTGGCACTCCCCGGGTCCCTTATGGGGCTGGATTAGTAGAGGTCCCTGCCAAGGCGCTGTCCCCTCGCCCCTGCCCGCTATCTGTGGCACGGCTGGGGAGGCAGGCTGCCAAGAAGGACTCTCCTCTGGCTCTCAGATCTGGGATACAGCATTGGACGCTCTCTCCGTCTCTTTGTCTCTTTGTCTCTCTATCTGTCTCTGTCTTTCTCTTTGTCTCTGTCTGTCTGTGCTCCTCTCTCTCTCTCTCTCTCTCTCTCTCTCTCTCTCTCTCTCTCTCTCTCTCTCTCTCTCTCTCTCTCTCTCTCACGCTCTCTCTCTCTCACCACCACCACCACCAAGGGCATCTTTGGCTAGCTGTCTCCTCCTGGTCCTACCTGCCAAGCCAGCACACTGACCTTGTCATGTTTCCATTGTCTCGGAACTGGTATTTAAGGGCCAGCATTTTCTGCCAAAAAGCAGAACTTGCAAGTTCAATGTCAATGGAGCTGTTTCAGTATACTGGCATATCGGGTTAACATTTTTTGACGTGTTTTTCAGAGTGAGACGAGTGAAAATGGCAGAGTCTGAGTAAGGTCGATGCTTATGATCAGACAAATTCTGTCACATCACTCTGTGGTCCCCTGGAGAGCTGAGTTTGAACACGGGCTGTTACTCTTCTAGTCCTTTGCAACAGTCTGTGTCATTTTAACACTCGTTTTTACAGTGCACTCTCTCTCTTTGTGAAACTTTCTAAACTGAAATTGGAAGAACGTGTTTACTTTGGATAGCAAGATGCTGTGAGACCCCATGTGGCTTCTGACAAATGTCACAATATGTCACAACATTTCTATTCACCTTCACTCCTGAACTACCGTTGAGTCCCATGGGAGTGTGTAGTACTGCATTGGTGGAATACAGTCTGTGGCAGTTAAGGCAGTGGTTTGGGATATGTATATATGAGACACATGACATATTGTGTTTATTAGTCTTTATTTTTTTTTCAGTTGGTCCCAACTGTACTATCAGTAGTGTTGGTGAGATGTCACTGTTCTTGGTCCCATGAAGCGAGAGGGAGAATAGAGCCCGCAGTAAACCATCACAGAATACATGTTGATTCTAAAAGAGGAGAAGCGACTGGCTATGCCAAGCCTTTTGGAAAAACTGTCTACTACATTTTTGGCAGGAACACCAATAACAGTAGCTGTGGAAGAATACTGCAGATGTTATGAGGGGTTTCAATCATCTCATGTACAGGTCAATGGCTTTTTCTTCTTTTTTTTTTGCTCAGACGTCAGGCGATACAACAACGGCTAATGCTCATAAATTAATTAGTAATTAATTGTCATGGAGGTTGTCCATGGGGACCCAGGTTCAAATCCCGCCTGTGTCATTTCCCAACCTTTCTCCATCTCTCCAAATACTGTGCTGTCTCGCTTGACTGCCCTATCAAAATAAAGGCAAAATTCCCAAAAATACACTTTAAAAATGATGTCTCCGAGCTCCACGAAGGTGATATCATTCTCATTAGCCTATTTTTTTCATCACCATGGTAGCCTTTACCATGTACGGTAAGTGGCAAACAGAAACTCTATGAACCCTCTTAACTTTTCCACGCCTAGTATTAACAAGGTGGCACACTCGGGGACTCATTTTTCTTGTCAAGGTCAATTATCACTCTCTTGACCCTCTCTCCTCTCCTGACTCAACTCCGCTGTGCTGTGCCATCTCTTCAAAGGGGCGGTTTCCTTTTTCTAAATGGATGAGAGTCATTGCAGAGCCTGACGGGGCCAGCCACCCGCAGGCAAAAAGTGAGCTCTGAAAGCAGCAGGCAAAAACATGCTCTCCCCAATGGATGAAGCCTGTGCTTGCGTGTGTGCTTGCGTGTGTGCTTGCGTGTGTGCTTGCGTGTGTGCTTGTGAATCTTTGTTTGCATTGATGGTTGTGTGTCTTTTAGTATCCTTGAGTTCACTTTTCGGTTTAACTTTTACTTTTTCACCACTCTACTTTTTTGTCTCCTTCCTTTTGAGTGCCTAGAGGTCTACCGACCTCTATATTTCCTTATTCATATTCCATTTAAATCACACTTTTACCTGTATTTTTTAAATATTTTGTTCAAGGACAAACCCCCAACAACATAAGGTCTCTCTCTCTCACGTCTACTCTAAAACCCTGAATCTTTTTGTAGACTAGAAACACCCATGGGGAGGGGCCCTTCCTTGTTGTCTGGCCCAGGGGCCCATGGAATCATAACCCACCCCTGCCTTTAGAGTCACAGAGCAGAAGCACTCTGCCTCCCACACCCTGACACTGCCTTCCAGTCTTCTAAAGGCTTCTGCCTGCCTCCATACAAAAGACTGTAAAAGAGTTTGTTTTCCAAGTTATATGAAGCCTGAAAGGCTTGACAGCCAAAGTTTGTGAAAGGGTGGGCTAATGTCAGAAAGTTTAAAGAGCATCACTGATTAGTTTGGGCGAATGTGAAAGTTATGGGAGTTCAAAAAGCACAGCAGTTTGGCAGCTTAGCCCCAAAAATCCCTCATGGTACAGAATGGTACTGCAACCTATCACCACAACACATGGGATGATGTAGCCTATAGCAGGGATGGGCACCGGTATTGATAAAGAGGGCCAACATTTTTCATCGCCACCATCAGCGGGCCACATGACCCGTATATTTACGTGTACCAGAATTTTTAAACCATTACATTTTAACATGGTATCCTTGATAAACAACCAAGACAAAATGTTGAGTTTTAAAGAAATTGCAAAATGCTCACATCAACTGTAATGTTGGCACAAAATTGTTTTTATCTACAGGCTGCACTGAGTTAGCCTGATTGTCATCAACGTTCAAATCTTTTCGAGACTTGGTCTGACCAAGAGCATAACAATTAACGTTTCCCAAACGGCATGATTGACCTGCCTCCCTTGGTTTGCTTATGGTTGTTTGCTTATCGACAAAATGGGAGGAGTTCCCGTATTTGTGGGAACTCCGAAAGTACTTGCATTGCTCTTGACCTGACTAGTTGCAATGCTGAAAGTTCATTTTCTCGTGTGTGTGTGTGTGTGTGTGTGTGTGTGTGTGTGTGTGTGTGTGTGTGTGTGTGTGTGTGTGTGTGTGTGTGTGTGTGTGTGTGTGTGTGTGTGTGTGTGTGTGTGTGTGTGTGTGTGTTGGTTAGTGTATGCGTGTGTATTTTGCCATCAACAAATGATCCTCATTATCTTCCTGCAACATTGCTCTCCATCCCCGTCATTCACAGCTGTAAATGGAGTGACGTTTAGATCAAAATGTTCTTTTTTTCTAAATTAAATGGATTATTCTTGAGAAGTGGGCCACCAGGCCTGCTCTAATGGATAGGCTGGCACATCAAGAGCTCTGAAGCATTGCAGTGTATAGATTAGAGAATAATAATTATTATCGATTTAAAATTGATGACCGTGTCTGTTTTTGATTACCGTGGTGCTTTTCTTTTCACCCTTTTAGCATAATAGGCACATGGGGAGTTGATAAGGATGTTCAGTCTCAAGTGTTCAGAAATTGTGCATTTAAAAAAAAAAAAAAATGATGAACCTCTGCAGAACACACTCCAATGTTGCATTTCATTTGTTTCCCGATTTTATCAAGAATGATCAAAACAATAGGGGAGGTTTGAAGGGCCGCAATGTTAGTCTTAATTGATTGGTGATCTGAAGATGCTCTTTGATGAAAATAGGGAAGAACTGAAGTTGAAGTATCCAATAGATTTAATAATTGGCTAAATCATTATAGAAATAATATAAATGCCAACATGTTTCAGCCAAGGTGCGACCTTCATCAGGGCAGAGGCAATTATGTGTGTTTCCCAAAATGCATAAACCACTAGTAGCGTCAACAATAATCAATTCGGCAATGCAATGCAATGTGGGGCATGGACGATTCAATTCAATGCGGCAAGTTCCAGAATCAATGCGGCAAATGTTTTAAGTTTCAATTACTTCCGTGGATATTTCAGGAGCAAATGAATGTTAAATTAAATAAAAGCACTTCACAGCATTGAAATTGAAGACTGATACAGAAAACAGTCAATAAAATGTTGCTCAGTATCTACTGACTACTTGTATTGCCTCATCGTGACTGATGAAACATTTGCTTTGCTTTCAGTAGAAATGTAATGCATTGCAATGCATCGTAGAATTGTATCGAATCGAATCGCTACCTCCCGAATCGTAATCGAATCATGAAGGCAGTGCCAATGCACACCACTATAACCCACCATCACCATAGAAAAAGATGTGATGGTCTAAATGATTATGATAATGTAGCAACAGCACACGGTGTACTCTGTAGGCTATGTTTACCTGCTAATGTTGGCCTTCACCACTCACAGCCCTGTGTCTACCTGCATATGCTATGCTTCTCTTGCCAGGAGTTGCTGTGGCCCATCTGTATTTTGTCAAGCTGCTTCTTTGAGGTTGAATTTATATCCTTTAGCCCAGGGCGATGAGACGAGAGGCCCCATCATCATTAGCATGTGGTCCAAAACATAATGTTATTTAGCCCAGCGCATGATAATAGGCCTCAGCACATATCTTGCGCTCTCTCCTTCTCTCTCACTCTATTGGTGTCTCTCTCTCTCTCTCTCTCTCACGCTCGCGCTCTCTCTCTCTCTCTCTCTCTCTCTCTCTCTCTCTCTCTCTCTCTCTCTCCCCCTCCCCTCTCTCTCTCTCTCTCCCTCTCCCTCTCCCTCTCCCTCTCTCTCTCTCTCTCTCTCTCTCTCTCTCTGGCCTGAGGCATCTTCCTGCATCTCTGTGCTGCTGAATGTGCAGCAGGCCTGGACAGCACTGGTGTTTGGCCCATCACTCCCAGTGTCTTGGGATCCATGAGGAGGATTTGTGCTATGTCCCCGACGCCAGTAGTTCCATGCCCTAGTTCTGCTGCTCCTCTCTCCTTACCAACATGGGCTCAGCTCGCTAGTTAAGGATGCTCAATGGGGTCATTTCCTGTCTGTCTGTCTGTCTGTCTGTCTGTCTGTCTATCTTTTCGTTCTCTGTGTCAGCAACAAAATGTTGTCTTGAATTGATATCTCTATCTGTGTGTGTGTGTGTGTGTGTGTGTGTGTGTGTGTGTGTGTGTGTGTGTGTGTGTGTGTGTGTGTGTGTGTGTGTGTGTGTGTGTGTGTGTGTGTGTGTGTGTATGTATGCGGGCGTCTGTCTGTCTGTCTGTCTGTCTGTCTGTCAATTCTATATGCATGTTGTAGATGTACGGTACAGTCACTGAAACAGCACTGCATTTCTCACTCACTCGCACACTTTCTCACTCTCTCACTCACTCACTCACTGTGCAACACTGACTGGAATGTTCATCAGTGAATCACCAGGGGGTCGCCCCCCCCTCTGCTCAGTTCCCCTGTCCTGTCCTGACTTCACACTTCATGTGTTTGTTTAGGGTTAGGAGCTCTAGGCTATGCACTCTAAACCCGCATAACTGACAAACTACATAAGCACACACACACAGAGGTGCAAACATACAACGCATACAAACAAGGGCACACGCACACACATACACGCGCACATACATTTTTCATCAGGAAACACCAGTGGCACTGTGCAGTCACGCTCTGAAACCTCTGTGCTCTCGTTGAGCAGTGTGAGGTCCTGGCTGGGGTTCAGTCAGTAAATGTATATAATGGGCCAGAGCAGGGCTGCTTGTGTAGCAGCATCCCTGATGATTTCCCTAGGTTTGGTAGCAGGGGGGGGAATCATAAATCCCACTGTAAAAACTTCAATGTTTGCAAGTTTAAACTGTCTGGTCGTGTATCCGTGCATGTGTGAATAAGATGTTGCCTAATTCAGTCACTGTGGATGGAAACTCATTATTAGTGTTTAGCGCTGTAACGATACACTGAACTCACGATACGATTCGTATCACGATCTTTGATTCGATACACTGCATGTTTTTTTTTTAAATGTACCTTTTTTATTTTTTTCACAAAAAAATGTAGATGATAATTTATAGGTAGAGCAGGTTACAAGTATTAAAAACTGCATCGCGATACAGTATTGTGACTGTCACGATTTCTCTGTTCGATACAATATCGTTACAGCCCTGTTAGTGTTATGTATCCAAACATCACGTGTTAATGGAATATCAAACGCTGTATATTAATAGCATCTTTTTTTCTTTTTCTTCTCTCCCCTTCTCTCTCCCCCCTGTCTATTCTACAGTCCACCAAAGCCAACGGTTGTCGTCTCAGGAGTAGTTACCAAGGTAAGACCCTCACCCCTGACCCCCACACCACACAGCACTCCTACTGACTACTAAGGGGACCACATGTCCACCATAGTGGCACTTAAAGACTGAAGTGTGTGTGTGTGTGTGTGTGTGTGTGTGTGTGTGTGTGTGTGCGTGTGTGCGTGTGCGTGTGCGTGTGCGTGTGCGTGTGTGTGTGTGTGTGTGTGTGTGTGTGTGTGTGTGTGTGTGTGTGTGTGTGTTTTCTCTCCTCAATATTTACTTTTTGCCCATTTGAACATGAGGCTGCTTGGTTGTTACGGTATGGCAATGTTGATTTCACCCAGTAGGTTAGTGGTGCGCACATCCAAGACGCAGGTGCTTGACAAAAGCCCAGAAGAGGCTACTGTACAAACAAAGAAGAATGTCCGCACACTGCTCCCGTGTTGCTTTCAGACTGATGAAGAGCGACTAGCTCGAAAACGCTCACTTGAGAAAACAAATAAAAAAGCAACACGGGAGCAGTGTGCGGACATTCTTCTTTGTTTGTAATGTTGATTTCACCACCACCAACAACAAAAGACTGAACCTTTTTGATCATCAGTTTTAGATCACTCTATTCTGTTTCTATGTGTATGTGTTCATGTGTATGGGGCTTTGCACACGAGCCTGAATGCCAGCAGAGAATCCATAGGACAATTAGCCATTGCCTACATCTGGCACAGTGTTCTCGCCCTGTATAATTGGCACAGTATGTTGTGACAATGTCCCTTTCCCGTCTCCTTGTTAAGCTACAAGCCAAAGAAACGTGTTAAATTGGGAGAGCAATGAGACTGCGTGTTGCATGGTAATTTCCCTTTAAACCTGAACATTATAATGGTGAACCTCCTCTGTCTTGTCAAAGACGTGCTACTGTGCCTCTTTGATTGCATTATAAGGAACCTGAGGACTCATGAGTGGAAGCAGCAATATTCAGCAGCATCCATTCAGTTCCAGCGGGTGCGTAGGAGTATGCTACTTGGTGCCTGTGATTACCATTATGGCACCAACTGACTGCTGGCAATCTTCAAATAACTTATTTCTCCATAGTCATGTCGTAACAGCTTCTAAATGAGAGAGAGGGAGAGAGAGTGACAGAGAGAGAGAGAGCGACAAAGAGAGAGAGAGAGAGAGAGAGAGAGAGAGAGAGAGAGAGAGAGAGAGAGAGAGCGACAGAGAGAGAGAGCGACAAAAAGAGAGAGAGAGAGAGAGAATTTTGCAAAAAAAAAAAAAAAGTTACATAGGTAAATACATCTTACAAGATCTCAGCCAGGTGCCAATACATGTGTAAAAAGCAATTCATCATTCCTAACAGAGCACACAGCACCATTATGACACCAGATTTGTTCAGAGAGAGAGAGAGAGAGAGAGAAATAGAGAGACAGTAGGAATGACAGAAAGGGGAACCGAAAGAGAGAGGGAGCTAGAGAGAGGGAGGGAGGAGAGGAAAGGAAAGGGTGGGTTAGCTAAAAGAGGCTAGAGAGAGAGAGAGACCCCACCAGTGTAGTGTAATTGGCGAGAGTTGGTCTGCAATTGTTCAACCCATTTACACCACATGCTCTTTTATTTATTTCACTGCTCAGTCACAGTTTGGCCAAAGCCAGTGTTTAGAAGAACACTTTATTACCCAGCATAGGGCCAAACATGGTGAGAAAATCTGCTTTGGAGGCATCAGTGTGAATATGAATGAGCATTCTGACTGCATACAGCCATAGAGAGGAGAAAGTTATCCGTCACAGTCTGGGAGTGCAGAGAGCAGGTCATTGGTTCAGTACACCACCCACCACCCCTACCACCACATCCCACTGCCCCCCTACTCTCCGCCCCCAGGGAGGTGTGACGGGGTGCCTGACACCAGGGGCTGACTGGGTCCACAACCCACCCACCCAACCACCCCGGTGAATGACTCCCTGATCAGCAGGTATTATTACACAGGTGGATGAAAAGGAGAGTGGGCTCAAAGACAGCAAGAGATAAGACAGAGGAGGAAAGTGATGATCAATGCTGTTGAATAGTGGATGACAGAACATGAAGGTTGGCTGTGCTGAGGCAAGAGAGAGAGAGAGAGAATGAGAGAGCTGGCTGAAGGAGAAGAGGAGGACAAAGAAAGAAAGAAAGAATGAGGGAGAGAGAGACAGAAAATGAGCCAAAGTGCAGAGGCAGACGAATGCAGAGCAGGAAAGAGGGAGCAAGGAGAAAGGCAGTGAAGGTAGAGAATGGGCAGGAAGAGGAACGAGTCGGAGCAAGAGATGGATATGGAAGAAATGCTGATGGAGGTGGAGAGATGGAGAGAGAGAGCGAGGGAGAGATGTAAAGCCAATATATATAGAGAGAGAGCGCGGGAATGAGTGAGTTGGATTAATGCTGGACCTTGGGCACCGAATGGGCTGCTGGCACTAAACATGCCTTTTTTAAATGTCAATTCCAAATAATTGACCTTGAGAAGGTCAGACGGAAGTGATTCATCCACCCATGAGTTTATTTTACAGAAAATAAATGGGTAGATGTGGTGAGAAATAGAGACGGAGAGTGTGAAAGACAGAGAGAGACAGAGGGAGGAGAGAGAAAGAGAATAGAGAACGGCAGAAAGTAATGGCCAGAGCAATGGCGTCAGCCCGATACTAAAATGTGAGCTTTTGTAGCCACTATTGCTTTATGTCCGGCCGTCTGTTATCCGAGCAAAGCCAGGGGTTACACTTGGCTAAGAAGCAAAGAAGAGGGAGAGGAATGGCTGTCAGACAGACGGGCCATCCCACAACTACGAGTGCATCTTAATATGCGACTTGCCTCCTCCACTTGACTCCTCCACTTGCTTCTCGTCATGACGACATCACTGACAACAGCATTATATTTCAATATCTTGCAAAAGCTCAATTGTAGAATCTTTTTCTCATTTGCAATTGGGATGGTGAATGAAAAACAGTCCCTCAAAAGTTGTTGTGGCTAGGCTGACAGCTGGGAAACTTCATCGTTTTCTCCACGGAGGAGGGGCCAGGAGGCGGGACGAGGAGACAAGCGCAAGTGGAGGAGGCAAGGTCGCATATTAAGACGCACTCTACTATTCGTCTATCTGCCACCATGTCAATATGAGCACCTATAAAAGAAGTAGGGCCTGCCTAGGGCCAGTTGGCTGGCTATACTGTATTTAACGGGTCTGTGTGTGTCTGACTGTGCCTGTGTCTGAGTCTGCATGCATGTGTGTGTGTGTTTGTGGTGTTTGAGGTACCTACCAGCTACTGCTGACTGCTTTCCTGTTTACTTTTCTGATAGTGGGTTTCTTATTTGCTTGTGGTGTGTTTTTTTTTTAAACTGGTAACACAGTTGGCACCCCTTAAAGAGGAACTGAAATGTGAACAAATAGACGATCTGCGGTATGTAGCTGTCTCTTTGGCTCTCAAAAATAGTGGTCACTTTCAAGATTTAAATAAACGTAAACTCTTTGGTTGTCTCTCAACAGTGTGGATGTGTTTCATATTTGTGCAGCAGAAATAAAGGTTAGCTTCATATACCTGTAGCACAAGCGCTACACAGTCCTAACTACCGGTAATGTATAGGGATGTAAATAAAATCGAAATGTATCGCTGTATCGGCCGGCGATTTAATCGAATCACATCGTATCGTTTTCCTGGTGAACCAGAAGCTATGTGTTGACGCCCAGGGGGCTGGGCTACACAAACCTTCTGGTACACCTGTGATTCGCTCTCCTCCTCCGTTTACGAAATAAACGGGGCAGCACGACGAATCAGGATCGTAGGGAGGGATTTCAGTGGGTATGACGTTTATCGAACGCAACTCCCTCCCCCAGGGTAGTTCGGCTGTGCCCGCCCCCTCCCTGAATCACAACAGTAATGGCGGCGTGCGAGGAGTTATCATGCGTCGGGATGGAAGCAGTAATTTCAGCGGTGTTATCCAAAATACCTCAAGTTGATTTTCTAAAGGATGTTGTTCTGTTTTGGTTCCCGACATGGCAGCGCTTACGTGACGACACGTCCTACGTCACAAAGCTTCAACGTGAGTGGTCGAAGTGTCATGTCATTCATATGAGGTTGCTCCAACCGCGTGCAAGCATCTTTTGACTAAACCCCGCCTGCGGAGAGGCGTGAAAGGGCAGTGTACCAGTAGCCTGTTACTTACAGGCTACTGGTTCACCAGGAAATCGTATCGTGG
>NC_085865.1:19735780-19743280 GCF_034702125.1 Engraulis encrasicolus | reverse complement strand
CGGAGTGGATGTGTGTATGGGATCGTAGGCTTGTCTGAAAGTTCTGCATCAGCATTGAAGAGTCTCATTCGTCCAGGTTAAGTTATCCAAAGATAAGATTTACAACAAAACTCTTTGGATTCTGCATCTGCGTTAACTGACTGCGTTTGGACATCTGTGTGCTTCAGGGCTGTAATCTCCTTTGTAGAAGTGATGTATTACTGACTATGTCAACAGGGGAAAAGGGAGGGGAGGCAGAGAGTTCATGAGGCCTCTACACAGGCCAGAGTGACGGGTGATAACCCCACTGCCCCCTCAGTAAACCATTCACCTTTTAAGAATGTGAAGAGCTAGTTATGCATTCTACCGGGGTGGAGCACTTAACATTTTATACAGTCTTCCAAGGGCCGTAGTATGAACACAAAACAGATTTCCCTCCTGCACTTTGGGCCTATTGAAGACGGCCATCTTTTACAACAGACCTCACCTTCACTAGGTCCCCTGAAAATATAGGTTAACTTAATTGTATTGCAAATGTAGTTCCCAAGATTGCTTTACAAAACATGTCATATTTCGTGTGAAACTGGATAACATTAAAATACATCGGGGTCCAGATAAGATGTAAACGGCCCTCAGGCCATAGGTTCCCCACCCATGTATTTAAGTATCTGCAATCGGGGGGCACTGTGGTGCTGCGTGCAAAGCCCCCCACATATGGCCTTGCATGCCCCTGGCAACCCGGGTTCGAGTCTGGCCTGGGTCTTTTGCCAGCCCTGCCCCATCTCTCTCTCCCACTTTCTACCTATCATACTCTCCACTGTCCTATAAGCCAGTGTTTCCCAACCAGGGGTACGTGTACCACTAGGGGTACGCGAGCACACTGCAGGGGGTACTTGGCAAATTTTAATTTTAACAAATACATGGAGCATAGTCACACTGCAATAGAAAAAGTGATGTAAAACATGAGTAAGGGGGTACTCATGGCATAACAAAAAAACTTAGGGGGTACATGAGACAAAAAAGGTTGGGAAACACTGCTATAAGCAATCAAGACACAAAATCCCTGAGAAAAACATAAAGGCTATCTACAATCTACTGTACATTGCTGACACATTGCTCTGTTGCATTGAGTCCAACATTCTTCAGACGTTGTGTCCTTCCAACTTTCCCTCCTGACCGGCGTGGCGGTACACCCTAAATTGAAGGGCCTGAAAGGTTAAGGGAGTGGAGAATTGAACATTCATAAAAGAATGTGTTCTGCAGAGCTCCACTCCAAATATTCCCCAAAATGGCCATACTCCCTACATTCCTTGTCAATAAACTTTGAAAAGCAATGATGGTCAAAATGTTTGTTTTCTGTCTGTGTGCGTGTGTGCATGCGTGGGTGCGTGCACACATTTGTGTATGCTCAATTTTTGTTTTGAAGTTTTAAAAGACCTGGAAGGGAGTGCAGATCCTGAGGGTAGACTCTGCATCTCAAACTGCTGTCTAGGAGGGAGGGTAAGGTTGGCAGAGATCTAAAGAAGGAAGGAAACCATGGGGAGCAAAGGAGAGGTAGAAAACGAGATGGGGGGAAAAAAACAAGGGAGCGGGGAGAAAGAAAGAGAGGATGAAAAAAGGCTAGTTTGGGAGAGCGAAAATAATTGCACCCAGCAGCCTATCATCAGCAGATTCCAGCCATTCCAAGGTGCTCCTCTCTAACCTTTAACCTTGTTACCGTGGATACATCTGCTCTCAGCATCTGGTTGTTCCCGTGTTGACTATTTTGTGTGTGTATATGTGTGTGTGTTAATGCTTGTGTACATAAAGAACGTGTGTGGGTGGAAAAATCCAGTATGCCTGTTGCTAGTCCAGCGCTTCATTTGCCTTATAGAAGCTATGCACTACATGTTGCACAGCTTTACACACACACACACACACACACACACACACACACACACACACACACACACACACACACACACACACACACACACACACACACACACACACACACGTCTATGTTTTAAGCAAAATCCTGTAGTTACTTCAAGAATCAATGGCAGTGTGCTTACAATGAATACAAACTGTTTGACTTTGAAGCGTTATCGGAGCGTGGCAGCGCTGTGTGTTGCCCAGTCTGAGGGCGTCAATGAGGGCATGTCTCTTCATCCGTCTTGTTTTGTGCCGTGAGACTGCGCTGGCATCAGTGTGTGTGTGAATCAGGAAATGACACCTTTACACAATCACACACTCATACACACGTGTGCACAGTGTAGACACACACACACACACACACACACACACACACACACACACACACACACACACACACACACACACACACACACACACACACACCCTGACCCTTCATTAGGATGGCCTAACTGCACCTTCCATCATAACACACCCTTGTGTGTATTTACTCACCTAATAAAATGGCTCTCTAATCAATAACACGTTCGAGAAATAGACTGTGTGTGTCTGTGTCTGTGTGTCTCTGTGTCTGTGTGTGCGTGTGTGCGCGTGCGTATATTTCTCAGTTTCATAGTTAATATCAGTGAAAGGACTCACTGTTTTCAGTTTTTTTTGCAATTTGGTGGCAAAATAGTTACATTAACCCAGTTCCATTTCCTCCGATGCTAATCAACTTTGAGCAAAAGACATGAGAATTGGATGGAAGTGTTTCAAAGGGTTTTAAGAGCTCTTCATATGTGCTTGTATATGCTGTGTATCTGATGTGTTCTTCCTTGTTTTGCTTGTTGTCAGGGCGATAAGGACTTCACCCCGGCGGCAGCGCAGGTGGCCCACCAGAAGCCCGTTCCCGCGGTGCAGAAGATGCCCCCCGCCCAGCACAACCAGCACATCCACCAGCCCCGCAAGTGAGCCGGTGCCGGGCCAGGCCCGTGCCTACAGTACAGAGGCACAACAAGGGTCACGACACGGGGGACGGGACCATGCCAAAGCCCAACCAAATAGACCACCTTAACCACCAACCACCACCACCAAACTCAAGCAAAAGACGCCGCCACCAACCGCTCACCATTATATCCATGTTACTCAGCCAACCTGCCAGCCAACCAGTCTAGTCTCACTATTCCAGCCTAGTGCCTAACTAACCAACCCAGACACACTAGCTATTGAACAATAACAACAACCTAATCAGATACCAAAACAATACCAATGACTTGGCAGTATGAGTAAACATCGTTTAGCCAAGCAACTGTAGTACTACACAAGCCATTAAAGGAGAACTTCGGTGTGAATCAGTCCATGGTCCTGTTACAATCATACATATCGCCAAGGTTATAGGGTGCTGTAGGGGGAAACATTACCACATTTAAAAAAAAACTTGGACAGAATAAAGAATTGGTATCCAATACTGCCTTGGGGTACGGGGCATGGGGAAATGAATGAGACTGGCTGCATGTCTGATTTAGTTGGTGTTGCTACCAGTTTATCATATGTGGAAATCTATTCGCATTCTATTTCCTACCAACAGCACTTGGTTCCCTTGATCAACAGGGCTATGGATTGGTTCACCGCAATCTTTGTCTGTTAACCATTCAAGCCAAAAACGGTCCGACACTCTCAACCAAATGGCATATGGAACAAAGCACTTGCCTAATGCCCAATCAACGTGCCCACACAGCAGACCAATTATCAAACCAACATATCGGTTTCTTTCCACTCCCACCCAGCTAGACGAAATCATGGTAATATCAATATCCATCGATCAATAGATCAGTTCATCTCAATTAATAAGCCGATCAGCCTTCTCACCTGCATGCCTACTACATACCCAAGCCAACCAGTGTATGTGACCAACCCCCGCCCACCACAAACCAACCAATCAGGTGCTCAGGTTAGTCAGGGACCACTGCACTAAACCAATCATTCCTTACGATCACACTCGTGCCCGGTGCAAAAGACCCCGCCCCCACACTTTAGCCTTCAACCAATCACCCCTGCCTTCCTGCAGACAATGATGATGATCTTAAATGATGAGAACACTAACATCGGTTCAGGGCTGCATATCACAGTAATTTTTGTCCTTAGATTGAAAATATTCTTGTAATGTTAAAGGAGATGTATTTAATGAGAAGATGACGCTTTATTTTGTTTTTTTCTTTGTCCTGTTTGACACAAAATTATTTTCTGGAATTGTGTGAAATTGTATAAATCCATAAGTGATGACATGTGGAAGGATTGTGATGTTAGAGGAGTTGAGTTTTTGCTCTCTAGGTGTGGCTGCTGGAATAAAAGTTTATCGTTGAATGAAACCCATACGCCTGCCATGTTGTTTACCCGTATATCTCTGTATGCTCACACCAGAAGTAGCTAAAAGTAACTGGAAAAACACAGCTGCTAAATAATTCTGGTCGCTTTTTTTTTAGCTCAAGTCGTTCATGACGCGAGGGGCTCAAACATTTCATTTTGCTTACCCATTTGAAGAACGACTGCATTCCCCTTGGTTAAGTGTTTCACAGCTGACGCTTTTATTCAAAGCGACTTACAGATATTATTTTTCAAGGTGTTGGTCACAGTCCTTAGACCTTGGTTTGGAGCCTTGCTCAAAAAAAGCCTGACTTTCTAACCATATCCAAGCATCATAACTCATTTGCATGAAGTTCAACCGTTGTTAACTTTTTTGTCGTTGCTCTAGTCACTGTTGCTTTTGTAGCTGTTGTCGCTCCTTTTCATTCAATCTCAGTTGCTTCTGGTGTGATCACAGTAATTTTCACTATCTAGTTTGCTGTCTTCACAACTCTCATGCGTGCTTGGTTCCCTCTGGAGACTGAATGCAGATGGTCGATTTTTTTCAAGATGATGGATATTATTGGATTAAATAATATATGAATAAAAAATATATAAATGTGTTTAAACACCACATACTTATGTGTCTGTGTTGTCTTCAAATTAACATGACAACCCCATTGTTGCCAAATGTCATTTTTAACAATGCTCCATAAATTATTGGTATACTGTATATTGACCCCACTGACTGAGTAAACCAAATGTCTTACATTGTTCACTGAACACTTCAACTTCATCTTTACTGAATACCTGGAGTGTTCTGTGAGTCGCCATCTGGAGAGCACTGTTCTGTTGTACCTCCAAAACTGTTTGTTGTTACAACAACAGGTACTACAGTGCACTCAACATTAGTTCTAGATTAGAACAAATGCTTACTAATACATTGCAACTTATATGTTATTCTGAAAAAAAGAAAGAAAAGAACACATAGCACAATCGTCTGTCAGTGAGGAAAGAAGGACCTAAACCAAGAAAGTCCAAACGTCCATCATCCTATCGCATAGCTTCACTGTCACAGCCCAAAGTAGAAGGCAAGAGGGGTGTTTGGCAGTTGAGCAAGCTGACTGGCCTACTTTCCTGTGCGGTGACCAGGGCTGTACGTTAAGCTTTTTCACTAGGAGCACAGGTGCTCCTAAATGAAAAAAATTAGGAGCACGGATAAAACTTTAGGAGCACAGATACAAATTTAAGAGCACTCTAAAAATGTTGTGACACTTTTGTTATTGAGGGGGGGGGGGTATGTAAAATACTGTGCTTATTGTGCTCATTGCTTGTTTCTTCATCTTCATGCACAATGGCCTAGGCTATATGTCAGTGTTTTTTTTCCAACACTGGGGTATGGGGTCACCTGGAATTCCAATGGGCTCCCCTGAAATGTCTAGGTGTGAAATAAAAAATACCAATAAATATCACTAATTAACAATCCATAGCTATTGTAGTCTTATACCAGAGATATTCTCTCTGCTTATACTGTCAGAAATATCCACTTTTTTATAGCCAGCAAGTTTGCTCAGTCATGGTTTTGGTTGTGAAAAAAATGTGGTCCCCAAAAGTTCAGGATAAAATGGTCCCAGTGCAAAAAGTGTTGGGAACCACTGCTATATGCCATAAATCACAGTTCCCATTACTATTATTAGCCTACTATTATTAGGCATATTATAATTATTATTGTTATTATTAGTAGTATTAGGCTATAACTTCGTGATTAAAAGCATGTAAATCACATGCTTACTGAACTAGATTGACTAAATCTTAAACATAGCCTACAACACGTTAATCCAACGGGCTTTATTATAGCCTAGTTTTTGTTTCCTCAAACGCATGGGTTGGAACGGTGTGACATGAAACTGGGAACAGCAAAATCATCTCACTGTGTTGGCTGCTTTTTGATAGCCTACAGCATCGGTAGCTGCTGGAACTAGACTTTAAATTTGCGCGCACTGCACACTACTTGTGAATGCTCCTCGAACTATATTTTGACTTGATTACTTTGATTGCGATTGCATTTTTTTGCGAAGTCATTGCGAAGACAGCGGTTTGGGAAACGCCAAAACAGCTCAAACAACGACGTCCTTTAAAGTAACCACATGAGTTAGCAAACCGAGTGGCTATTTCATTAAACCACATGAGTTAGCAAACCGAGTGGCTATTTCACTATCGGATCCAAGAGGTTTCCTGTTAGCAATGCAAACTCCCGCATTTGAACGTTTTAAACAGCAGTCCATTTCGAAAAGCTGTAAGAAGTGCTGGCACAGAACATCCGACTGGGAGATGAGGCATGCGCGCTTTGTAACTGTTGCCACCAGGGATCTGTGCGAAGCGATTCTGTTTTTTTTTTTTTTTTCTGAGCTACGGGAGCAGAGATGGCTCAATCTTAGCCAACACGGAATTCAAGCAACATTGACCGTCTTTTTTTGAAGTGCGTTCCAATGGAGTTTGATGCTGTCTATCAGACAGGCTGTGGAAAAAATGTCACAATCACAGTCATGCACTCGAACTCAGAAGCAAAATGCGAATGAAAGGGTTGAATGCATACTCGTACAGGTGCGCCCGTTTTATTTTTCTTTCTCGCACAGTCAAAATTTTAGGCTCAATATGCGACCAATTGGTCTTAATGTACAGCCCTGGCGGTGACACGCCATTGCACCATACCTTTCAGCAGGGAAGCTGACAGATGAGGACAAAGGGGTCAGTTGTCCCGGGCCCAGGTAGAAGGAGGGGGGGGGGCAGAATCGGGTCCTCATTACATTGCATGGTTTGGGTGAGGGGGGCCCTCTCAGATGACTTTGTCCCGGGCCTGGCCAAAGCTGTCAGCGGGCCTTGCCTGTCAGTTCCTGTTCCTCTCTTCAACCCTCTTCCTCGCTAGGCGGTACCCACCATCTTCTTCCTGCCCCTACCCCTAGTACCTACTCCCCTTCCCCAACTCATAGTGTGTCAGCAGCAGGTGTTCATGCCAAGCGAACCCCTTCTGGCAAAGTGCCCATGCAATCACATAGGGATGCTGTGTCGTACTGTTTGAAATAAATAATCATTTTGTGGGTGGTGTTGTAACGGCAGTGGGTTGAAATGCATGTGTCGTGTATTAGAATATTTTCAATTATGTACTAGGCTACATTACTTGCCTCAAGTTATGCAGGACTGGTGTACAAGAAGTGTATCCATTCATTTTTCTTGGTTGTAGAAACATTGGTTTGGACATGTTTTTTACCACAATGTGGATTCCAA
>NC_085865.1:19728280-19730780 GCF_034702125.1 Engraulis encrasicolus | reverse complement strand
TTGGGGATCTGCAGGAACTGGTTGGCCTCCTTGCTACTGCTCTTCCTCCGGCTCTTCTCTATCTCCGGTTCGTAGTCCGGCACCGGTGCCTTGGAGATACGCAGCCTGGGGACCAGCGGAGGGCCCGGCCTCACACTGCTCCTCCGTACCAGGTGTAGAGGCATCAGGCTCCCCCTGCGCAGGGCCTCCATGGTGGACAGCTCGGCCACGGTAGTAGCCTCCTTGATCATGAGGTGGGGCTGCAGGCTGGTGCGCCGGTCCTTGGGCTTGGGCAGCAGCACCACCTTGGAGTTCTGGAACATCTTCTTGTAGTTCTCGATCCTCCCCGGACCCTTCGTCTGCTCGGCCCGCTGCCGGCGCAGGATCTCGGGCACGGACAGGCGGTGCTTGCCCACGCGGGGCGGGCTGGCCGGGCACACGGTGCGGCACGCCACGCTGACGAAGGGGCTGTTGAGGCCCGTGGTGATGCGCACCATGTGGTCCAGCGCACCGTCGTCCGACGGGTTGGTGATGTTGGCCAAGGTGAAGGAGCCGCGGATGGTGTCGGAGATGCGGCGCAGGTAGCCCTTGGGCTCCTTAGCCTTGGCCACCAGGACGGAGAGCAGCGGCCACTCGGGCTGGTAGGAGGTGGACAGCTGCTCGGGGCAGGGCCGGCTCAGCAGGCGCGTCATGGTGTTGGCCGTGTCGTAGCGGCTGGTGAACAGGGCCCACTCGCGCGCCGTCAGCTTGCGGCCCGTGTCGCGCACCGTCACGTTGGCTCCTGAGGGGAACACGAGATTGTATAGGAATACAGTGAGGAGCATTTCAACGTTCATCCACAATAGAATTAATCCAGGTGTCAGACAATTATTGTAGATAGACAGTGATCTGTGCACTAGGCATATAGTTGAAAAGTACTTTATTGCTTAAGTTAACAAGTTTTAAATGATGATATATTTTTGGGAGCATATACTAGTGTGCAGTGTCCACTTTCTCACAGCAATCCAAATACTTGACAAAGGCACTGAGCCAAATATAGTGATTAGAGTGGTATTGCCACATACAGAAGTGCATACAGCCAGAAAAGGATAGCTTTGTATTTTAAGAACATGGAATGGGAAATATCAGTAAATGTTTAACTATTACCGGTAACACTTGATATGTGTGATCTATTATCAACAAAAAGCACAATGTTCTAATATTTCAACTGATGTTTCGTACTAATATATATATATATTTTTTTTTAAGAAAAACGTGCCTGGCAACTGAAATGTGTTTGACCATGAAATGGTCTGCACCTCATTTTGCAGCAATAACCTCCCTTTCCACCTACGCGCCTCAGCAGACCTGCCATTTCTCAGCATCATATAGATTTCATTTCATTTCACGGTCGCAGCGGTGTGTGAGTTTTCGCGGCGAGCGTGTAAAATTCCTGGGGGAAACTGCGAGCGCACCTGCCAGCATGAGGGCGCGCACGCACTCCAGGCGCCCCTGCATGGCAGCCTTCATCAGGGCCGTGAAGCCGTGGACGTTCTTCTTCTCCAGGTCCACGCCCGGGAAGTAGTTCAACAGGTAGTTGGTGATGGTGATGTGCCCTGCAAATGCAATACTTCAATTCAATTCAACTCAATTCAATTCAATTCAATTCAGTTAATGTTATAATGTAATAATATACAATGGTGTAAATATAAGCCAACATCATCATCAATATGCAATCTTCACAGTAAATGAAGTACTAGATCACATAGAACAGGGATGTAAGTATCAGTTCAGTTTGATAGGGAGCTTCTTTGCGATATACAGCTACTAATCTCATATTGGATTCATTTCTGGTTCTAGCTGTAAAGCCTAAACCTAAGATTAGCAATAGTTTGTCGTACATGCTGCCCCAGAGAAAAAATAAATGTATTACATTCTCAATTAGAGGACGTTTTTAAAGCTCCCATTCTTTTGACCAGTAAGTTGACCCAGAATCCTGACCCCAAACTCAGTATTTTTGGCACACCCCTCTTGTTCACGCGGTTGAGTCGTTGGTCATAATAAAGGTGATAAGACTTCCATGCAAATTCATCCTTTTAACAGACGCTCTTATGCAAAGCACCTTTCTACACAGCACAGGTATGTAGTTATGTGGCTTTTAAGCATGACATTGATCACCTTTAATGCTTAGACTTTTCTCTCCAATTGCATGTCCAGCCGCCAGCCCTGCAATTTGGTGCTCATGAATAGGCTAGGCACACTGTTAAAAGCAGTGAAGTGGTGATGGAAAAAGCGTGAGCATAAGATACACACAAAATCCATTCCATGAGTATGTGAAATAAGAGTCATGCTGCATAGAAGGGAGGTAAGACCATCTAATTCATTCATTGAGGCTCAAACATGACTGATCATAGACTAGCACCCTAAAATATGGAGTGGTCGCACATTGCTCATAAGTTCAATGTTTCAGAGGTAGGCAACCGTGTTCTACAAATATTTTTTTTCAGGTGGTGCGACCACTGTGTTTTAGAGGTACTGTGTA
>NC_085865.1:19603280-19725780 GCF_034702125.1 Engraulis encrasicolus | reverse complement strand
CACACACACACACGGTTCCCTTTTCGCAGAAAAAAACCCTTGAGTTCTGGACTTTCTGATGAGAGCATTCATGATACAGCCAGGAGAAGAAAAATATCAAGCAATCCACACATTGACATAAGCAGTGGACCAATATGTGATAATTAGGCCTATGTGAAGCGGCATGAACCAATAGAAGACAAAGTGTATTGTACCAAAAAGGGATTGCTTTGTTTTTCAGAACAAAGTGTGATAAGTAGGGCTTTGAACCATTATTTTTTTCCAAACGTTCCGTTCCGAACAGAAACGGAATTATAACGTTTCCGGTTATGGGTTCCACCAAAAATTGACTGTCCCGAACCGGTTAGAACAAAAAAATATTGTTCCCGGAACGGTTAATTTCGTTCCTGTCAGCTGATTACTCCCCATAGGCCTAACTGACGTTAATTAACCAAGAAAGACGGAAGTGCAAATGACTTGGCCTACATTCCAAACTGTTTATTCAAGAGGATGAAAAGAATATCATCCAGAATTTTGTCATTCAGGGACGACCTAAGCGGAGAAGCGGAGAATAAACCTCAATGATGAAAATGTGTGCTGAACGCAGACTTGGGTCACGGGGAGCGCTATGATAGACATTGTGAGTTTATGCATATTTGAAGCGGCCATGGATGCCCAATAACTCCGAACATTCTCGGTGCGATTTACATGCGCTTCTCTGCAATGTCTTACAATGATGCAATGGAAAGTCTGCCCTATTGTATGACAGTGGTTTCTCTTATTTAAGATGTAGAGTGGAGACTTTGTAGTCCACAGCTCTCACTCCATTCAGTGTCTGATGTCACACAGGATGTGAACCTCAGCTGTCATGGTAACAGGAAAATAATTACTTTTTTTTTTAGTTTGAGGAACGATATTAACCGGTATTAACCGGTTACCATTATTTTTAAATGAGTGTTCCCGTTCCAGAACATAAAAAATAATAACGTTTCCGGTTTTGAAGCGGCATGAACCAATAGAAGACAAAGTGTATTGTACCAAAAAGGGATTGCTTTGTTTTTCAGAACAAAGTGTGATAAGATTATGTGATAGTTCCAGGGGCGTATCTGAGGTTAGAACCCAACTGAAATTAAGTACATTTTAGGTCAGGTTGACAACCGTCTGCTTCAAAACAACACTACAGACCACACACATCCTCTCTCTCTCTCTCTGTCTCTCTGACTCTCTCTCTCTCTCTCTCTCTCTCTCTCTCTCTCTCTCTCTCTCTCTCTCCCTCTCTCTCTCTCTCTCTCTCTCTCTCTCACACACACACACACACACACACACACACTCACACACACACACACGTTGTAAACTTGGTGGCCTGTATACACCAAAAAGCACTTTGGTGTCCTGGAGTTCCTGATTTATGAGTGGTGCTGAATGATGTATTTGGCTGTTTGTAAGTTATTAATCTCCTTCACACTGGACCCCCATTTGTTCTGAATGTACAAACAGCCAGGCATTAATCAAAGACAGGTCCACACACACACACACACACACACACACACACACACACACACACACACACACACACACACACACACACACACACACACACACACACACACACACACACACACACGCACACACACACACACACACACGTTCCAAATGCTCAAGTTAACACTTCCCAAAGATCAAGTGCACAAAACACACACACACACACACGCACGCACACATTCCAACTCCCACGTTAACAGGTCCCTACAGACCCTGACAATTAAGCCTTTGAGGAGTACCATCACAAATATGTGATTAGAATTTGGCCAACATTTTGAATTCTCATTATGATGTCATAAGCACTTCACAAGATTTTTAACATAGGCTTCTATGGGAGCTGTAGAGTGTTCAAGTAAAATTCTAGAAGAACTGGGGGAAAATCCTTACTCCTCAAAGGGTTAAACACTGTATCTTCTTCTGCATGACCACCTGCTTCATAGGAGGAAGGATCCAAAAAGAAGCCATCATGTAATTCACATCTAAACTGACTGCGGAATACACTAACGCTGTATGTCTCTGCTCAGCCTACGCTATCAATTTTCGACACCGTATCAGCATCTGTGCAGAAATCCCTCTGAAGGGGAATGCTGATGTGTGTGTGTGTGTGTGTGTGTGTGTGTGTGTGTGTGTGTGTGTGTGTGTGTGTGTGTGTGTGTGTGTGTGTGTGTGTGTGTGTTGTGTACATGTGTGTGTACATGTGTGTGTCTGCGAGCGCACGCATGTGTGTGTGTTTGTGCGCGCACATGTTTGTGTGCATTTGTGGGCATGTGTATGCATGTGTGTGTGTGTGTGTGTGTGTAGGAGACAGGTAAAGTTGATTATTCTGCTCTTGTCATCTATGCAGCTGGTATCCTGTCTGCTTTACTGTATAATGCCTGCAGCGCTTCCTAATGCATCCTCCCCCATTAACGTCACGAGCACACCGTTCCATATGCAAGTTTCATAACATGTAACACATGCAGTGCAGACACACATACATGTAGGCATGCACACACACACACACACACACACACACACACACACACACACACACACACACACACACACACACACACACACACACACACACACACACACACACACACACACACTCGCTCTCTCTCTCTCTCTCTCTCTCTCTCTCTCTCTCTCTCTCTCTCTCTCTCTCTCTCTCTCTCTCTCAGTAGCCTACATATATATGCACAATCAGTTACATGTACACATAAACATCCAGTACATACACATTTCTGCACACAAAGACACACGTATACGTACACTCTCACACACAGAGATGCATGCAACCCCATATACGTATAAACACACACACACTCGGGTTCTCTCTCTCTCTCTCTCTCTCTCTCTCTCTCTCTCTCTCTCTCTCTCTCTCTCCTCTCTCTCTCTCTCTCCCTCTCTCTCTCTCTCCTCTCTCTTCTCTCTCTCTCTCACACACACACACACACACACACACACACACACACACACACACACACACACACACACACACACACACACACACACACACACACACACACACACACACCCTGCAGGCGGCCTGGTTCAAGGTGGAAAGCCGTGGTTGGTGTGTACAAGTAGGAGTGAGCAGGTTGAGTGGTGTTGCCCTGATGAGTAGGTGGGCAGGGAAGCCAACAAGGGGGGACAAAGGGGTCAGCTGTCCCGGGCCCAGGGAGAGATGGGGGACTAGGGCTGGGAATCGATCCAGATTTGCTGGATCGATTCGATTTCGATCCAGAGGGCCACGATTCGATTCGATTCACGATTCGATTCGATCCGATTCGATATCGATCTATTGTATTGTTGGATTGTCACTTTAACCCATTCATGCATCTTTTAACAACTACAAAAAGCATCATATGAGTGTAGTGAGTGTAGTGTAATGTAGTGATGCATAGAACTAGGCTATATGAAATGTCAAACTGTACTGTAAATGGCCTATAAAAACATATAGGCCTATATCAGCTTCAGCAGCCAATACAAACATGAAATAGGCCTACCTTGGTATGGTAGAGGTGGGAAACTTAGTATGAGAAAGAAAGGTGGTAGGCCTAAATAAATGTAATAAATGCAATAAATAAATGCCTTAGGCCTACACCATGACATTCAACAGACTATGCATGATGAACCTAAATAGCCTAATTAATATAAATAACAATCCATAAACCGCCAATATAATCTCTCAGTAACACATACTGCTACAGACATACAGCATAGCATTGGCCTATAGAACACACGCAGACAGACCGTTTGATTGACAGGTCAGGGAGACCGTGCGCTTCCCTCTGGTGGGTTGGCGTTGAGTGTTGACGGTGGGAAAGTGGTGAGGAAGTGTTTTTATGCAAAAGTTTGATATTGTAGATTGATTATAGGTTGTCTGTGTAATGGGACATGATTAGTGGATGTCGCACTGGTAATCTATAGCGCTGAGAAGAGATATCGCTGAAATCTGACGCTGCTTTAGAGCTGTGGATATTTCTCAGTCAACCGTGGAGATGGGCACTAAAAAATCGCTTTGACGCAAATTAAAAAATAAATAAATTCAGAAGCAGTTAACGTAACGCAGCTGTTAATCTCAGTAATTTGATCCTTTCCCACCACGCTGTTTTATCTGTATGGGTGCATGCTTGTGCACGCGTGTGAATGTGAAAAGCACCCTTTCGTCTCCCTTGCCATCCTCGCATTTGGAGTTTAAGTCAGAAGGCGGGGATAATAATTTATCCTAATTTCAACAGCCTACAAATCATCTATTTTGTCATCCCATTAAAACTCGTCACTCCATCCCAACTCAAAGTGTCTTCCTTCGCTGTTATTAAAAGAAGAAGCGACGGCATTTTTAGGTTTCAAATGAATGGAACCAGCGCGTGTAGCCCACAATGGTTTGTTTGCCGATATTCAATCACATGGCATTTTGGGTTCGTGTTTTTTGTCAATAACACTACTCGGAAATGTATTTGAACCTATTATAGCGTGTTGCACACGAAATGCCCCGTGTTAATGCAGACAAAGTTTTTCTGGCTATTATAACTTTGACAGACGAAATAACAACAATGCTGCGCAACGCAACTGCAGGCATTTCCGAAAGCGGTGTAATGTAGGCCTAGCTCCTGGCGGGCCGCGGGAAGGTTGCACTATGCATAAAATAAATCCATGAATAGTCGAAAGTAAAAACGGCCACTACTGTCAGGAAAAGCCCCCGTGTATTTGTGCATGAGTGTGTAGGCCTATGTTGAAGAGAGCTCCCGACGCGGTTGAGAATATAGGGATGGGCCTCCGCAAAAAAAGATCGATCCACAAAGTTTTGGATCGATATCGGATTTTTCGGACGTGAATCGATATTGGATCGTGGATCGATTTTTTGAACACAGCCTTAAAATCGGGTTTTTATTTCATTATATACAGGGCACTAAATTAACACCAGCCAACCGGCCAAATGCTGGCGAAATTTAACTTTGGGTGGTAGAAAAGACAAACTTACCAGCCATTGTCTTTGAGCCATTTAGCGAGTGTGTGTTTGGCTAGTAAGATTTAATCTACATGCAAAGGGGTCAGTTGTTCGGGACCCTGGGTGAAAGGGGGCCCAAATTGGGTTTTCAACCGGCCAAATGCTGGCAAATTTTCACCTTGGCTGGTAAAAAAAGACCAACTTACTAGCCACTTTGACCCATTAGTGTGAGTGTGAGTTGAGTGTGTGTTTGCATTTCTCACATGAAATCTTACTAGCCATTTTGGCTGGTGGTGACAAATTTTTAATTTAGGGCCCTGATTGCATGTATTGGATTGGGTGCCCTATGAGATGACTTTTGTCCTGGGCCCGGCGAAAGCTGTGAGTGGCCCTGCTGGTGGGCTTAACCCCTACGCCACGCTGGTGGCAAACGGCCCATCTGTCTCATGCAGCAGGCAGTGAAGCCAACAGGGGGGGGTAAAGGGGTCAGTTGTTCCAGGCACAGGAGGGTTCCAAAATTGGGTCCTCATTACATTCTATGTATTGGATGGGTGGGGGGCTTCCAGATGATTTTGTCCTGGGCCCGGCAAAATCTGTCAGCAGCGGCCATGGCAGCAGACTCTGAGAGACACACACACACAGCTCCAGCCCACCTACTGCCTGCCCACCTACTGCCTGCCCACCTACACCGGCCGATTCCACAAAGCCCATTACTGTATTGCTTCGCTCCAGGGACAACAACCACCACCACCACCACCACCACCTCCATGATCCTGACCGGGTTGGAGAGAAATCCCGGGCCAGTGGATTTTGTTTTGTTGTGCAGCGGGGAGGGGGGGTTGGGGGGGCTTTCATTCAATCG
Organism: Engraulis encrasicolus; assembly: GCF_034702125.1. Classification (NCBI taxonomy): domain Eukaryota; kingdom Metazoa; phylum Chordata; class Actinopteri; order Clupeiformes; family Engraulidae; genus Engraulis; species Engraulis encrasicolus. The sequence goes on along the minus strand of NC_085865.1, from coordinate 19,719,961 downwards.
TCTTTCATCAGCGATGGAAGAGTCTGATAAGGTGTTCTCATTTTTCCAGGTAAACTACGTAAGAGACTGAGGGGTGGGCTCTATGGAGTGTGTTCCCCACGTGTTCTTTTGTTCTTAGCGGTGTAATCCACTGTACAGTTTGTCTCTGTGTGTGGTTGTCTGTGCTAAGGTTTTGGAGGTCCTAAGCATCACTGGTCAGGAGCCCCCCCCCATAATTTAACTCATAATAATACGTTTTGTAGTTAATCTCAATTTAGGAGGCCCCAAATTTGAGGGCGAAGTGGTTGAGGCCCTAAGCGCTCTGCTTACTTTGCTTATGCCTAGCGGTGGCCTGTGTGTGTGTGTGTGTGTGTGTGTGTGTGTGTGTGTGTGTGTGTGTGTGTGTGTGTGTGTGTGTGTGTGTGTGTGTGTGTGTGTGTGTGTGGGTGTGTGGGTGTGTGTGTGGGTGTGTGTGTGGGTGTGTGTGTGTGTGTGTGTGTGTGTGTGTGTGTGTGTGTGTGTGTGTTGGGGGGGGGAGGTCCATCTGTTGCCTATGTCCACGTGTGTGTGTGTGTCCCGGACTCCCTACCTCTGCCCTGCAATGTGTCCTGCTGTGCAGCTCAGAAGAGGCCCCAAACACAACACACACACACACACACACACACACACACACACACACACACACACACACACACACACACACACACACACACACACACACACACACACACACACACACACTCTGTTCACACACAACATCCCCCCCACACACAAACACACACGTACAGTGTTCATACGCATATAAGTGCACACACGCACAAGCACACCCACAGACACACTAATGCTTGTACACACTGTTTATACACATACATGTACACGCACACATAAACACATACACACACTGTTCACGCACACAAACACACACACACACACACACACACACACACACACACACACACACACACACACACACACACACACACACACACACACACACACACACACACACACATATATACATACTGTTCATACACACACTCACAGTGCTGCACCTTCACTGAACTCTCTAATCCCGCTGACACAAAGCTGGAGGCGGAGGCTAAAAATAACTCCAGACAACACAGCAGTGACACACACTACAGTGCCCCTGCATGCCCGGACGGCCTCGACTGCCCGCGACCAGCTCTTAGACACAGACACACATACTGTAGATGTGTGCATACACTGATACACACACAGACAACGGACACACACACACATGCAGGCACCCATGCAGGCACACACACTCACACACACACGCTCTCTCTCTCTCTCTCTCTCTCTCTCTCTCTCTCTCTCTCTCTCTCTCTCTCTCTCTCTCTCTCTCTCTCTCTCTCTCTCTCTCTCTCTCACACACACACACACACACACACACACACACACACATACACACACACACACACACACACACACACACAGAGCGTGTGCACATGTACACAACAGCCCCCCATGCGACCAAGTTTTAAGTTGCTAACTTAGTTAGCAATGATGCTGTTAAGAAACGCACTCCAGGTTCTCTGGGAAGCCTCAAAAGCACTTGTGTAACGCATTACCAAACGGGTTAGCACAATTACATTGATTGATTTAATCTATAACGCATCTACTATATGCTGGAAAAACATGACGTATAGGCCTAACACAAATATGGATGTTATTTCCAATTTATGTAAATGCACTTCCTAAAGCATTAGTTCCCAAACATTTTCTGCGGGGACCTACGCATTTTTTTTGTCCATTATTATTGCTAGATTTTCCATTAAAAGTTTGGCTATTAACATTGCCATTAATTCACAGGAAAAGCAAACAAATCTATTAACCATACAAAAGATTACTAACCCATTTATATCGGCTGTTAACCTGGATTTCCCATTTTTAGGCAAAGTCCCATTTGTTCATGACCCCGCCACCCCTCCTCCCACCCACCTTTGCCTCTCCCCTAGGGGTCCCGATCACCCATATGGAAACCACTGCTCCATGGTGGTATTAAGGGAGAGAGAGAGAGAGAGAGAGAAAGAGAGAGGGAAGAGAAGAGAGAGAGAAGAGAAGAGAAGAGAAGAGAAGAGAAGAGAAGAGAAGAGAAGAGAAGAGAGAAATAAAGTGAGAATGAATCTGTCCGTACATTGCAGACAGACAGACGGTGTGTCTCTGTGTGTGTGAACGCGCCTTTGTGTATGTCTATTTATTTAATTATCTATTTTAAATCCCCAGCCTGTATTAGGATCATGCAGAAGTATGACCCTGGATGAACCGCTCTCCTTATCCAGGCGGTGGGAACGGTCATTAACATGTTACATCAGACGCAGCCCCACAGTACAATTCCTTCCTGTGTAACACAGCACTTTCCTGAGTAGCTTTTGTAACTATTTGAATGGATAGACCAATGGGCTATCCTGTGTCCTGGTTCAAGTGTTGGTTTGGCCCACTGTTTGGCCTAAGTCCTATCAGATCTACTGGACAGCTTCTTCCTGTGCAGGGAGGTGTTGATGGATGCTTTATGTTCGTGTAATCTGGGTCCAATTCAACTCTGAAAATAGAAAGGATAAGCCCCTTCAGCCCCTGACACACACACACACACACACGAACACGTACGCACACACACACACACAGACACAGACACAGACACAGACAGACATGCACACGGACGCACGCACACACACACACACACACACACACACACACACACACACACACACACACACACACACACACACACACACACACACACACACACACACACACACACACTCTTTTTGTTTAGCAAAGAGACTAAAGGGTTTTAAGGTCAACTCTCCCCATCTCATTATTTGAAAAAAGTTTAGAGTCTTGTCCCTTCCTGACCCAAGATGACGGTGGAAAACTTAGATAAAGGGACGTCTGAGATAGCAGGATATGCAAATTAGCAGTGGTTGACAAGACAAAAACTGCTAAGCAATTCCACACATGCAAACGGATTGCAGTAAATATGAATTAATACTCTATGAATATGCTTCAAGCTAAACCGTCTTGGACAGCTAAGTGTCCCTACACTGAAATTTTGACAGAAACACAATCTGGGTAACATGTCACTTCATTTGGCATTCCCTACATAAACTCATACTTCAATTAGATCTAAATATATTTAATTTTATATTTAATTTGCTACCAACAATCTGAGAGTACCAATCTGACAAATCCCCTGACAAGGCACCAAGGTGTACTAGTGAATATGGCAAAGTTCTGAACTACCTCCAACACATGTTTATTGATAAGAATTTAAACTGGCATCCACTTTTCCAAAAACTGTGATGGGGAGAGGAAAGCAACTGTGGATTTGCTAACTGATGAAAAAATAAATCTGACAAATCCAATCTGTTTCTATTTCACTTTAAAAAATATATATATATATACAGCAATTCTGTGAGAGGTTCAAATTAGAGGTGTGCCTGCCGCTGTTACTATATACCGTGAATAAAATTGACTCAACGTTTCCTTCTGTATTGAACACACTATGTGATAAATGCTCTGTGGTGTTTCTGTGTTTGATGAGGACTGTCTGACCCTATATTACTGCACTCGTTAAAGAAGCATATGACTGACAAGGGATGATTGACAGACAGGCGTTAGTAAATGACCATTTGACTGACAGCCAGGCCAAGGTAGACTCAGGTAGGGGCAAACTCACTGGAATATGGTGCAACATATGGTCATATTCTTCTTTTTTTAAAGACAGAAATGAGTAAGACTGAATCTAGTGCTATATATCTGTCGAGACATTCATGTATGATTGGACCAAATATTGTCAGTGGCAACCTCTATGTTCTACTGTATAGCAACCGTCACTAGTGGGACTATGGCCCTTTGGCATCAATCTGATGTTTAAATTCCAGCTATGGTGAGCCACCTTCATGAAACATGTTCTTCTTTTTTATATATTTTTAGGGGTTTTTTATGCCTCTATCTGATTGTGACAGTGAAGAGATTGTAGGAAATGGCTGGGATCAAGAGAGGTGAAATCTGGGGATAGAACCCCGAAATAACCTGCGGACAGAATTGAACTCATGCATGATGGGACTGTGAGCCAGTGGCGTCAACCTGATGTTTACATTCAAGCCACCTCCATGAAACATGAGGCGTGCGGGGAAAACAGGATGATGACTAATCTTCTTATGGGGGATGGCGAGACAACGCTCACCCCCCAACCACACAATTCACATTTTCCAAGCCCTCAGACAGTTATTACGACCATAATCTTTCATTTTAAAACATTATTTAAAACATAATGCAATCTAAAGCTGCTTTGAACGTTTCATGTTTCAGTTCAGAAACCTCAATGAAACATGAAAGATAGCAGTATTGCTTTTCTCCTTTTCTCTTTCCCAGTGGGGAGTAACATGATATATCACTCTCACACTGACCACTTGAGCCCTCACGCTAGAAGACGTGACTATGATGTTATGATCTCAAACCCGGACTATTGATATTAAGTCAGGCGCCTCACGGGTCTTGTTATTTCTAGAGAAAAGCCTAAACATGACTCTGGGGCTCTGGCTGCCAGGAATAACTCTGGATGGCTTTGTCATGCCGGGTTGCACACAGACAGTGTGATGTACATAGTCAGTATCACAGTGTTAATTCAACACTTAGAAAGCAGTTCCAACTAAAATACTGTTGCATTTCACTCTTTGGGGGTCAAATTAACTCCACTAGATTTACTGGGCACACACAGAGAGAAAACCCTGATGCGGCAGAATGACCTCCAAGGACACACGCTGACTCTAAGAAGGTCCGTTGTTTTAATTAGAGCTGGTGATGGAAGTTTGCTGCTTCACTGACCAGTGTATCCGGATCTAATTTCAGGGAGAAAATCTAATATTCAGGCAAAAGGAAAAACTACCCTATCGAGTGGAATTCCAAGCTGAATGCAACAAGTTCCGTGAAACAATGTGACCATTATTTTATCAGATTCATGTATGATTTGTTGACGTCCTTCAGAGCCCAAGTGATGGCAACCATTTGGTACAGATGGGATTGCAGACAATCCAACTCGCTATCTATTGAAATAGCTGAACTAGCCTACATCATGACAGCATTACCATGACATTACCACTAAGATTTAGACTTGGCCATTACCATGTTATTGCAAAGGTAATTGTTCCCAATACACCACGCTCCCTCTTGTGGTGTGTCTCCAGTTGAATAAAACAGTGTAGAATGGAGAAGTGGATTGCTATTCTTTTCTTTTCTTTGTAATTGTTTTTTAGTGTGCTTTTTTTTTCTTCTTTTTTTTACATATTTCTTTAGCAGCAGAAAAACAGAAAAATGTTTCAGCTGTTGCCTTTGTCAGAGAGGTCATATTGGTATGTTTTTTTCTGCTGCTAAAGAAATATGTAAAAAATAATTAGGCCTGCAAGGAAAAGAAGAACTGAGTGCGATGCGATCCACCTCTCTCTATTACCATTTTGTTCACAGGTTTGTAAGAGGCTCTGCGAGAGAGGGTTGACTTAAACCCTGAAGCATCCTGTTTCCGTTGTTATACTGCCTCATGCATGTCATATTGTATATTTTCAGTGTGGGCCTAACAGAGCGTCACGGTAATTCTACACCATGCTCCACATTTTGCACTGCTTTTTACACTCTCACAAAATTCATGAAGCTTCAGGGATTGGGGTGATGAATGGAATCTGCGAGAGCACCTGCACTGATCATTTTTTCAGCAGCTCACTAACTGAAAGAGGTAAGAAGAAATTGTCCGCAGTGGAGAAGCACTGCCAGGCAGGGGTGTGGGGGGTAGGTAAACTGTGGCTGAGTCACCAGGGCTCCATAGGGGGCCCACACACAGTCAGATTTATGAAAATATATGGCTGGGGGGGTCCATTGGAACTTATTACATAGGGCCCAAAATTTGCTGCCACGCCCCTGATGCCAGGCCAGGCCTAACACTGAGCGCCACTGCAAGGTCTTTAGCTGTGGGTCAGCCACAGGCTGTGAGGGAGAGGGGAGAGGAGAGCTCAGCTCGCTAGCTAGTGATATCTGCTGCTGCTGCTGCTGCTGCTTTTCACATGATTTCTTCCCCCGGGCGTGCAGAGGGGGATTGCTATTGATTGGGTCTGCATGTGCCGCTGATGGGGCCATCCATTTTAATTACACGTGTGCAATACCCTCGGCGGACAGGCAGGCAGGCAGGCAGCGAGGCAGGGAAGGCAGACAGGAAAGCAGGCAGGGAGACAGACATAGCTGCCCCTACCATCAACTAGCTATCAGCTCCAGGGCAAAGGAGTACAGTGTGGTAGCTGGCACTGGTGGTAATAATCTGGCTGCAGAACCAGAAATGAACTCTTCGTTGCTAAAGGGAAAATGTGTCATGTTTGCACTGCATTATCATACCCAAATAGTGCTAGTGTGAACATATGATAATCTGACAGCGTTTTGAGTTTCACAAGAGCTACGGACAGTACAAGGGAGTGAATGGCAGGGCAACAGAGTAGTGTGAGAGAGAGAGAGAGAGAGAGAGAGAGAGAGAGAGAGAGAGAGAGAGAGAGAGAGAGAGAGAGAGAGAGAGAGAGAGCGATTGGGACAAGCACATAAATCATACACAGTATATCACAGCAATCATTATATTCAGTGCAACATGAGGCAGTCGGAATGTGCTGTGAAGTTATTGTCATTCATCATCTAAATATTTATATTGATTTGGGCCACGTGCAATACATGTGGTACTTTATTTGGTTCATTGGGTTTCATTTCTAAATTCAGTTTGTTTTATTGAGTCAGCCTATTTGAAAATATTGATTAGACTGTGAACCGCAGCACCATCTCTACAGAGTGCATTGCAGTTGTAGTTTTCCTACCTTTTGGACCTCAGAATGTGATTTATGAAATAAATTAAACCACATTCAGATCCTGTGCTTAAAACATCATTAATAATAATTACATGGCAGCCATGCAGCCTCACTAGATCAGAAGGTTGCTGGTTCGAACCCCACCCCTACCAACATTTTCTTCCATGACTGTAGTGAACCTTGAAGGCATCCAACCCCACATTTGTCCAGGGACTTTATCCAATACACTTTAATAATTGTGGTCTGTTTTGATAAAAGCATCAGCTAAGTGTATTGTAATGCAAGGCTGTAGTCAAGTCCACCTTAGTAGAGTCCGAGACAAGTGAAAGACCAGAATAATCAAGTCCGAGACAAGTCCGAGTCCGAGACAAGATAGAGTCCAAAAAGATTAGAGTCCAAGTCAAGTCCAAGACACATGTCGGTCAGTGTTAAACAATGAAATGGATGAATGTCAATAATGAGAATGTTACCTAAATGTCAAGGTAACCTATATGCCATGGATGTGAAGACAAACTTGTATGTTGTTGGATTTCAAGCTCCACTCTAGAATCTTATGATAGCCAATGTTCTAAACAAAATAAAGACAGACCCGATCCAGTCCAAAAGCTTAACTTAATTTGGCAAGACCAGTGTCCGAGTCCAAGACAGGTCCGAGTCCAATTGAAAGCGAGTCCAAGACAAGTCCGAGTCCATAAAAAAACAGACTTGAGTCCGGACTTGAGTTCTACAGCCCTGATGTAATGTAATGTAATGTAATGATGCAACACATGACCTAATCAACAGCCTGCACCCCTCCATCACCCTTGTCACTGGTGGTAATTTGACACTTTCCTCACGTTGAAAACATCTCCTCCTCAGTAATTACTATATCTCCCTGGTCCCATTTTGCGCTGTAGGGAGTAGTCCCCACATTCTTACTTAACAGTAGGGGTGTCAAACTCAAATTGACTGAGGGCCAAAATCAAAACATGAAACAAAGCCGCAGGCCGAACTCAACATTTAACTATATTGAAAATTGGACTAAAATTATGCATACATGCACTTCATACTCATAGTTAAATTTCACACACACTCTTTCCCATCATATTTGGCAGTTCAAATGTATCTGCACACCCTGTGACACACCAAATCTCATCTTTAAGTCTTGTTACACTATACAGTAATGGTGTATGTGGGCCAACTGCAACACACATTTGAAATGATCTCACGGGCCGAATAAAATGGCTCCGCGTGCCAGATTTGGCCCCCGGGCCTGAGTTTGACATCCCTGCTTAACAGCGTACGTACGTTATGTACATGACTATCAGGAGGGCGAGAGCTGTAGTCCAGCCGGCACACACTGGGGACCCAGATAATGCTACAGGGCGTACCTTAACAACACATTCCTCTTGGCTGCCTGTTCTCTGACTCAGTGGCATCCTCTGCCAAAAACACGGGCCCTTTTTAAATCATTAAACCACATGTTCACAGGACTCGGCCAAGTGTATGCTGTCAGCGTTGTGTCCCTAAAGACATGATATCATCTGTAGGCCCACGGACAGTCAATTCTGCAGTCCGATTTTTATGACTTTGCGATAGGACAGTGAAGAAGTGACAGGAAAAGAATGGGGAGAGAAAGATGTGTGGAAAGATCAGCATAGCTTTGCTGTTTGCTCGCACCCGAGGACCTTGTAAAAAACAGTTGGGAGTTGAGCACACTTTCTGAAAAAAGATCAGCAAAGGACTCGGGCCGGAATCAAACCCAGATAGCCGGCCTAGCAGCCCAGCGCAATATCTTTTAGAATCACAGCAGGGCCTTGCAGTCTGAATGTAACACTTCGAGAGTTGAATTAAAACTTCTTATCTGTCCCACTTTCTAAGTGTTGAATCAACACTGCAACATGTTTCACATTTACTGTGACCTCGTGTACTTAACCCTTTCTGCTCCATACATGCACTTGAAGTAGCTACAAGGATCACCTCAGAAACACTCTATAAATATATTCTCTCTTTAAATGTGTCGTGTCTGCTTTTTCTATACCACACACAGCTAGAAACTCCACCTCTTATGCACACACACGCACACGCACGCCTGCGCGCGCACGCACACACGCACGCACACACACAGACACACACACACAAGGCCTGCTTGTTCCTGGGACTGTGCGGCCTCTGTGTTTACGTCCTGTTATTAGAGGTAATGCTGCCTTGGAGTTTGCTGCATCCACAACTGGTTCCCACAAACACAAACACACACAGACACAGCCAACAACCAGCATTTATAGCTGTTGCGCCAGGCCTCACTCACCCCACAGATTTCACTCTCATGCACTCATACTCACATAACAGAGTAGTGTCCAATATAGATTACCCATGAGATTGCACAAACTAAAACCGATTCAGAGCTATTTCAATTGTGATAGAAATTTTAAGAGGTCATAATTTTTGAGTGGTGTGTTAAATTGTACAGTTACATATGGCATGCATTATTATTACCGTGCTATAATTTGTTTGCATCACCATTTATGTTCATCAATGGCCCACGTTTACAAGTACAAGTTCTACATGAGAATGTGCTATGTGTTTGCCTCAGTGATACAGAAAGCAGGCTACTCAGACGTCCATAGCCCACTACTGTAGGTGAAAACTGCGCATGGGCACTCTGCTAAAGGGACTTTTAACAAGTGCAAGGGTGTTCACCAGTACTCTGCACCCCCTGTGTTTTTGTGGTTAGGTGGCTGCATTCCTTGCCAGGAATGGTGTGTTTACTGAAATGACTAACCACACATGTTTGATGAAGGGCCCTCGATGTCAACTGCCAACAGTGTGACATTCATAGCAAAACTAAAGTCACTAGCTAAACTGACATTGACGCGTTATATATAGGCCTAGGCAAGATTCTTATGGTGGTGTGGAAGCCACACGGTTTCCAAAAACGTTTTCCTTGGGAAAATACCCTATAAGTGCAACAGTTATTTGTTATGTGAATTGTGTCTTCGCGCTCAGGCGAAACTCCACACATGATCTACACTAATGTTTCTTTTTCACTTTCACATTTGACTGCCTCATGCAGCATCAGCATAACACGTGTTGCTGAATTGTGCGCAAAAGGGAAATTACCGGGCGTGCCATGCACTTTCAGAACTGAACAACGCAATGTGTTTGTGCGCTTTTGAACCCACTTACTCGACTGTTCTTGTCTGTCTCTGTGACATCCTCATCAATCACCCCTTGTCTCAGCATGAGTTTGACCATGGCGACGTTGTTTGCACAACACGCCTGGAATAAAGTCAGTGGTTCTGGACTGTCAGGAGGGGGGCTTTGAACACTGTCCTCCCAATTGTAGTCAGCTGGATAGAAAGAGTCATCAGAGGCGATGCTTCTGCAGTCCCGTAGTTCCGAGAAGTCATCGTACTCCTCGAAATCATCCTCCTCAATGACCTGCGATTCGTAGTCGCCGAGGTTGCTGTCGTCCTCCGACAACACGACTTTGATGTCCGCTACGGGATGAACTTGAGCGTTACTTTTAACCTGCTGAACTTGTTTGCCTTTCCCCGGAGAACCAGCTCCATCCCGGCTCTCGGTTATCAGCACCATTGAACCATTGGTGGAAATACAAAGGGAGTAAAAGTGCGCGCTGGTTTCTCCCTCATTAATTTGCGTAAAGTCCACCAGATAGATGGAAAATTATATCGGCTAACTGTATGAAACTTACGACAGCCGTACTATAGTCGACCATTTATAACTTTTTGACCGAGAAGGTTGCGTCTTCTTCCCAGGCTCCTTGACACTTCTGACCCAGGCGTCATTGTTTAGTTCGCACTGTTAAAAAAAACGCAGAAGACGCACTCCACATACAACATTACGAACAGCTGAATCTTCGGTCAATGGACAAAATGATATCCATAAACAATCCCACAGAGAGGTAGGCTACAAATCCAAGCAATCGACACCCATGAATCCACGTCTCCAAAATTGGGCACCAGAACGAAAAAGTTTCTTTTTTTCCAGGGCAGTTCCCTTCTCTTCACATCTCATATTTATCAACACACTCGAAGCGCCAAACTGAATTAGACAGTATGAACATGCTATCGGCTGGTAAGTAGGTTAGTAAGTGATGAACACGCTCCTGTGGAGAAGTAGGCGTTTTCTAAAATGTAGCGCACAATCCGATTAATAGGCTAACCCCCTCCCTCAATCCCCCTCTTGCTCATTTACTCAGCCTGTCCTGTCCACACAAGATTATTTGCCAGACTGTAAGGCAACTGCTAGCCTTCTAACCCCGTGTCTGCACGACTGGCTTAAACTGTCAAGAAGCTTTTTAGCATACACTTTCAGCCTCACGCACTGGTGAAGTTCACACATTGGGTCGTTATCTGACGCATCTTCTATCAACTGCTATTATTCGTTATTACTGATGGGGAATCCTCAGCACGGAAACTACCAGCGTGGTGGCCAACCCCTCATTTCACAGTCAAACAAATGAGGCAGCGAAGGGGGAAAACAGAAAACCAAACAGAAGTTACTCATGTCCCGGTGACACGGTCTGTTTGTGTAACAGTTTTTGTATGTCTGTTGTTTGCGTAGATGGAATGGCTATGTGGTAAAATCGGTTGAGTAATTAAAAAAAACAAGTTTTGGATTAAGTGACTAAGTCGGAATCAAGGTCTTTAGACCACAATAACGAAGCTCACCTGACCTAAATCTGTCAGCCTCCTATTGTATAAGAAAATGGATTATGTTGTAATTACTTGTAGCCGCATCAGCATCACACAGACCGTTAGAGTCTGTCTCTGCTCAATTTAATAGCTCAATAAAGTTGTCTCAGCTATCATTTCACACAAACAAATGAACAAAAATGACTACATGACTACATGTTAAGTCTATATGGTTCCAGATCTTTCTCACGCGTAAAATCGAATTTGACGGTATTGGCTATGAGCGTGCATGGGTGCATGCGCGCATATCTGTCCATAGGTGGGAAAGTCCCCACTGGAGAGAGAGAGAGAGAGAGAGAGAGAGAGAGAGAGAGAGAGAGAGAGAGAGAGAGAGAGAGAGAGAGAGAGAGAGAGAGAGAGACAGAGAAAGAGACTGAGAGAGAGAACAAGGAAGCCCCCCTGCTAGTTTACACAAGGTTCAATGTTTTAGGCCAGGTGTGTAAATTTGAAAATAGCCAACAGTTGGTAAACGTGTGATTTGCGCAATATGGCAATGCAAATATACAGGCCAGAGCTTCAGGGCCCCCTTGACTCTTTGGCCCCTAGGCCTGGGCCCTGTAGGCCCATGCAGTACTCTGTCCCCGCTAGCAGTAAGGCCATCGGAGGCACTCAGATTGGCACTCATACAGGGACCCCCATGGGATGGGTAAACATTGTTGAGAGGGACCCCAGTGTAGAGGCCGTTGAAGCACAGATTATGGGGCACACTGGCAGTGGTGTAGTCTACTTTTTATGGTGGGTATACTGTATATTTGAGATTTTTTTTGAAGTGGGTATACTGTATATATTTGTGCCATTCAAAACAATGGATCAATCAATTTTAAGTGGGTATACTGAAATCCATGAAATGTAGAAGTGAGTATACTCCGTATACCCGCGTTCTATGTAGACTACACCACTGCACACTGGGCAGTCATGGGTAAAGTTAGGGCATTAGCCTTGTAGGCCAAAGGTTGCCGGTTTGACTCCTGACCCGCCAGGTTGGTGGGGGTAGTAATTAACCAGTGCTCTCCCACATCCTCCTCCATGATACCCTAAGCATGGTACCGTCCCACCGCACTGCTCCCTTGGGCCGCCATTGGGGGCTACCCCCTTGCACGGGTGAAGCATAAATGCATTTTTTTGTGTGCAATGAGCACTGTGTGCTGTGGAGTGCTTTGTCACAATTGACAATGGGAGTTGGCGTTTCCCAAGTGGGCTTTCTTTCACATATGGGAGAAGCATGATGAGAGACACAGGGATGGGTGAAGCATACTGTGGGGGTAATCCTGAACGGGAGACCTACTGTATGCCAGAGAGAGTAGAGAGAGAGAGGTTCCGTTGGCCCATTGTTTCCGGGTTCTGTTATTGCAAGGGGGGGAATCCCCCTCTAGGCAGACCTAGGCAGACCTAAGGACTGTTCTATTCAATGCTAGGAGCATTATGACACGCCCTTTTAGGCAGACCGGAACCTGGTCACATTAGGTGCCCATAGAAACCTATTACATTGGTATATCTCTATATACTTAAAGAATCTCTGCCTATGCAGCATATTGCTTGAGGCCCAGTCTGGGTTCGAATACGGGTGGGGCCGGCTTCTCTCGTCTCCTTCTCCAGCCACAGTGTGTCCGTGACTGATTGTTCGACATAGACCCTCTTGTCCTCTGGTACCCTTCAGTCTCACCCTTCGTCATCCCCAGACTCGACGGCAATTAGCTCAGCGGCAGGGACACAAGGGCTGTAATTGCCGTGGATAATTGGCTATCTGGCCAGAGCCACGACAGCTGCAGATGGACAGGAGGACTGCACTGCAGCTGTAGCTGGGCACGTTGCTCAACCTCTGAAACTGACGGCCAGGCCAGGAGAACTGAACACACAATGGAGCATTTCATAGAGGAGAATCTCCACATTGACACCCCGCCAAAGTGTGTCGCATAACTTCTGGTCTCCATGTATTATGAAACTTATTATCACTGTTAACATTCATATGATTGTGATGGTGAATATTAGAAGTCGTATAGTGTATGTGCGTGTGGACACCTCGGCTTACAAACGTGTGTGCTTTGTGATTGTGTGTCTGTTAGTTGGGAAACTTTGGACAATGTTCAGAATTCCAGCACATTCAAAAGTACCTCTAAGAACTTTTTAAAAAATCAAATAAGTAAAGAAAAATAATATTTCTGGCTTACCCCCACAGCTAAAAAAAAAAGCCTGAATGGTGAAAATGCACAGCATGACAAAAAGGTGCCCTACTGTCTGCATATAGTGAACTCTGAAAGAAAACACAAGTCAGTGGTTGTGCTATTAGTCCAGCCAGCCAAGGCCAGCCTCAGGGCTGCGTGCTATAAAGCCCTACTCTGACACAACCAGTCTCCACAGAGGGCCTTGAGCATCCTGGCCTTGCTTAATGTTTGTTCCTGAACTCACAGGACACGGCTAGATGTTTTTTTTTTTTAAAGTTCTACAAGCAAACTGTTTTTTGTTGTTGGTTTTTTTTCCAGTTCACAAGGCAAACAGGAAGCAGTAACCGAAAATGACACTCTTCAAAAGAGGACCAGAATTCAAAACACAAGATTTAATTCTCTTGTTAAGACACAGCCTTATAGGCTCTGACGTGGCCAACCGGTAGGGCACTCACCTGCCGTGCAGCTGACCCCAGTTCGATTCCCGGCCCGAGTCCTTTGCCGACGCCTCCCCATCTCTCCCAATTCGCTCCCTGTTCACTTCTCACTCTGTCCTGTTGTAAAGTTGCAAAGTCACCAGAATGGCAATGACCAAGTTGTAGTTCATTACAGAAGGCCCTATGTGATGTCATAGTAATGTAGTCCTATGGTAGTTACAGTAACTTTTCAATCACTACAACGTTCCACTGGTGGAACGGCGTGCATTATGGATGAGGCTCTGTGGCATCCCAATGCTACAACAACATTTTGATATGATACACATTTTCACAATGATTAACAAAATAACTTGTTTAATATAATACACATTTCAAACATGGAGAATAAAAGAGTGGTGAACAAATGAATTATATCTTGCTGATTTTCACAATTAAATTAGTGCTCAGATCCCTTTGCTACGCATCGGTGTAAAGTAGTGGAGTTTGAAGTCCGCCCGCAGTACAGGGCTTATCAGAAGACGAATATCTCCTGGGCCAAAGTTCATGCATGTTCTATGTCCTTTAGTTGACAAGGACACATCAGCAGAGTGGCCAGTGAAGGGGGGTATGTATCTCATCTTCCTGTCTTTGATCTGACTATTCATAATGTCATACTGTCAGGGCGTACAACATGTTGTTTTACTTTGAAGTTGTCTCCAAACCCTTGCGTGTGCATGTCTCTGTGTGTGTCTATCTCCCTCTGTGTGTGTGTGTGTGTGTGTGTGTGTGTGTGTGTGTGTGAGAGAGAGAGAGAGAGAGAGAGAGAGAGAGAGAGAGAGAGAGAGAGAGCGAGCAACTATCCAACTGTCTTTCACAGGAGTTTTTAAGGCAAACATCACCTTTTCAGTTTCCCTTCAGTTCAGTACACATTCAGCTTTTGTTTTTCATAATTAACAAGATCAATGCTGGGAGGAAGCTTGCTGCCCACAAAGGTTAATTGGATTGCCTTGGGTACAAACAGTTTTTACAAAAGCCATTAATGCCTATATGCAATAGGTTGCTCCATTGACAGATTAAATGTGGTACCCTTGATGGAAACGTTTTCTATGGCTGGAGAAAAAACAAAAAAACAGACGAGGGAAAAAAAACTCCCAGCATGCCTTTTCTGCCTAATTATTAGCACTTGGCATGGCAGGTCAATCAGCTAATTACTAAGCGTTCGGAAAACAAGGCAGGAGATGTAATACTGGGACTGACCTTCTCTGAAAAACCCTAGACATAAACAAAGGAGGCCCAATTGAACGAAAATAATTCAACAGCTTTTTACCTCGGCCGTCTGAGTTGGCAATTAATGTGCCCCCCCATCCCCCAAATCATTCGCTCCCTCCACAACCCCCACCCCCCTTCTCTTCCATATTCTAATCTAGGACAGAGTCCTCGTATTAACCTCTTACTCAGCAAATCAAAGAGAGCTGCTGGTGTGTGATTGTGGCCAGTGTTTGCTTGTCAATAGCTTTTGGGTTTGTTTGATTATGCTGTGTAGTGATTAAACTCATCTAACATGGGGCTCTACAAGGGGGGCGCAGAGAGAGAGAGAGAGAGAGAGAGAGAGAGAGAGAGAGAGAGAGAGAGAGAGAGAGAGAGAGAGAGAGACTGTGTTTTGTGTCAGACCTCCAAAGCATCTGCCAGGCAACCCAATAGGAAGACTAGCCTCCCCACCCACGCCACAACTCCCTGTCACCAGTTGCAAAACAAAATGAGGTGCACACACACATATACAACCTCATATTTATATCTTTGTGGGGCCCCTTTATTGACTCCAAGTCCCAGTCTAATACAACTAACATACAACTACAGAATAGATTGTGCGCACACACACACATACACACACACACACACACACACACACACACACACACACACACACACACACACACACACACACACACACACACGGATGGACGGACGCACGCACGCACACACACACACACACACACACACACAGAAAGACAGAGGATAAAACATGCATATGGTGTGTCCGGGTAGTTTACAAGTACCCATAGTACAGTATTTATAGCATTCCAACAGGGTGTCGTGGAGGGACTTGTCAGATGTTTTTTTTTCCCTGTACAACCCGAAAGAATAACTACAACATTTTACAGTTGAAGAGGTAACAGCTGAGCATGTTTTAACTCAATAGGGAGAGTGGAGGAGAGGAGCAGCAGGGGAGGGCCGTGTCAGGGGTGAGTGGGCGTTGTAGGTTGTGGGTGTTGGCGGGGGTGGGGGTGGGGGGCACGTTTCCCAAGGTGCCCCACTGTTAACCACAGCATGACAGTTCGACGCATCCCCAGTCCTCCGCTTTCGAGCTCCAGCCTCCACGCCTGGCCTGCAGTGCCTCGGGTCCCCAGGCTGCCAACTATTACACCCAGGGCAGTGGCCATCTGAAACCAATCTGGGCCCTGGCCTCGCTAGTCAGCGCTTTCGCCAGAGAGGCTTGTAAAGTCCGAGGGCTGAACCATGCCTCCCCCGCGTCCCCTGGAACATAGGAAGAGAGAGAGAAAGAGAGAGAGAGAGAGAGAGAGAGAGAGAGAGAGAGAGAGAGAGAGAGAGAGAGAGAGAGAGAATGTGAACATATGTGGCAAATTGGAATCATGTGTGCCACCATGATACTGAAACATTGAGACAGATGAAACACCCCCTTGTGCTTTGTTTTTTTCTCCATGTCTTGCCTTAACAACTCTGCAGGAAGTTTTGGTTGATTGCCTCCTTGCACTGCAACATGTTTTGAACATCCCATGACACCGCTAAACCACCCCAAAGCCACCCCTCTCCCCTGCAGTATGCCAATACGCAATCGTCCATTTCTGATTTCCTTCATGTCTGTAGCTGCTGCTCCAGAAAATTCCTAGTCATACGAAGACAGATTATGCAGTGTTAATTCAGCATTTGGAAAGTCAAAGTAACATCTTCTACTTTGTATTTGGCCCCAGTGTTCTCTCTAAATGTTGATTTATTTTCTGTGTACACAATCTGTTTTCACTAGTTCGGCCTCTGAGTGCTTGGTGTACAGTAAAGCATATGTGTGGCCTATGGGTGCAGGCCTTGGTCCCAGGGTTCTTGAGATCATCCGGGATGAGATCCGCTTGTAATCCCGTGAATAGAGAGAGGGATGGTAGAGTGGGACCACTCTACGGAGGAGTATGGGGAGGAGGTGGGACAATTGGAGAGCCAGCCTTCAAACAGGACAGGTGAATGGGTACGAGAAATCTATGGTAAGAAGGGGATAGGCAGGCAGCTGTACTTGTTGGACACCTCTCGAACTAGCCTACGCTTAAATAAACATTTGGAAATACGATGACTCCCACAAAACCCTTGTCCAGCTTCCCTCACCTTACCTCCTTGTGTCTAGGTCTTTTTGTCCTCGTGTCCAGGTCTGATTTTGTCCTCATGTAGGCCTGCTCCTAATGCTCACTCCTCTCACACACAAACACATCTGCTGCAGGAATGCGGAGGCTGTACTGCATACGTCAAAACGTCTTTATAGTGGTTTTCGAGTAAAAAAAAAAACTGCCAAAAGTTGTATAACTATGTGGTTGGTAGACACCTGATGTAAGATTGATAGTGTGAAAGCAGACAGGCCATTTCCTGGAGAGCAACTCTCAGGGGCACTGTGAGAAGGCAGCCCTATATGCCTCTGTGAGTGCAAATCTACTGATTCTGCACAAGATGTTGTAAATTATACTACGTTGAATGATGTTAGTGAGAGAGAGAGAGAGAGAGAGAGAGAGAGAGAGAGAGAGAGAGAGAGAGAGAGAGAGAGAGAGAGAGAGAGAGAGAACAACTTTGTCACTGGAGTTTAAGGCAAACGTCACCTTTACAATTTCCCTTCAGTTCTGTACACTTTCAGTGTGTGTGTGTGTGTGTGTGTGAGAGAGAGAGAGAGAGAGAGACCTCAAACTGAACCTCACCGCACAAATAGAGGAAACATGAAATGCCCCGATGACAATCTCATTTCCGGACAAAAAACAAATGTAACACAATAAAACAGAACAAAACATGCCATCTGCTCAGCAGTTACCGCTAGAGCTTGTTTGCCAAATTACAATTTTATCACACATTGAGTCCATTCAAAATACAAAAGTAATAACAGATCATTTCCTGCTACGCATTAGTAGAATATGTGTACAATGTATATTGCAAGACAGTAAACTGCTCATAAAAACCTGTGATGAAATCTTCACATTCAGGAATGCTATAGCAGTTACAGTAGTTACAATCACTTTTTTTCCTTGTTGTAAGTGTTTCACTGTCAGGCTCACAGTTGTGCTACATAAAGAACAGCACGACTCTGAGATGTAATGCTCCCATATCTCGGACAAACAACCGTTTTTAGGATGTAAACTCTAGCCTTTGGAAGGGGAGGTCTGGCTAAGGCATGATGCTGATTCTGCGAGGCAGCAGCATGGGCATGCTTGCCAATCAGGGTGAGGAGGAGAGATTGTGGAGACTCTAAAACTGCTAAAGTCTGCGAAGAGCCCCACAGGGGATTACAGACAGGCCTGCCACAACCAGGTAGGCAAACTGGGCAATCGCCTACAGGGCCCACAGCTAAAAAGGGCCCCATTGTAAATGACTGGTTATGTACTTGTATGCAATTACAACTTTGTGAGTGAAGTTAAACCTCCCTAAATGCAGTGACCGTAAAGTGCAATCATACTGGAGAATAAAAGGCAGTTCTGAGGTTGACACACAGAGCAGGACCAGACACAAAATAAAAAGGAAAATTCTGGTGCAACACCGCTGTCACTTCTTATTTTTTAGACAATGCATTAAGACTACGTGTAGACTAACTTTTCAAAAGATAAACATCTTCATCAGAGTACTGGCGTGGAGTGATGCTGCTATCAAAATCTCTCTTGAGGGGGCCCCTCCCCAATATTTTGACGAGAAAAGGGGGCCAAAAGTCCCTCTTTGCCTAGGGCCCCCAATACCTTGAAACAACCCTGATTACAGACAAGAGGCAGCGCAAATCCCTGCTGCACCATGTGAGACCCGACACAGCACAGCACTGCCTAGGCAGAGAGGGAGGGAGGCTTGAGAATGTGGAGCATCAAAAGGACTGCTTGCGCACAAGCGAGAGGCAGAGACAAGCTCAGCCTGGTGCTTACGCATGGAGCCCAGAGCTGGTGTTCATCACTCACTGGGCTCTGTCATGACGCCATGTCAGGAGTGTTTGTGTGTGTATGAGTGACACTGCTATCTGTAAGAGGACCAAATGTGCTGGCAGGAGAACAAAAAGAAGGGGGACATTCTGGGGACCAAATTGTTGCCCTCTCTTATCTAAGACTGTTTTCGGCCATTTTGTTCCAAAAGTTCAAAAAACATTGCTGGAACGCTTACAGTTAGAGATGTGTTTGGTCTGGGATCAGTTGTACAGTATTGTGATTAGTCCGAGTTACTCTTCTTTTTTTTCTGGGGCTTTTTATGACTTTATTGACAGGACAGTATGAGATGCTGACAGGAAGTGAGTGGGAGAGAGAGACGAGGGAGGGTTGGGAAAGGACCCTGTCCGTACTCAAACCAGGGTCCCCATGGGCATGAAAGCCCAAATGTGGGCGCCTTAGCGCATTGCGCCACAGCGCCTCCGTGAGTTACTATTCTATGAGGTAGACTAGGTGTGGGCAGTTATTTTGGCTCAAGAGCCATATTAGGTTTAGAAAAATGACTGAAGGGCCAGATGTCAGGCAACTTGACTATGTCAGTAACAAGACATTAAACTTGTTGGACATTTCATTGCTGCATATTGTTATGAAGTGTATATAGATTAACACAGTAGCCTTGGTTAATCTCAGACCAGCAAGACCCATATTTTGGGCTGCCATTTTAAGGAAGTTGGGTGTAAGAGTACCACTTTGTAACTTTGTATTTACTGTAGACGTTGTCTTTCTTGTGAAAACTCTCCAGACCAGATGAAATGGCTCAGCGGGCCTCCTGGACAGTTTTTGCCCACCTCTGAGTTAGTCGTACTGTGGTGGGGAGTCAATGGGAGGTCCCCATAAGGATATAAATGTGTGCGTGCGTGTGCTTGTGTGTGAATGACACATCATGTTGCTGACTGCCAGCATCTGGTTTGCGTTTCTGATTTTCAAAAGCACGGCCGGCCAGCCAGAATTGGAGCTGGACACAGGCGGTCAGGAGGTGAGGGGACCTGACAGGCAGTATTAGCGGAGAGGAGCATGGGAACTGCGTCAGAGCTCTGTCACAAGGATCCACACAGCCCATCCTATCTGATTACCCCATGTAAACACACACACATGCACGCACACACACACACACACACACACACACACACACACACACACACACACACACACACACACACACGGAGAGACTGTGCAGACACCCAGGCTATGCAAACAAACAAACAAAACGAAAACATATGAAAGAAAAAAAAAATACAAAGGGATTATGGCAGAGCTTGTGCGTGTCCACTTTGAAGCCACATTTATAAATAAGGAACACACAGGGAAAACGGGTCACTCATGCCTCTCAAGAAGTAAGCCTACCAGAAAACCGGCAGTGGAAAAGAGGCACCAATGTCACTACATCCTGCAACTGAGAAAATGTCATTTATGCGATATTTTATTTTGAGTAACCATTATTTAGAAAAGCCCATAGGTTAGACCAGTGGTTCTTAACCTTTTTTACTTAACGCACCCCCTTTCCTGTGACGAAGACGAGCCGCGCACCCCCAACACAAACTGCACGCTTATAAGCACTAAAAAATGTTATAACTAAATGTGATTAAATACAATGATTCTTGCTTGACATTAATCAATACCTTAATGACTTAAAATGGGGACCATAACATGTTGTAATTTGGTCTTAATTTGACATAACTATAATGTTTGTAAGCATAATTTTGGTCACAACCTCAACACAAACAAAATTCTGTGCACCCCCTGGAATCTCTGGCGCACCCCCAGGGGGTGCCCGCCCCCCAGGTTAAAGGGATGGTTCGGAGTAGAATCACCCTAATGCCATTTGAACCGTGACACCCATCCACCTTTACACCCGAAGTGTTTTCTGCCGCAGACTTACATCAACAGAGTTGCCGTGTTATTCGATGTTTATTCCGGTTAGCTTGACTCAAGCGCATATGGATACTGGGCACCGTCTCCAAACTTTCCCCACAAAAATAACATGTCATTACACCAAACTTCTGCAGTAGCACAAATATGGTCTGTACTCACGAAACGAAGCATTTGGAAGTTTGGAAATAGTCCAGGAGTTTAGTATTATCAACACAAGCTGAATAGCTTCTCTGCTGCTAAAGCTGTGCCAACGTTACTTCCGTCATATGAGACAAGCCCGTAAAAGTCTTCAACAAACTTCCAGACGAGAGTGTTAAAAAAGTTTTCACTGAATTGTGATTAAGGCTTATATTTTCAAGGCAATACTTAAAAGATATTTCAAATCTTACCTACTATCAATTAGACAAGGATTTTCGTTATCAATACTGATGCTGAATTCACTTTTCATTGTGCATATTATGAGCTTCGTTGAGGACTCTTACATGCTTGTCTTAGATGACGGAAGTAACGTTGGCGCAGCTTTAGCAGCAGAGAAGCTATTCGGCTTGTGTTGATAATAATAAACTCCTGGACTATTTCCAAACTTCCAAATGCTTCGTTTCGTGAGTACAGACCATATTTGTGCTACTGCAGAAGTTTGGTGTCATGACATGTTATTTTTGTGGGGAAAGTTTGGAGACGGTGCCCAGTATCCATATGCGCTTGAGTCAAGCTAACCGGAATAAACATCGAATAACACGGCAACTCTGTTGATGTAAGGCTGCGGCAGAAAACACTTCGGGTGTAAAGGTGGATGGGTGTCACGGTTCAAATGGCATTAGGGTGATTCTACTCCGAACCATCGCTTTAAGAACTACTGGGTTAGACCATCATCATATTCTCAGAATTGTGTTAATGTAAAAATGTAATAACCTATATACCTTTGACAAATAAGATTTCCTTCACCCTGGACTTCTCAAATATAATTACGTATACTGTAGTTCCTCCATTTATAGCCTGGCCGCTAATAGTAACCTGCCTCTTTTCAACATGGCATCATGAAAAGTACGTAAGATAGCATGCAGATTTGGACTGTCTATTGCGCTTGTGTACAACGCCTAGTTAACGCGTGCTCCACAACGCCCTGTGACAGGATGCCATCTGCCCTTGCTTGTTTCATTGTTCTTGGCAAAAGGAAAGCAAAAGAAACATTGCTTTACTGACAAGTAAGGATTAGGCATGGTTTTGGTCAGGGCACAGCAAAGCACTTTCGAAAATTGCCAACACGGTGGGAAAACTGCACAAATCTGTCACATGACAGAAGTGCTTTTCCACAGCGTCTGAGGAGCATGGCAAGGCGTCACACCACTACATTACATTAGCATTTAGCATTTAGCACTAGCATGAGATGCATACGCTTTAACATGATGCCAGTCTGCTCCTTTAACCTGGTCTAAAAAAAATCTTCAAATTCTAGCCTGCCCCTTTTTGTAGCCCGGTCCAAAGTTTCAAACAATTTATTTTGTAAATAGCAGACCTGATTATTATTTGAGGAAATACAGGTTAGTTATACGGGCATACAAAGTTATAACCAAATAATAGACCATCATCCAGTTTACCAATAATCACACTCAATGACCAGTAAGTCACAAAACTATCTTTTTAATAAAAAAAATACCTCTATTGACAATACCTCTTTTATTTCACAATCCTATTTACTCATGAAATGATATGCTATACTGTATATGCTGACACATCTCAGCCTGTCTGCTCCTGTCCTCTCTTCTCCTCCTCCTCCTCATTCTCCTCACCTTCCAGAGTTGGCTACTCTAGGTGTAATTTGGACATGCTTGGACCATGCCATTCTCTTTGGCCCTGTGAGACGCACACACGCACGCACACACGCGCACGCACGCACACACACACAACACAAAAACACACACACAAGTTTCACAATTCTTAGAATGCTCATAGAAAAGCTGGGCAGTAGACCCTCATTTGTTTCCACAGAAGTCTTCCAAGTATTTATGTGGCCACAGCTAAGAACCTTGACTGTAGCTTATCATAACAAACAACACAGTTTTTTGGTCACAAAGGGATTCATTATGCTGAACATGTGAGGGCTTGCACTGATAACAACCCTGATAACTACATTGTGACAATGAAATGGTTGCTCATGTGCCCCTTCGAACCCCTCCAACACACACACACACACACACACACACACACACGCACGCACGCACACACAATTTCCCTCTCGCTCTTTCTCCCCCTGACTCTCTCTCTAACACACAGACACACACACAGGCCCGTAGACAGGGAGGGGGCAAATGGATATGTTGTCCCGGGCCCAGGATCGGGTCCAAATTACATTGTATGTATTAGGTAGGGGGTCCTTTCAGATAACTTTGTCCTGGGCCCAGCAAAATCTCTCAACAGCCCTGCACACACACACACACACACACACACAGTCTAAGAATTGATATTCCCAGAGGCGAGCACAGATGTGCTTGATGGCTAATGAGGTGTGGCTTAAGCACTGACCTTTGCGGCCAGGCCACACAGTATGCAGATGAAGACTGCAGCCGCGCATCTATCCTCAGATATTCTACGAGGCATGCCGCTGTCAAACCCATTTGACATTTTTCAGTCAAGCAGAAATTATTCTTGACTTAGTGACTGACATTTAGAAACAAAAAAACATGAAACGGGCTGATTCAAATGCACGTGCTGTTGTCCAGTAGTTGCGTGCTCTGCAACACACCATAGGTCTGTTGCTGAGCCAGCTTTGGATTGCACTTATTATGAGGTCATGCATGGCTGTTAGTGAAAAAGTTAATCTTTTGACATAGCAAATGCATAAATAAGTACGTTTCAGCATGTGTGTGTGTGTGTGTGCACGAGTCAATGTGTGTACTGTACAGGGAAGCTGACTAAGAGGGCAGTTGTACCGGGCCCAGAAAAAAGGGGGCCCCAGAATTGGGTCCTCGTGCTGGGTCCCTATGTCCCTGGCCCGCTAAAAGCGGTCAGCGGCCCTGCGCGTGTGTATACTCTTTGTACTGCATGTGTTTGTGAGCATGCACATCAGAGAGTGTTTGTGTGTGTGTGTGTGTGTGTGTGCTTGCATAGGTGCACCCTTCAGCAATCCCCTATGATACTCACGCGCTCTCCTGTAGGTTTTGCAGGAAGTTGTCTATCTGCTCCTGTGGGATGTCTCCGTCCAGCCTGGCCAGGTACGTGTACAGACCAGCAAAGGTGGCGTAGGGGATGCGGGCAGCACTGCCCTGCGGCTCCTCCGTCAGGATCTCACACGCATGCTTCATGGCACCCATGAGCGACTGCAAGAGGGGTGGAGGGACGGGGAAAACGGGTTTAACCTATTGGCCCTCTATTGTCATGTGGAACTGAGGTGTTCCTGCGCAGTTCGCCCCGTGGGTCTCGAACTCGCCACCTCCTAGTCAACGCAACAGTTCGGGTATGGGAGGCACAGCACGATACTGGGACTAAATGACCTGTCCAATAGCTGCTAGTTGGCCTACGTTACACATGCAAAGGCAAAGCGGACTGTCTGTGACTTCGATTTTGGACAAATGTTAGATTGTGACATTTTTCACAATAATAAACACCAGTTTCAGTTTCTATCCAAATAGAGAGGTCTTAATAGGGAATGAATGAAAGTTGTTGTATAAGAACATAACCATATACCTAATAATACAGTTTTATGGTAATTGAGTAAGTTTGATTCCTATGCAGCAGGCATAGCATGAAAACATTAAGAAGCTAAGATGTTGTTGATTAAATCCACAACTGGGATGCATCCACTATCAAAGACCGCTTAAAGCTGCTGCTCACTTGAAGGACTCATAGCCACACAAGGCTCAATGCTGCCATCTAGACATGACAAGAGGCACCTCACAAGACACAACTGTACAGTTCATAAAAGCTATAATACTCGTAGGCAGAGCTGTCTAGACAGAGGTAAAAAGTTAAAGTTAAAATCCTCATTAGGTATTCATTAGTTAGGGTGGAATAACTGGTGTAACTTAAAAACGATGTGTCATGAAACAGTCTATATCATGCTCTAGTGTTCTCCTTAACAACACAAGTTTGCATCCACTTGTAGCTACCTTACACACCTCTGCTTGTAGGATAAAGATTGTGCTGTTTGTTTGAAGGGTTTCTTTCTTTCTTTTGGTCATGTTACAATATCCATCCAAATCAATGTGATATCAATCTGAATTGATAAGTACACAGGGACTACAGAATTCACCAGCATGTTCTGCCATACTCACCCCACCCAGTACACTGCAGCCAAGGGCAAAGAAATCCATCCAGTTGATTTCCTCAATGAAATTGCCCAGACTTAGGATGGACTCCAGTTGCTCATAAGGCAGACAGAGTCCCTTCCATTTTTGTTTCAAATCCGGCTTATGGACAGGGTTTTTGGAGGAGAGCTTTAAAAAAGAAAATCAGCATGGGAAGTTTTTAATTACATCTCAGACAAGACAAATATCACTAAGACAGTAATGGAGTCAACAATAATTGATTAGGCAATGCAGGGTAGGACAATTAAATAACAGATTTGGCAAATGCCATAATCAATGCTGCATATTTTTTCAAGGTTCAATTACTTCCGTGGGCATTTCCAAGCAAATTACCTAAGTTCAATTAAATGTATACACTTCAAAGCATTGAAAACTGCAGCACTGATACATACAACAGCCAATAAAATGTGGTTCAGTATCTGACTGCTTGTAGCCTATTGCCTCGTGACTGATGAAAAATGTCCCTTCCTTTCAGTAGACATTTCATGCATTAATGCATTGTGGAATCGGACAGAGCCCACCAATTTGAATTGAGTTGTAAGGGCAGTTGCCAACGCTTACCACGAGTAGACAGTATCAGTACACAGTCCACAGTTATTTCGATTGTTAACATTTCACTGGGGCTCACCTGTTTGTGCATTACTTTGAGAAGTGCAGGGGTGAGTCCAGTCTGCCCTGTTTTTGGTCCCATTTCTAATCTTTCTTTGACTGGAAGGGCTTCTCCTTTCGATAACGCTGCAAAATAGCTACAAAGTAGAGGACCCAAATCAATGGTGTGCTTGCCAGACTCATAATCAGTGATGTTCACAATGTAGCCTTCAGTTGAGGCAAGTGTGATAATATTATTATTACTATTATTATTATTAATAATATTACTACTACTACTACTACTACTACTACTACTAATAATAATAATAATAATAAATGGCAATGTGAGTGGTTGATGCATAGTACTTACGCAGCTGACCATTTCAGCACATCATCTGGCTGTGTTCTTATGGCTGCTTTGGTAAATTGTTTTAAAATATCAGGTAGTTCTGGCGGAATGTTGATTTGTTCAGCACAGTACATGGTATCAGGTGGGGGCATTGTGGAGCTGTCCAATATTCAACTAAGTAGTCCTGAAACAAACACAAAAACACATTGTTGACATGACACTACTGTCGTTAAGGTTGGTGCAACATTTGCAGGATGGCAGATCTATAATGCCATCTGTGTAAGTTTCTGAAGATATTCTCTCTCATGACAGCATAGCTGTCAATGTGTTAGCAGAAACCGGATAGCTGCAGCTTAACCCACACCGCATCACATTGCAGGCTGGTAAGGAATCCACAGGTCACTGTTTATTATGCAAGCAAACCATAGACAGAGCTGACTCTTACAGTAACTACATCCAGTATTGCTAAAATATTTAAAGTCAGATAAATTGCTGTTTTAGGATCAAAAATCAATACTTACAAGCCGACTCTTCGATTTCCTAGCAACCACTGTTTGACGCTACGTCACGTAGCAACCAGCAATGAAATGTGCGCGCCGTGTACAAGGTTGCCAAATCTACCGTAAAGTAAGCGCATTTTGGTCAGCAAAGAACAGCGCAGCAGCAGAAACTTGAGTTGGATGACTTTTGATTCAACGCTACAAAATATAACGTGGAATTATATATATATATAAAGGAATCTAATATATAAAGGACATTCCTTTAATATGGGTAAATCTGTTTTGAAATTGCGCAAGACCACCAGATTGGCACGTTTCTATTGGATGGATGACGTCATTGATTGTGAAAAGTAAGCTGTTGGTAGGCCTATGTTTCCCACTCTACAACTGAAATAAACATGTTTTTCTTCATGCACAAACATGCAATGCTGATGAGTCATTCTGGATGTTATCTGGCCAGTGGCCACAAAGTCATGTGAGAATCTGCATGACCTTTGCACATTGTTCATATTGGACTTCATTTGGATTCTGGATGTCATTGTCAAACCACCCTCCCAACATCGTTTCAAAGGTCTAAACCGTTTTTATTCTATATATGGGTCTACCTAATGCTTGTGTGATGTATTACATTGATATTATCCTGTCAATTACATTATAATCCTGCTGTTGTTGTAGCTTTGGTTGCAACCCAAGGGCATTCCAGAACCTGCTTTGCTGAATGTGGCAACATTCCCCTTCAGCGTGCTTTTTGGCCACGTAGTCACTTTTTCCCCCATACAAAGTTTACATGCTGCCATGCTCGACAGAATTGGTCTTACTTCTAATGTAAATGTTTTAGACTACATTTGTTATAGCAGGGCATGGTTACACCCTCGGGAAACTAAAGTTATTCTGCATCTATTCGAGCGCCTACGTCCTATTATGTTTTGCGACTAATGCTATAAAATTTGACTTTGCAGAACTTGTGGGACTACGGAAATGGAGGTGCAACGTTACTTAAACCGCATTGGCTACTCCGGGTCTGCTTTGCCAACTTTGGAAACTTTGCAGCAGGTTCACCGCTGCCACATGCTGAATGTGCCATTCGAAAATCTTACCACTCACAGTGGCGGAAAAACCCAACTGGACATTCCTTGGCTGTACGACAAGATAGTTGTGCAGCGCCGAGGAGGCGTTTGCTATGAGATCAACGGGCTCTTCTCGTGGCTGTTAGCACAGTTGGGGTACCAAACAACCATACTTGCAGCACAAGTGAGAAGCCGATTCACGAATGCGTATGGCCCTCCTTTCGACCACTTCATCACCATGGTAACTCTGGATGGACACAGGTGGTTATGTGATGTGGGCTTTGGCGCGTGCTTCGAAATGCCTCTCTCTCTTGAAACACAGGCCCCCCAAAAACAGGCTCACGGGGTCTTCAGGTTAAAACGTCGAGGAGACATGATTTTTATGGAGACCAGCGTTGAGGCGCAAGGTGAGACTCCAGAAGGCTTCAAAGATGCAACCACAGAAGATGGCATAACCTGGGAAGGACGCTACAAATTCACATTGCAACCGCGGCAAAGGGAGGAGTACAGAGAGATGTGCGTCTACCACCAGACCTCCCCCTGCTCTCTGTTCTTCTGCAAGTCCCTCTGCACTCTACTGTTGCCCCATGGAAGGATCACATACATTGGCTTTAAACTGCTGGTCACCACTTACCCCACAGAGGAGGGAGGCTCTGTGGTCAAAACCACCCAAGAGTTGACAGCTGAAGAGATCCCAGCCATACTGAAAGAAAAGTTTGGGATTGAGCTTTCCTCTCCACTCATCCCAAAGGATGAGGATATTATGCCTCCCCCAGTCAGGTACTGATTTGGAAGGCCGCAATCTCCAACCGCATTGAGTTGGAAGCAGCTTTGCCATTCATTTTGATAAGCCAGCATACATCCCACGCCTGCATGTTTACTGATCAGGATGCATGTGTTCAAGGCCATTATACATAATTGGATGAGATTGCAGGTGCAACTGCAGTGTACATTAAGTGCAGGCCTAACAAAGCCAGTGTGCCTGTCTCAAGATAGTGGAACAAACCTCACACTCCTCAGTCTTATTGGCTGGTTAGCTATATTCAGTGGGGCTGGTCCTCATCACTGCTGGCTGCTCCATCTACCTGAACCCCTTGCATGAGCTCTCATCTCTGCAAGGACAATTAGACAGCTTTATGCAGCATGCATACCTGTAAATGAAGAGCTCTTTTCCAAAACGCTATATCCACCATTTTTTTTACTTTTTGCAATATAATATTGTAATTTACTGTCATTTATGTGTGAATTATTGCCATTCAAATGTTTGGAGAAAATACTTTTTAAACCTCTATAAAATGCATTTTACAATGCAATTCAATGTAATGCCCAATACAAAAATGTCAATTTCCCAACATTCTATAAAATGGATATATCTCACTTTGGAAAAGAGCTCTTCATATATTTTCCAGCAATTCATTCACGATGTAAAGAATTACGCTGCTAATTGTGCCTCCTATTTGCCTACCTCCACAATGATGCCTTAATTTTGTAATTGACAATCATGTGTTTCCTCAATTAAAAAAATGTATGCACTTCCTCAATTAAAAATGTATGCGGTGCATTAACAACAGAAATCTGTACTGTACAGCTTTGACCTGGAATCAACTAAACATGTGTGAGAATAAGTAATAATGTAATGGTTTTCCATTGCGATAATTAAATCCAAAATCACAAAACACAACTAGTGACAATATGCTTTAATAAATTAATTTACATACATTTTTCTTTTAGAAATGTACAATGGTCGCTCTACTGATCTGTGTGCCAGTTATTTACATATGTACAGTTGTCCGTGCTGCGCAAAGGCAATGACAACAAACACACACTAGTTTTTTGCACACGCACATTTACACACCCACACACGACAGCCACGACATACAACCAAAATAAAAATGGCAGATTAGCTGTACAATTTCATGGTGAGAGAGGTATCGTCTTGTCATGTCATGCATGTCTATTCTTGGGGTGGGAAGTCAGGCATGGCGCCGCTGACTCGACTGGCGTTGTTCCTCTCATAGTTCACCAGCCTCTGTCCCACAAGGTACCTGTAGTGACACGCAGGGGTTGACAACCAGAAACGCCATTAAAGTCTTTCAAATAGTCGTGAAACAATTAACACACATTGTTTTTAAGTTACTCATCACATACATACAAGCGAAAGGCAATTTGTACAGGGTTCCCACTGGTCATGGAATTTCTGGAATATCATGGAAATTCAAGAGGTTTTTCCAATCATGGAAAGTCGTGGAATTCGAGCATTTTGCATGTGCAGTCAGGGAATATCACAGAATTTGAACACAATAGTGCTTTTCTTTTGTATAAAATACTTCCCGCAACATTATAGAATCTGAAGATGTCAAGAAACTTGTCAATTCAGGCAAACATGCCAGAAGCGAGTTGACTGAATATGGCAATTAGAAAGACTGGCTGTTACAAATTAGTGACTACAGAGCTAAATTTCCTATTCTTACCCATATTTTGTGCATTCAGAGGTCATGGAAATTCTATGAAATGTGTAGATGTAACCGACTTTGTTTCCAATGCACGCTTGCAATTAGCTATTTATACTGTATCTGTGAAATGATCTGTGTTGGGATCAATTGTGGCATTCATTTGTAGTATCTCTTAACTACACGCTCATTAAATCAACCCCATCAAGGCACCACAAACCCTCAGCATCCTATTTCAAACAGTTGACTTTTTCCTCTGATGTGGTAGGAACTGCAAGTGACAAGTGTTGTTGAAATGTTTACACAGCGCTGTTGTTGGTCGGTGTTCAAGTAATCAAACGGATTTTGTTGCCAATGCACACGCGCAATTAGCGCACAATGTTTGCCACATCAAACCAGTCAGAGGTTTCTTGTCAAGAGGTATTGTACACAGCGAGGCAATGCGAGTCATTTTATTTTAAACAGGTGACTGTGTGTTTGTGTGTGTTTGAGAGAGACAGAGAGAGAGAGAAGGAGAAGAGGGAGAATACTCACTTGTCGTTTTTGATGTGCTCGTAAAGGCGTTTGAACTGGCGAATTTGGAAGGTAAGGATGCCAAGCAGCACCAGCACCATGAGCAGGAAGGGGTAGATCCTCCTCTGCACCAGTACACACATCTCCGGAGTCACGCCTGCGCACACACACACACACACACACACACACACACACACACACACACACACACACACACGTTACTCCTTTATGTGGATTGACAGATATACATTTATTGTGGCACAATCCAAATTTGGCTTAAAGGAGTCTTTTGCAGCACTAGAATCGTCTGTTCATGATGTCCTAAGGATAAAGGTATCACCTGCGTTTCCAGATGGAGCGGCTCCCTAACTAACAGTACCTTCAACACCATATTATCACTCCTTTTTCCATGTTATCGTTGGCAGTTGCGTGCCAGCATGGGGCCTCCGATCACAAGCACACATGCACGCACACACCATCAGCATCACACCTTGCTTCCACAGCTCACAGCGTAAACAAGGCTATTATGCTACCTATATTCAGCCAAGCAAGTTGCATGTTGTTCCACTTACATCCTCTGAGAATGGACATATTCAGCTATTTTAAAACATTGGTTCAAGTAAATATTTTCAGTTCGGCTGGTAATGGGGCTCTTACAGAATATGGCAACATATTGTATATCTGCTTATCTACAAACCCCAACTCCGGTGAAGTTGGGACGTTTGGTAAACAGTGAATAAAATCAAAATGCTATCATTTTCAAAACATTCAATCTATTCATTAGATGGAGAATAGTGAAAAGACAACATATTAAGTGTTAAAACCGAGAAAAAATATTGTTTTGGGGGACATATGTACTAATTTCTAATTTGATAAATCCAACACATCTCAAAAGAGTTGGGACGGGGACAATAAATGGCAGCAAATGTCGAGGAAGACTAAAAACAAAACAAAAGACAACACTTAACAGTTAAATACATTAACCGATGAGATGATTTTATATAAAAAACAGTGTTAATTCCTATCTTGGACATTATTTCACCAGCTTAAATGGTGGGTGTATTCCTTGTCATGTTTTGCAATGTTTTCCTTCCTGTAGTGCTTACAGTGTGACAGGTCTTGACCAAAAGCCCACCATTTTATCACCTGCTGGTCCTTATGATGGAGCCAAACTGTTAACCCATTGACGCCTAAGGCACCGGCAAAAAAGGGTGCTGAATGCCTGAGCCCTTTTTAAGAAAAGCTGCCCTAAGCTTAAACAAATCTAAATATCTCAGCTTCTGAAGCACATCAAAATATGCACTAAGTT
Organism: Engraulis encrasicolus; assembly: GCF_034702125.1. NCBI lineage: Eukaryota > Metazoa > Chordata > Actinopteri > Clupeiformes > Engraulidae > Engraulis > Engraulis encrasicolus. The sequence goes on along the minus strand of NC_085865.1, from coordinate 19,687,676 downwards.
GCATTTAAATGCTAAGACCCTCATCTGTCATTAGAATGTGTTCATTCATCTCAAATAAACAGAGATTTTTAATAAAGTTGTCTCAAATCTCATGAGCCTGAATGTTGCGCCATGCAGCTCCAGGTGCCAAGGTCAATGTTGCGCAACGCCACATCAGGCATCAATGGGTTAAAACATAGTAGAGAATGCAATTTGACCTTACTATGTGGCAGTAATCGAAGATCTCCCTTCAAAATATAATGCATGAGTGGCTTTTCATGCTGTTTAAAACCCATTTATACCATTCAGCACTGTATTTAACTCTACAGATGAGTGAGAACATCTTAACCAATGCACTACTGCACCCGCATGCCATCATGGAGGCTGACTTTTGAAGTTAGCACTAACACAAGTTGGATGGTCCATTTTCACTGTAGCACAGGATGTGCAATGCTCTATTATTGTCAAAAAGAATGGACTTCTACAACTTCTGCTGACTTCTGTAAGCAAAGGACAGTTTCCCATGTCTTCTGGGTTTATTTCAAGTGAGCTCAGGTGCTTAGGAGAATGTTACACCCCTGTATCATTTGCACGCATTAAGCATTCTTAATATGGTCAATTTTCAATAGCTCTAGCACTCCAGGAATTAGAGTGAGACTACAGCCAATATATATTTCATGATGTCATGAACCTATACAATGATTTTAGTAACAAAAATATGTCTTATATACACTCAATCGTGGTAAATCAAAGGGAATTCAAAAATGTATGTAATAACTATGGTAATTATTCCATTTGCATCTTTAATTCTGAGTGACTCAGCCTCTCTGTGATGATCTTATACCTTGACACCTATATTGTCCGTCAGTACAATTCATTTTGAAATGTTCTTCTTTGTTATTTTATCTTATTTGGATGTTTACTAAATTTCACTGATCCCCGTCCCAACTTATTTGAGACGTGTTGGATTTATCAAATTAGAAATGAGTACATATGTCCCCAAAAAAACAATATTTTTTCTCGGTTTTAACACTTAATATGTTGTCTTTTCACTATTCTCCATCTAATGAATAGATTGAATGTTTTGAAAATGATAGCATTTTGATTTTATTCACTGTTTACCAAACGTCCCAACTTCACCGGAGTTGGGGTTTGTAAGTAGAGAAGGCCTTTGATGAGGACTAGTTTCAACTAGTATCTTCCATTATAGTTGTCACTACTACAGTTTAAATACATTTTATTTCAAGAACTTGGTCCAGTCTGTAATTTGTTAAGGTATACATACACCATAACAAGCCAAAATCAAGCACAAGCTACTTCTTGTCAAGTGCAGCGATTTGCTTTTTCCTGTACCAGCATTGCCATCTCTGGGGTTTTTCTAACACCCATGTGACTTGAGTTTGAGCAAAAGCAAACTTCAGTATGAAAAATGTTAACGATATGCAATCTAATTTAAAAGGCAGAACTCACCGAGCAGGGGAGTGATCCCAAAGGCAATCACGTAGGGCACGGAGAGGGAGAGCAGCAGAACTGAAATGACTGGAGCCGCCAGCTTACGGATTATGAAATGCAGATCAATGTTGCGGATACCATTGGCATACACCTGCGAACACAAAATACATCATGTAATATACTAGCATCAGGCATCATTATACCAGCATCAGTTTAAAATGAAGGTAGGTTTTTTTGTAGTTTATTTCCAGAATGTAAGCTGCCCCTTCACAAATCATTTTCATGAATATTTATCACCACCTTTTTTTTTAAAGTATTCATTTGGACTGGAAAAATTTAACTTTTCCACACATGAAAACGTGGATCTTCTCCATGTGCGCCATTTGGAGTTTCTAGTAATATACATCTTTGGCCGCAGATCTTTGTGTACTTTGGGGCAGACCAGTAAACATTTATTTGTTACATACTAAATATTCATGAAAAGATCAAATTTGTTTATGGGCAACATCCGTTTGGGAAATCACTGACCAAATGTACATACTCTTCAGCTTGTGTCACATTCTGATTAGACCTCTTGAGTGGACAAGTGCATTTTTTGTATTTCTTGATGGAAGCAATTCTGAGTACCAAGATATCAATATACTGTGTATTTATCAGGTAAAAACAGGGTTATTGTAGAGTACGTTTGAGCCAATTCCTGTTAAACACATGATCTCCATCAGGAGAGGCATAAAAATCCTCAACTCATACAGCTCCATCAGGATGCTGTCTTGTGCCAGAAATGGCATCAGCAGAGCAGCCCATTACCCCCCTGCAGATGGACATGTGCTCACTGACAGCTGGCCATAATAGATTAAACCCGGTACAGTAATGCGATTCAGGAATATTCCCCCTCAAGTAGAAAATCCTGCAGCAATAGCCAGCCGAGAACAGTACTGCCGGTTTTTAATCACTAACAATAACTCGATCCCCATGTGTTCACAAGAAGGCAGAGGTTAATGAAGTAATAAGGAGCTGCAGAGAGAGGGAAAAAGTGAGAAGGGGAGAGCCAGAGAGAGAGATCAAGGCAGAGAGAGAGAGATCGAGGCAGAGAGAGAGAGCAAGAGGCAGAGAGACAGAGTGAGCGGGAAAGCGAGACGAGGGGGAGATGCAGAGCGAGAGAGACAGAGAGAGAAGGGGGGGGGGAGCGAATTCATTTCTCCCACCTGTTCGATGACTGTCTTGAGCCACCACTGGGGCCCCATCAGCGTGATGGCTGCGATGATTTTGGCATGGAGAACCCCCAGGGCCCAGTCCTGTGGACCGCAAGAGGAAACAACACACCAGTTATCAAGAGGCTCAAGGTTCATAACACATCTTCTCTTTGCTTCAGAGGATTTGGAATTTGTAGGTGTTTATTCGGTGGTAAAAACCTAAAAGTTCTGACTTTGGCGAAGACTGAAGAGTGATTTCACAGGAGAGTTATGAAGACTGTTTAATAGCCTGCGTCTCTAGCAGATTTGATTGGAGTTGGGCGTTATGAACTTTCAGGGATTCAAGGGTTGTTTATCACAGAGGTACTATGGGATATGACATGCAACAGAGAATTGTAGATGGCCTGCCAATACTATGCATTGGTGTCTGTGTGTGTATGAAGTGATTGTAATGCAATAAAGGTATTTGTCAAAAGACCAACAAGCTTAAACTCACAGAATACTACATCTGGAAACATGTCACAGACAGCAAAAACGCAATAGTGCTGGAATTTACCTATTTGTTTACATTTAGAGTTTACCAATTTGTAAGTGAGGCTGAAATCAAGAAATGTCAAAAGTAAAAGTAAAAAATAAAATAAACACGGTTTCCCTCCAACCCACATAACTTAACATAGTAACCGGTGTTGCTGTGTGCTTGTCTTATGATCACCTCACTGTAGGCGGGTTGGATCAAATTTGTGGCAGGTTCTTTTTACGTTTTCAGTGTTTTTCAGTAACAACAGTCTAACCCACCTCATTAGGACCCAATGGACTAACTGGCGTTACAGCTATGTAATATCATGTTCTGGTGTTGTACTTACACTTTTGACACCGCTGTTGAAGTCTAACCTACAGTAGTTATCTATGCAACACCTAACCTTGGGCCTGGTTACCGAAAACGTTGGTAGAGTCAGCATGTCATGTGTGGCTGTCTTTATGGTGTGGACTTTGGACAAAAGGACATGTGGTGTGGACATTGGACATAAAGATCATACTCTATTCTTGCCAACTCTGTCAGCCCTGTGAATAACAGGTACTCAGCCACCTTAAGGACTCTGGGGGATGACACTCATGCACGCATGATCTCAAGCACAGACACATAGTCTGACAATGTTCTGGTGTACATGGACAATGGACAGACACGGTCTCTAAATAAATAATGAGTGCAAGCCTGAGGGTGCAGTGTCTACTACTTTAACAAGGTCTGACAATCAGATACCACTTCTCTCTAACACACATGGTCTGCAAATAGTCTGGTGGACATGGACAATGGACCTGGTCTAAATAAATGATGAGTATAAGCTTATGTGGTTTCTTCTACTTCAACATGGCCTGACAATCACATACCCTTTCTCTCTCACACACATGAAGACACGCGCGTGCACACACACACCTGCCAGGGGTAGAAAAGGGGTGTTTGATCCAGCTGTACTCTGAGCGGAGCCACGATGACCAGCTGGAAGAGCAGACCCAGCAGCAGGGGGATAACTCCAGCCACCAGCACTGCCACCACCACAGACTTAACAATCTGTAGACACACATACAAACATACGCACATTTAATATTAGGGGTGTACATAAAATCGAAATGTATCGATGTATCGGAAGTATCGGCCAGCGATTTAATCGAAAAGCATCGTATCGTGGGACATTCTTAAGAATCGAAAAGTATAGAATCGCTGGCCCCTGTGCAATGCCCTAGCTCCATAACTCAATAGCAGTGGAAAAGTAATTGGAAAAAATCGAATCGAACCGAATCGCATCGTATTGTGGGGAATTCTTAAGTATCGAAAAAAATCGAATCCCTGATTTAAGAAATCGATACTGTATCGTATCGTCATGAAGGCTGTGATTTACACCCCTATTTAATATACAAGTCTATTGGTTAATGAATGCGATCAGAAGTTCGATTGTACATTTCTCCAAGATGGGAGTGGAAGTTGAGCGCACAATGGTCACGATTGTTTACCATGAAGGACCATTTCAAATCCATTTAATCTATTGCCCTTTAAAGGTGCACTGTGGATGGTGGCCAGAGAAGGTATTGCAACTATGCTGCTCATTGAAACTGTGCTACCTATAGGAAAATGTAATCTTTTCATGGATATTTTCTAAATAATAAACTAAGATTTACTAGTATGACAAACGTATAGTAAGTTTTGCAGCCAAAAATGTCGACTTATGGATATTCAAAATGGCAGACCATGGAGAAGATCCCCCTTTTCATGTATGATAAGTGCAATTTTCTAGTCATAACGAATACTTAGAAATTTGATGGTGGTGGTAAGTATTTCTAAAAATAAAAAGACAATTTCTGAATGGGCAGCATGAATTCTGGAAAGAAACTGCTAAAATCATTACACTGTGCACCTTTCAATGACATCATGATCCATTTGTTTTCAATGTGGCCATTTCAAAAGGGGTGTGTGTGTTTACCATGAGTGACCACTCCTGGACCTTGAGCATGATGACCGTGCGTCCCTGAGGCATCCAGGCCAGCAGTAGCGTGATGCCCCGGATGGAGAGCCAGCACACGTACAGGCCGCACGCCGCCGTGTACAGCTCATGGATCTTAGAGCTGCCCGTCCAGAAGGACATCAGATAGCGACCGGCGAAGACTGGACACAGAGAGAGGGGTAGAGGACACGAGAGACAGAGATTATAGTGTGTTTTGTGTGGATAGTTTCTTCTGAGAGAGCTTCCCTGCAAAACAAAACTAACTCTACTCATCTCTAGTCATGGGAACTAACATTCACTACACTTAATAGGTCCTCCACTATTTATACATTACTGCTCTCCATCTGTCCTTAATTAATGTATATTGCTGTACTCTGTATTGTCCCCCAACTCTGTACTTGCTTTAATGTCCTCTTTGTGAGTTGCTTTGGTTAAAAGTGTCTGCTAAATGTAACGTAGTGTAATGTAATGTAGTGTACTGTAATGCAATGTAATGTGAGAGAGATGGAAGGAGATGTTTGCAATCAGTCTTTTGGTTTAACCATCACCTACAACAAAAAAAAAGCGTGAACGTAAGGCTGGACAGAGCCAGACGGAGAACAGAGATGCTGGAACTAGCTTAGAAAGTTGCCTGAGAAAAAAAATGAGAGACAGAGAGATAGATGGAAACAGGCAAGAAACAAATAAAGGCAGAATCAGGGGTGATAGTGAAAAAAAATCCTGAGCCTGAACTTTTTCCCCTGCTCTAACGACGACGACAAGATACTGCATAGTGACGTAACTTAGGCCTATTTTGACACATTATTCAAACATTTAATAGCCTGTGTATGACCATTATTCAAGCCTGGTAGTAGAAGAAAACCCTAAACTTGTAACACTTTCTGAGATAAGAATAACCAAATGGCTAATTATTATCAATGTTTTTATTTTTGCTCTCTGTCTCTGTCAACTCTGTCAAGCCTGAAATCAGGCATGGAGCCTGATTACTATCAGCCCTGCAGATTAAAAAAAAAAGAAAGGCAGATTGAGAAAAGGCGATATGACAAATTTCACACAAGTGCACTGAGTGCTTGGTGCTCCCTTGCCTCTTCCTTTTGGTTCTTTCCACATGTCTGTTGTGGCATTTGTACAACTCTTGCACTCCATTCTTTGCTTTCCCTACCATCTACACAACAAAAACCTGAATGTATAGGCTACTCAGAGCCAGGCGGAGAAACAAAGGATGTTGGTGCTTGCTGAGAAGTGAGCTATTCCGGGCCGTGTTAGGCCACAGGTAAGTCAACTCTCAGTGGGGTTCTGCCAAGCTTTCAACAACGCCCAATGCAACTAGTGCACACGCAAAAATCTTGCTTCCGCGTCCTCGGATCACATAGGGTGACCGTATAGGATTAGCTGCAGGTTTTAAACTTTCTATCAAGTTGCGCTGTGGTGGCAGACACTTAAAGAGTTCACCCCAAGGCAACATCCCTGTGTTTGCTATGCTAAGCCTCTGCCGTTACTCAGCAGTGCTCTTGTCTGGTGGAGATATCCGGGACACTAGTGTCAAACACCAAAGGTGCCATCAGGATAAACTGAGAGAGGTTTGGCTATTGTCAGGAGTAGCAGACGAAAGCTTACCTGGTAATGTAAGGCAGACCAGGCTGGCCACGAGCAGCGTCACGCACATTAATGCAATCAGCAGGCCAATCTACAAACACACACAAGGGGAAAAACACACAGGGAATAATGAATTGCTATAGCACGCATAATGACTATCCTCACGCATTATGACTATTTTTAGGAAAATCAGTGAGGGCACCGATTTTGCATATGCATATAAATGCTACTTAGTCACAGTCCCACTATTGCAATTATCATAATCATCACACTATCATACCTGTGGTTGGTATATTAAGATCATGTTTTATCATTATCATTACAAGATAACATTATCATTATTATTATTATTATTACATAACTGTATAATAATTAGGGTTCGGACATTAATGCATTAATTTCAATTAATTAATCACACAAAAATTAATACGATTTAAAAAAAGAACTAATTTTAATCGCACTATAATATAGCTACATAGTTCTGGATTAGACCAGTGTGGAGGGCAGCATTTCGCCTTATGGTGAACAGTCTGATGAAATTGAGAAAAGTTCTCTCTTCTTTTAAAAATTAACAATATTTTTAGATTAAGCTTATTTATTATTTACTGTCATTATTCAAAATCCAAGTGAAAAAAAATACTTTTCACTGTTTACAAGTCAGATATTTAAATGTGATTAATTCGATTCATTAATTTCAAAGCCTATATATTAATTCTATTAAAAAAATGTAATCCAGTCCCAGCTCTAATAATAATCATTATTATTATCATTATACTGAATACATTTGAACACCTAGACTCCCAGCTGAAGTGTAGAGTATCTATTGCGAGGGTGGAAGTAAGGGCAGCATTGCATACCCATATGGGCAGTCATGTGTAAGCGGTTAGGGCGTCAACCAGTGCTCTCCCCCATCCTCCTCCATGACTGAGGTACCCTGAGCATGATACCGTCCCGCCGCACTGCTTCCTAGGGGCGCCATTGAGGGCTGGCCCCTTGCAAGGGTGAGCCATAAAGGCAATTTTGTTGTGTGCAGTGTTGACTTGTGTGTGTGCTGTGGCGTGCTGTGTCACAATGACAATGGGAGTTGGAGTTTCTCAATGGACTTTCACTTTCACATACCCTGAAGGGGAAGCGCATGGGCCGGTGGTAGGGCTGGAAGCCGACGGGCCCCCCCTGGTGCAGGATGGCCTGGTGGGCGGCGTGGAGGCCCTCTCCCACCACAGGGGGCAGCGCGGCGTTCAGGTTGTTGTTGTTGTTGTTGCGGGGCGGCTGGTTGTTGTTGTTGTTGGCCGGCTGGTTGGCCTCGTTCTCCTCCTGGTCCCCCAGCAGGTATGAGTGGAGGTCTCTGGAGGGGGAAGAAGATTCCAGATTACATCTCATTAGGATTGGTAGAGAAAGGAAAGAGGAGGAAATGGTCAGATATCAGAAAAGCTAGTAGCCTGTTACTGTAGCTACTGGAGAGGGGCAGAGGTATTTTTTTGGGGCATTTTGTTTGTCAACAGCATTACACAAAAACAACAGATACATATGCTACATTTAAGAAAACAAATACATGGGCAAGGACTTCTAGATGACCCAATTGACTTCTGAGCAAAATTACGGAAATCAGAAAAATAAATAAGCAGATAAGTACATAAAATATATTATTGTTGTTGTTCATAACAACAACAACAAAGTTTTGTTAAGAGCCCAAGATCCCAAGGTCGCGGACTGCTGGGCCTGTTTGTAAGTTTACAAACACTTGTTTGTGCTGTGAAGAATACTGATGTCCCGTGTGCATAGGGATATTCATAAACATAAGGTCTAGCACATCACTTGTACACTTAGCTTCTAGCAATACAACAATTTGAATGCAGCTGGCTTCTTTTATTTGGTTTTCCATCCATAGTAAAACGGTCCTCGTCTCTGCCGAATGCAAATGTCTTATGCTCTTGTCTACTCTATGCATACAGCAAACGGAATCAATTAGCACATTTCACCTGAAGCAAATGAGCACATTCCACCTAAAACGACAATGCTGATCTGCAAGTGTGACTGCACCTAAACAGGTCACACTGCAACAAGTCATAGCATCGGTACATTCAACTGAGACACACTTGCAGGGGTGATAGTGAAAAAAAGTCCAGAGCCTGAACTTTTTTCCCTACTCTAACGACTACGACAAGATACTGCATAGTGACGTACCGTAGACCTATTTTGACACATTATTCAAACATTTAATAGCCTGTGTATGACCATTATTCAACCCTGATAGTAGAAGAAAACCCTGAATCAGCATCACTTTCTGAGATAAGAATAACCTAATGGCTAATTATCATTAATGTTTTTATTTTTGCAAACTCTGTCAAGCCTGAAATCAGGCATGGAGCCTGAATACTATCAGCCCTACACTTGGGTGGGGGAAAACATGGCAATGGTGTTCACTTCACACTCAATACCAGGTGAACGAGTGTGTGCTTCAAGCAGATGAGGCCCTTCAGGCACAGGTGAATGGAACTGTAAAAGTGTGTGTGTGTGTGTGCACGGCACGCTAACTGCAGGTATGAGATGATGACTCCCAATGCACAAACCCTTAAGCTGGCCGCATACTTAACATGCGTACCTCCTGGCATTTGGCGTGAGAACCATTAAAATGCGGCAGACCATTCATAGTCAAAAGCGCCATTTACAGGCTTTTGCTTGCATTTTCGGAAGTGTGCCCTCTGCTGTTCATGAGAGAAACGGCAGAATCTGTCGCACTCGCAGCGGTAGTTCTAGAGATGTATAAAAATAGAAAGCCAAACACGGCTGCTGTAGGGCTACTGAACGTCTGACTTATGACTTATCACAATGAAACATAGATTTTTGTTGTAGCCTACAATGCCAGATCATTCCAAGACCATGTGAGAGCATTGTTCTGGCTACAGAATTTATAAATAGATCAACTTGCTTTACTGAACAAAGTAAACAATTGTTTCACTGAACAAAATTTAAGGGAGAAGATAAAATAGCTCTCCAAGACATTATAATATATTATCCTCAAAATGATGCAGGGTCCCTTCTGTAGTCCAGTAGTGTCTCTTCTATAGGCAACTGCTCTGTCTGCCTACGTGGTCGTTGGTGGTGGACGCGCATCAAGTTACAAAAAATGTTGGGTGCAAGACCTTGCGACGCGGCAGCTTGCGGAGGGGGGTGTGACTTCATTTTGAGCGCACGCCATCGTCACCAGGGAGGTATGAGTGAGTTTACCGCCAGTTACGCTGACTGTGAATGCGCCTTTGTGTGCCCTAACTACAAGTGTGTATGTGGTGTGTGTGCGCGCTTACAGCACAGCAGGTATCCTGCCATGTGGTGGACCAGGCCATTGAGCCACTGCCATGTTTGTCTGTCTGTGTGTGTGTGTGTGTGTGTTTATTCCCAAAAAGTGATTAAAATAGAAATGGAGATGAATTAAAACTCAGGATTTTATTTCATTTTTAAATTTAATTTCAGTCTTTTCTTCAGGAGCATTGAGATGTGGCAGAAAATCGTCGCTTATCAAAAAAACCGCGCAGAAAACCGTGATATCAATTTTCATCAAGAAAACCGTGGTGCACATTTTTTCCAGAACCGCCCAGCCCTAGTGTGTGTGTGTGTGTGTGTGTGTGTGTGTGCGTGCGTGCGTGCATATTTGTCTGTGGCCACTTACAGCAGGTATCCAGCGGTGACGATCCATGGGTGGACCAGGCCATTGAGCCACTGCCATGTTTGTCTGTCCGTGTGTGTGTGTGTGTGTGTGTGTGTGTGTGTGTGTGTGTGCGTGCATATTTGTCTGTGGCCACTTACAGCAGGTATCCAGCGGTGACGATCCATGGGTGGACCAGGCCATTGAGCCACTGCCATGTTTGTCTGTCCGTGTGTGTGTGTGTGTGTGTGTGTGTGTGTGTGTGTGTGTGTGTGTGTGCGTGCGTGCGTGCATATTTGTCTGTGGCCACTTACAGCAGGTATCCAGCGGTGACGGTCCATGCGCGGACCAGGCCCTTGAGCCACTGGCGCGTGTGCCCCTGTTCCAGCAGAGCGGGCAGCACCACCTGCAGCAGCAGCAGCTCCAGGGACAGCTCACTGACCGGGGCGTCACTACACGGGGGAAACAATCAATCAATCAGAATTACTTAATCATATTTACATACTTACATAATCATACATTATCATATGTATGAACGGCCATCCGGGGACTTCGCTCGTGAATGTGCGCTACGCCCCTTTTTGAGGGAAAACAAACCGAATGTCTCATTAACTGACATGCTACACCGGCTAGCCTAAATGAACACAGTCCATGCATCAGCCACGGCTGTTTGGCCATATTATTTGAACAGCCGGTAACACAACACGTTTTTGGCATGTTGACCGTGAGCAACGCTAGTCTACAGGGTCCTTGTCTTTCGTTTATTATTTCCCAACACCACCAATTGACTTGCACTGGCTTTGCCCCCAATGTTTTCCCCCAAAAAGAGGCGTCACGCACATGGCACACGTCAAGCCGTTCATGCATAATTAGCACATAAGAGGGGTAGGGTGGGGTGGGGTGGGGGGTGGTAAACGGCTCACAGCAGCTCAGGCAGGGACAGCGCACTGCCTTGGGGGTGCAGGAACACAGAAATAGGCCCTTGTACTAGCCTCTGTGTGTCTGTGTGCGCACCACTGTGCGGGTGCACACCATTCCACCAGGAAAGTGTTTGGCTGTTTGAGAAAAAAAAAAAAAAAAAGCCTACAGCATTACACATTGCAATGTGGTCATTGCCATTCTGTTCACAACAAACTTATGATAGGGGCTGTGTCTTGAGGGATTTAAGGGGACAGCTCGCAGCCATGCAGGTGCAATAACACAGCTAAACATTGCATGCATGTAATTAACCACAAACAGAACATGGTTGGTCTAGTAGTGATGCACAGGTAAGCCCAAAGCCCACAGGGGTCAGTTTGATTGTTTGTTTTTTTAAAGGAAAATAAACGATTGAGTCAAAAAATCCATATTGTACACATTTCAGTAAATATTGATAATACACATAATAGGCTAATGAAGCTCCCAATGCAAGTATGAATGAAAGTAATGAAAGTACCCAAGTGCACAACAATATATGTGACCAATAAACTATCCTTTATCCTTGAACACCACAGTAGAAAAAAATAATAAGTTAATCAGGGAACATGAATAAAATCATGGGGGGAAATAAACAGACCCAGGAAGAAAAAAAAAAAAACAATAGGTAAAACCAACAAGTTGTCAGGTATCACCAAGATTAAAACAAAAAACAAAAAAATGATGGGCCCATGTATTTATTGCGGGCTGCAGGTGACAATGAAAGCACGGTCGCCCACGGAGCGTGTCTGTCCACAGTGGTTTATTTCAAAAGCGTTGAAAATGATCGTCGGAGGGCGCAGATCAGAAAATAATAATTAAACAATACTGCACACTCGGCTTTTCGCAGCTGCATCAAAATAAATTACCGGTACTGCGAAATGACCAGTATAGGCATTTGTAATGGACATCGTGTGATCGTCCACCATGCGATCAGCGAGAATACTTTGGACGATATTTCATTTCCTCCCTTTGCGCAAGGAAAATACTGACAAGATGAGCAATTCTTGCCCTTACAGGTAGTTTGAAAGATAACAAAAGAACGAAATTATGTCATAAACAGATTATAGAACGTTTGATACCCAAAAATCACAACTTCACTTGCAATTTCAGAAGCAGACGCATATTTGATCTCTCCCGAAAGTCAACAACGGACATATATTATTGCTCCATTTGAACGGCGAATCCCGTACCCGGTAAGCAAATTACACTCGTATCGTATGTTCATGCTAGGCCTACTGCCTGTATGAATAACCAATGAGAGTAATTAAACAATACCGCAAATAGATAGCTAATATAGGATAGCTAACCGCGAGTGTATGCCTTCCACATTTAAAGGTGCCCTATTATGCTATTTAGAATAACTTTCATTGTTAATATTTTGCTTTACTGTAGTTAGTGGAGTTAATTTTGAATGATCACTTGTTTTCATGTCCATTATTTTTTATCATTGTGTACATGCACCCTACGCCGCCTGTTTGAAACGCGTGGAAGTGCAGAATGTTAGACCCTTCAACATTCTGAAATCTCGACGCAGCATGGAGCGTTTCATCAAGCATTCTATTACTAATATTACGTCAGCAGCACAGCTGTTTTTGTCCTGGAATCCAACCCTGTAGCCTATGTCTAAAGTTGACAGCCAAATAGTTCACCCAATGTCCACAATTAATCTGAAAAGGACGCATCATAAGTCCCACGTTGTTATTTGTGCACCTTGCTGTGTAATTTGCTGAAACCCAGTCCCTATCCAATGCGAGTCTTCCGTGCATGGGCTTCAGTTTGATTTCAAAATCGCTTGGGACAATTAGGCTGCCATTAATCTAAGAAAGGGTTGAAAGTGCTGGGTACAGGCTATTGCTTCCGATTTGAGGTTTCATGAAATAATACGCATATTGCATATGATGCGTAATAACGCGATTGTGACCATATTTGAAAAAAAAAACTAATAGCCATCTGCGCTGTCTTGTTTATTTCTGATATCCTGCGCTGAAGAATCTTTATCTCAAACATTATTAACGCAACAGTAGGGGCCTGATTGGTTAACCCGCTGTCTAGCCTTGCATACTGTAGCCCTAAAGTTGAAGTTATCAGCCAAGTTTACTGCTCGCAAACAGACAAGTGTCGCGCTGGTCTAGGTGGGAGAAGTCTAGATCTGCTGTTGACAGGTGGAAATTTGAAGACACAAAGAATGTTCTGGGATTGAAATCGGATCACATTCCCTTGTTAATGACAAGTTAACCTTCACAAAATAGGCTATCCAATAAGCTAATCATCTGCAATTGCTGTACACAGTTCAAAGGATAGGCATATTTATTCAGCGAAGTTGTGGACATTTTCTTCGCTCCCGCGGCAGCCCCCATCTGGCTGTCAAAGACGCAGTCCGAAATTGAAAGAGTGCGCCCAGTAAGACAAGGGCACGACTTGTCGGACTCAAACCTATCAATTCAACGTCTGTCAGTGATATCGTGACACCCTTGTGATATGAACTCCGTGTTCAAATTCGTCCTGTGGTCTATTTGCAAGCCAGACTGAATAGGCTACTGAGCGCACGCGTTGTTGGCTTTTAAAAATGAGTTCCTGTTTGCTCGTTGTCTGTAGGCGTAATGCACAATGGTGATAGGCTATGCTTCATAAAAATACATTTCAAGGTATTTTCAGGTGAATGGTTTCAATTTTAGTAACTGCATTTCTATTTAGTCCCCGGCAAAAATGATGCGCCCACTGGATTGGAAGCGCAATGGGCAGTCCTCGATGGATTGGTTTCATACTGGGTCTTATAATAACGCCTAGGCCTAGTCTCGGTTTCGTGGTTTTTTTGTTCGCATTTATCGACAGGACAGGATTTTTTTTATATAACAATAGGCCCTATCCGTTTCAGTTTCATTATTTTCGGCATGCCGCCCGACGACTCGACCAGTTTTAAACGACGTCAAGCCAATATCCACGTTGCTCTTGCAGATATGATGAACAAAACTGCGTTGCATTTTAATTACTGAATTGTAGCCTACGCATAGCCTACACTAACTGGCTAATCCTTGCCAACATTGCTGATGCAAACGGCTGCTGGTCATGTCGTGATACCTATTTGGATAACATCAGCGCACGTCTTCTAATTAATGTTATGCTTCAAGCGGCAATACAAGTGTAGGGTTTTCACATCTTACCAAACAAAAGTTAGTCTTGCCAACAGCATATGCAAAACGGCCCTGAAGCGAATAGAGAGAGAAAGGTGAGATCCAGGTGAGTCTTTCACCCACTTGGAAGTGTTTTGGATTCTCAGTGCGCAACTGCGTTAACGCGTTCTGCCTGTTTTCGACCTTCCTCATTCAACTGTTTCTGACCCGTTAGCCATAGGCCTACCAACCGGTATTTTATCAATGTAAAATGCAGCTTTAATATCACAATGAAACAAAAATATATAACTTGGGCCACAGGTGAGTGTAGCCTCCAGTCTAGACCGATGCTGTAGCCTATTGACGGAGCCGATTTATGAATTGAAAAAAAAAAAACATGCGTAATGGAATAAACTTGTGGATGGCGAAATCCTACACTATCCTTGTAGGCTACACTATTTAGGCCTACACTATTTTGTACACTGAGTGGTGTATTCACAAATAGGATACATCTCATCACAATACTGTCAAATTCAGATAGGCCTAGGCTATGTGGCTGCGATGAACAAATGCGCATTAGGTCTACTGTCTCTGCAATGGTCTGTGACATCGTCAACACTCCATCCCATAAGCAGCAATGTTAGGTACAGCATGACGTAGACCCGTACCGGAAACAAAAGCTATAGAATGTTGAAAACCCAACCACGCGTTCTCTGACAGTTGAGAAATAGCGTTCCTGCGGCAGAGAAATTCTCCCCCAAGAGGCCAATTTGTGAAATGCAGCTTTCACCAAGCTTTTACATACAACAGATGCTGTGTAACCCAATAAATGGGTAGTGGACATGGAAAAGCATAATAGGACCCCTTTAATCAAACAATAAATTAATCAACATTTATTTATCTTGCACACGCAGATCCCTCTTGACATATCTACGGCGTGCTTGAAGTCCAGTCGGGGAGTCGGTCACCATCATCACCGGCGGAATTACAGACGGACTCGCTACGCCCACCGATGGCCCCCAACGCTGCCCAGCGTTGCGGCCCACAGACGCCCCCCAACGCTGCCCAGCGTTGCCCCGTGGCCCCTTTGTACGTCGGGGACCTTCGTGAAGATGTCACGGAGGGAATGCTCTTCGACGTATTCAGCGCTGCTGGACCCATCCGGTCCATAAGGGTGTGCCGGGAAAAGACCACCCGCCGCTCTTTTGGCTACGCATATGTGAACTTCCAGCAGCAGGCTGACGCTGAGCGTGCCCTGGACATCCTCAACTTCGAGGAGATCAACGGCAGGCCTGCACGTATGATGTGGTCCCAGCGTGACCCCTCCGTAAGGAATAGTGGAGCGGGAAACATATTCATTAAAAATTTGGAGAAGTCCATCGACGTTAAGGATCTTTTTGATACTTTCTCTGTTTTTGGCAACATCCTATCCTGCAAGGTGCCCTGTAATGAGGATGGCTCCTCCAAGGGCTATGGCTTTGTGCACTATGAGACCCAAGAGGCGGCAGAGAGAGCCATTGCGAAAATGAACGGCCTGCTGCTCAACGATCAAAAAGTGTTTGTGGGCCCCTTCAAGTCCCGCCAGGACCGTGAAACCGAACTTGGCGCCCGTGCCAAGGAGTTCACTAATGTTTACATCAAGAACTTCGGCGAGGACATGAATAATGAGAGGCTGCGCCATATCTTTGGCAAGTTTGGCCCCACTTTGAGCATAAAGGTTATGGTTGACAATAGAGGCAAATCGAAGGGCTACGGATTCGTGGATTTCAAGCATCACAAGGATGCTCAAAAGGCCATAGACGAGATGAACCACAAGGAGCTAAATGGAAAAGTAGTCTATGTGGGCCCTGCCCAGAGGAAGGGGCAGCGCCAGAGAGAACTGCAGAATAAATTTCGCCAAATGAAGCAGGACGGCCTGACCAGCTCACAGGGCCTCAACTTATATGTGAAAAACCTGGAGAAGAACCAGGGTGACGAGTGCCTGTGTAAGATGTTCTCGCCGTTTGGAACCATCACCAGCGCCAAAGTGATGGCGGAGGGCGGCCGCAGCAAGCGCTTCGGATTCGTGTGTTTCTCCTCTCCCGAGGAGGCCACCAAGGCTATTGTGGAGATGAATGGTCGCACTGTGGCCACCAAGCTGCTGTACGTGGCCCTGGCCCAGCGCAAGGAGGAGCGCCAGGCCTACCTGACCCACCAACACATGCGGAGGATGGCCAACGACGTGCGCACCACTTTCCCTCAGGCCCAGAACCATGCTGCCTCCTACCAGCCCAGCCAGCTGGCTCAGCTGCACCCTGGCCCCCGTCCGGCTACTCAGGACATGCGCCCCCAGCAACTCCAGGGGATGCCAGGCACCACCATGCGCCCATACGGCTCTCGTCTCCAGACCCTCCACAGCAAGAGACCCGCCGCTGCCCAGGTGCCACCCATGATGTCCTCTCAGTGCAACACGCCTCAGACTCCGGTCATCTGCCCAGGCAGCGGCCCAGGTGCCGCTCGTGCCCCAGCTGCCATCCCCGCCCCAGTGGGCCAGGAGCCTCTCACCGCCTCCAAGCTGGCAGCCCTTGACGTTGAGGCCCAGAAGTATACACCGGGCATGCGCCTGTTCCCCTTGATCGAGACCATGCAGGTGGGTGTGGTGTTTTGTCTATTTGTGTTTATGTCTATTTGTAATGTCTTTGTAATTTTATCAGATGCACTGAAAATGGCACAGAACAATTGTCCGAAAGGACAAATAAACAATCTATCTATCTATCCATCCATCTATGCAGGCCAACAAGGCAAAGAAGATCACCGGCATGCTGCTGGAGCTTGACAACCTTGAGTTGCTTCACATGCTCGAGCACCCGGAGGCCCTGCGCTCCAAGGTGGATGAGGCCGTGGCTGTGCTGCAGGCCCACCTGGCCGAGCAGGCAGCCCAGAAGCCCGTGACCAGCACAGCGGTGGCCGTCTAAAGACATGGACTGGGAATACGGCACAGACAAACCAGCAGACTGTTTTTAAAAGACAATAAGCAAACACAACATGGAAAAATTTGTCACCATCAACACAATTCACCATCACATTCTTCATGCTGGAAATTAAAATTCAAAATTATAATAATAAAAAAAAACCCTTACCATTTTGGTAAGAACAAAATTATAAATGAGTCAGTGACATTTTTTCACCGTAGACCAGTAAATAATTTAGTTTATGTAATCTGAGTGTTGAGTTTGAATTGACACGGTCAAACAAATGGTTTAAATGATTGAAATGGTTTAAATGAAGGTTGAAGGTTTAAATGCATAAAAACCTTTCGCTACAGTGCACAGTGAAATGAGTGCACACAGCTGTCCAATTAAGCCATGCAATGCCTGTCCACTAGAGGGAACCCTGACAGCAGACATCTTGAGAAATGCAAAAAGAAGCCTAACAACTCAAAAACAAGCAAACAAAAGAAGGGAACAACAATGACATAATATTAAAGCAGCAATTTGGAAGAATAAAACAAAGAATATAGGTTATTGATCATCTAAAACTATTTGGCAAGATTTCTTGCCATCGCACATGGCAGTTTGAGTGGGAAAATAATTTACAGATAATCCTGAAGATTTAGAGATTGAATAAATTCACGTATGAAGGCAGCGATTTCAAAAAATCTCTAAGGTTGCCAGAGTTTCCCGTTTCCTCATAATTTGTGTTGACCATAGCCTTATACAAGTAGGCTTCTGCTCCCACAAAAATAAGACACCAAACGGACAGCCTACATAAAACTCAAATCGGTTAATAAGGTATTATTTTGACTCAACCAACTACCACAGATTCCTTCCTAAAAAAACAAACTGACCAGCAGGTTAGGCAACCCACGCATCACTACAAACCATCTCTCGTGCTTGTAGAGGGGAAGAGTGCATAGACGTTATTCATCCAGAGGGAAATGAAGGACGAGATCATTACCTGTACAGCATGACGTTGTAGGGTAGAAAGCTTGGCAGAATGAGCTTGATCATCCTGATAGGCAGCCACAGCATAAGTAGAACTATAGAACCAAACACCACCTGTGAAGAGGAAGAGAAGACACTGAATATTAAAGAGTTCAAAACACACATGGCCGAAAGCAAAATAATAATGCTATTCTAATAGCAGAACGGGTCTTCATTATTATGACTATCTACTAATGTTGAATGTAGCCCATTCTCCCACGCCTGATATCTGGCACTTTGACATCTTCACCTCAGACACACACTCTCTCTAATAGGCCATGCAGCAATGTGAATGGGTCACAGGCGTGGGCCTTACTTACCACAGAAAGGATAAATCTCCTGAGATGCCTATAGATGGGCAAGTGAATCATCTCCTGGACTGGATTGAAGTCGGGATCGTTCAAGTTTCGCAGAAACCACAAGACGCCAGGTCGCAATACCTGCCACAGACATCAGAGGAAATTGGGACATAAAAACAGGCCCAAATCAAGGCCACACTAATGGCAATATAGAACGAACAATCAATCAATCAATCCATCAATCAATCAATCAATATTACAAAAACAGGCATAACGCAACCAATATAATGGTTGAAATACAGATCAGATACTACAACCCCTAAGGATGATGATGCCAAGGGTGTAGGCATTGGACAGATGTCTAAGAGAAGATAATGTTTTTCTCTGGAAAAAGAAAAAGACAGACATGCAAAAGCAGAGATGGCACAATCAATACCGCTGCTTAAATTTAGACTGCTAGAGACGGCTCCTTCCTACACATGATGAATATCAAGCATGTGAAGCGTGGACAGATAACTGTGCTTAAAAAGCTTACAAAATACTGATGAATATACCCAGAAAGACAGACAGACAGACAGACAGACACAGACACACACAAAATAAAATCATTAACAACACCATTAACAAGAAAATGAACCATGACGGTGTCAAGCATAACTTTGTGTGAACCGAGTACAAATGAACCAAAAAAAGTTTAATTAATTGGTTCTCCATTTTTATCATCAATAGAACAATACAATTAAATCATGGTATGCAAATAGATTAAGAAGTATTATTGTGGTCAAGCAAAACTAAGCACACCGGGATTGAGCATGATAATGTGCTATAGAATAAATACAACGGGTTGGTTGATGGATTGATGGATGGATGGATTGATTGATTGATTGATTGAGGGATTGGGGACCCCCTCGAAAACGAGATATCCTATCTCAAGGGGCTATCCCACTAAACAAATAAATTGAAATTGAAATTGATCTTCAAATGAGACAGGAAGTGGCTAGATATCATGTCCTGTTCACCTCTCGGAGCAGCAGGATGAAGGAGGCGAAGTAGAAGACGTAGACCATGCCCACCAGCCAGTGCAGGAACATGGTGGTGCCCGGAGCAGACTTGAAGCTCACCTCTCTGTCCTTCAGGGAGGCGTCAAACATCTCCTGCAAACACACACACACACACAGGTGGAGAAAAACACACAACCACATCATCAGTATCATCAGACCGCAGATACACACTCACTAAAATGGCACATTAAACACCTACAGCCTTGCTAGTATCGGCTAGTATCTTTTATCTGACATTTCCTCATCCATGAAAATTCCAATGAGATTACATCTAGTTTTCCATGGATTGCTTGACAAGTTCAGTCAAGACAGATAAAGTGGACACAGGTAGACCTAGTACATACCAACGAGCAGATGTCCAGCCACCAACCACAGATCAGGGGGAAAACACCAATTTCTACAACAACTAGCAACGACACCTGTGAAAGACCGAATACAGAGGGGTTAATTATTTCACATTAGCCGAACTTATCAGTATAGCCGAGGGCTACTTCAGGCTGCACTAAGCAAATTAAATATAAAGTCAAGAGTCAGGTATTACCTTCACTACTATGTAGCACACCCCCAGGAGACGACGAGACCTTTGAAATCTCACCAGTGCTGCCAGACCCTGGATATTGATCGCTCAGGAAAATGTGTTTTCTACATGTTGAAACAGGAACTACAGGTATACATGTTGAAACAGAGAGAGAGAGAGAGAGAGAAAGAGAGAAAGAGAGAAAGAGAGAAAGAGAAAGAGAAAGAGAGAGAGAGAGAGAGAGAGACTATAGGGAAATTAAGCCACTCATTAATCACAGTTTTAATGGTTGGCCTGTGCATAGCTGAAGGATACATGGCACAAAATTAAGGTCATGGCCAGCAGGATGTAGCCAACAATGGTGGTTATAAGACCCTCAAAGTGGGAGGCCTGGACCTGTGGAGGATACAAACACACACAGCAACCACATGAGACATGCCTACATAATACAGCATAATATGATGTGCTTTCTGTACTGTAGCATCACATGAAATACATTGTTTGCTGTAATATTTATAGCATTTTATGCAATAAAACAGTGAATGAATTAATGAATGAATGCTTTATTGTTGCAATAACGCAGTATAAGAAATACGTTTAAGATAATGAAACGCTGATCAACGCCATCAAACGGTATGTGAAATACTGCATATTAGCTGTAATGCGACGACTTCGCTATATACTTGGTGAAATATTTTTCTGCAATGTAAAGCAGAAATGTACACTGGGATTTGCTCTAAGCTGTGACTGACTTAAGCCTGATTCAAGTGCATATGTGCATAAGCCTCCAGGCTTTTTTGCGCTTGACTGATTTCCCATGCAGGCTAAACGAATGGGGAACAGCTGCAGAACACTCACATATTCCTCGAAGCCCAGGCCCACCACAGAGAAGTGCCCGATGTGATACGGGCAAAAGGCTGTGAAGGTAAACACAGAAACTTTGAGGCAAGCATCATCCATCAAACACGACAATTTAAAGGGACACTGTGTGAGATTTTTAGTTGTTCATTTCCAGAATGAATGCTAGCCATTCACTAATGTTACCTTTTTCATGAATATTTACCACCACCATGAAATTCTAAGTATTAATTATGACTGGAAAAATTGCACTTTTCATACATGAAAAGGGGGATCTTCTCCATGGTCCGCCACATTGAATTTCCAGAAATAAACATTTTTAGCGGCAAAAATGACTGTACTTGGGCCATACTAGAAAATATTAGTTTATTACTTAGTAAACTATCATGAAAAGGTCAAATTTGGCAATAGGCAACACAGTTTCAATGAGCAGCATAGTTGCAGTACCTTTTTTGACCATTTCCTGCACAGTGTCCCTTTAAAGATAATTTTGAAATTGCGCACACACAGCAAAAGTTGGAAGGTAGCTGGTTTTGAGAGTGACAGGAAAAGTATTTGTGACATACCGAAAACCAGTATGAAGAGTGTGTTCAATGACACCACCCAAAAGACATGTTCCTGCAGGGGAAAAGGCAGAAACAGAAACTCCAATTAAAAACACCACACTAACACTCTAGAAAGTAGCAACAACTTTGTGAACAAACGAAATCTTAAAATAGATGCTTAATAATAACGTATAGGAAAGCATGGAATTTGCATACCAGAAACACCAGGGACCCATCCAGCCCAAGCATCTAAAGGGGATAAAAAACAAGAATATAATTATTGCGATCTACTTGACCTGGAATAAGCACTTGGCCATTACTCAGGGCCCATCAGGGAACAGGGAAAATAATTGCGCTACTGAGAGGCCATATCTGCTTCAGCTGTTAGGCCAGAGCAACATCATATTCACATTAGCGATGAAAGAAGTGGGTATATGCAAATCTATACATAAACTAGAATCATAGGTGGTAAACAAGTGTAGCAGGTATTTTCTAAAGATGGTCTGCACACTCGTTTTGCTTCAACAAGAAAGATTTTCTTTACAAAGCAAGGCCGCTTTGAAATCCACAGTTTTTTTTTAATCAACGGTTAAAAGGAATGTTCAGCAGGCCTTCCTAGTGCTAAGGTCCTCTGCTGTGTCTTCTGTTTCAGCAGTGTGTGGTCGGGGATGATTCAGTAAATGAGATGTTGTGCTCACCCTCTCCCAGGTCAGCTCCTCTGCTGCCCGATCCCACTCCAGCGCATTCCAGTTCATATCATCTGTGCACACCAAAGGGATTTAAAAATCAGTCAGCAAACACGGGCAATAACTATACCATAAGCAAAACCACTTTCCTTTTCCTTGCATCATACAGTACATAAATACACATAATATACTGTATGTTCAACATCCAATCCATCGGGTTTGTACAACTGTGAGTGTAAGGAAATACATTCAAATTGTACAATACGTAAATATAAAAATGCACTGAGCAATCAGTAAGGATGTACGTATTGTACAGTATCTCAGGCTAGCGGTACCTTGTCCTCCGTTGTTGGCCTCCGCATCCTCAGCACCGGCCTCCTCCTCTTCCTCCTCCTCCTCCTCATTGTCCGCCTCCAGGTCATCGGCTGCCTCCTCCGGTGGTTCAGCATCGCCGGCCGCCACTCGATCTTCATCCTCCTCGTCCTCCTCTTCCTCCGGGGGATGCTCTGCAGGGGCCGCCTCTGCCTGTGGACCGGGGTCTCCCCCCGCCTGGGCTGCTGCTGCTGCTGCTGCTGCTGCTGCTGCTGCTGGAGCCTGGAGAGATCGATACAGACAACATCAGATGATGCATCAGATCCAATACAGAAAACAAGAAAAAAAAAAGAGTCCACCACAAGAGCTGAAAATACAAATGAGTAAAACTGTATTAACAAAAGGCAAAAAAAAAAAGCTGACAGTTATCAGATCCAATGTGAAAAACACACACAGACCAAGAAATGGTCTCTTTACTTAGGTCACCTGTGGTATATATTCATAAAATGATGACGCTAACCTTTCAGCATTTTACGAGTGAACGAGTCATTTCATTCGTGGACTTCAGTAAGTGTGAATGTTTTCTGCCAATAATTACACAAAAAAGAGTATATGCCATTTAATTTCAATCTTTGGTAAAATATACCCAATACCATGCACAAAACCTTCTTTTATGTAAGCCTGCCTTCATAAGGTCTTGAGTGGATACCCCTGGGGCATATTCAAAAACATGTGACTCAGTTATCCACCAAAGGAGTTACCGAACATTACCCATTAGCTCTCAAAAGGTATGACACTGGTGAAGTGCAGTCATAAGTAATCCAGAGAAAAGGAGAAGAATCATTCACTGAACCTGTTAAAGCACAAGTGAAACAAAACATTTGCCTGAAATAAAATAAAAAATTAAGTCCACCAGTATTCAGTACCCAGTAGTGCCTGAAGTGCATTAAGTGAACACTTTAGAAAGGGGAGCCTCTCTAAAAGGTTTTGTCTGGGAAGACAAATTAAGCCATCGGACACTTCGACAAGGACATTCGTCACTCACTCAGTGTTAACCCATCGGTGTGTAGTAGACTCTAAATCACATGATTGGAACAAGTGCCTGTGCGGTGTCGTATTATATTGGCAAGTGAAGCGCTCGGAGATGTCGTGCAGCTACACAGAGTTTGTTCTTCTGTTCTCTCTCTAAGAGGAATCCAGGGTCTCAGAATTGTTTCCATACAAGTCGAATGTCAAATCTCGTTTTAGGGAGATAACGCATGTGTCAAAACTGGTTTGACAATCAGGGTGACTTAGAAGTGCTTTGGGGGTTAGAGTGCACCTGGTCTAGTTGCTTGAACTATCCTAACCCACAAGATTCAGAATTGAAATGAATCTCTGAAGTTGACACAAATGCATGCACTTTTCAAGAACATCCAAAGAATGTTAGAAATACTGGGTAATGAAGGGAGAGTTGGCAACATTGCAGCTTTATTTTTATTTATTTTCTTACAGCCAGGTCGTGGAGATCTGTATCCCTTCTAAATTGTAAGCCTGATAAACCAGCCATTTTGACTACACTATATTTTGCACAAAATGACGAAATTTCTTGGTTTTCTTGGTCGTGTCATAATTTACCAACACTCCCTCTCTTCGCTGATTGGTGAAGGAAGACACAAGCGAAAGCCCAGATCATCACAACCAAAGACAGACCCCCAGCACGAAATGATGACAGCTTGTAAAGGCATTTACATCAGGCTCACATCAGACTCACCACATTGGCCTGTGCGGCCATGTTGCCTGCAGCCTGCAGGTTCTGTTCCAGCCACTGGGGGGCGCCGCCGTGGATGATCTGCTCCCTCAGCCACACCAGGCTGATGAAGGCGCACAGGGTGCACGTCACCACAAAGCAGCCCTGCAAGCAGTCCGCCAGCAGGTTCTCCCTGGAGCACAACAACAAAAACACACACACACACACACACACACACACACACACACACACACACACACACACACAAGCACGCATGCATGAACAAACAAACACAAACACACACACACATACAGACAATACAGAGAGACAGCACACGCACACACGTGCGCACGCGCACACACACACACACACACACACACACACACACACACACACACACACACACACACACACACACACACACACACACGTAGGTCATTAAGCTATGTCAGCGAGCACTGCAGGTCTGTCATCATATTAGCAGCCCCTCTCCTAAGGTAGTGCTGGGTGGGGGTGGTGTCAGGTGACACAGGCCCGCCGACAGGGGGGGGGACAACTGGGTATATTGTCCCGAGCCCAGGGAGATAGGGGGCCCAGAATTGTGTTCCCATTACATTGTATGTATTGGGTAGGGGGCCCTTTCAGATGGCTTTGTCCCGGGCCCAGCAAAAGCTGTCAGCGGCCCTGAGGTGACATCATGACACGACTGGGGGCTGCGTTCCAGCAGTCGCTGATGAGACGGGACAAACAATTACAGGATGGGTACCACTCAACAAGAGGGATCAGGTGTGCAGGTGCAATGATTATGTTCCTTTCGCTTGAGCTGACGAGGGAAAAAGTGGTTCTGCACCACTGAGCACGAGCCTCGGGCGTCTCCCAACCTCGTTAACAATATCCCCAAACAGTGTCTTAGACACAAACTCAAAGCATTAAACAACATATGCAACACTAGCTCTTGTAGTCCTAAAATTTTTTTAGGTACACCAGCCGTATTTTGAAAGGAGAAAAGACAACAACATCTCTGCTTCTATCACAAGTATGTGTGTGTTTATGAGAGAGAGAGAGAGAGAGAGAGAGAGAGAGAGAGAGAGAGAGAGAGAGAGAGAGAGAGAGAGAGAGAGAGAGAGAGAATGTGTGTGAGAAAGTGAGCATGTTTCCATGTTTGTGTTACAGTGAAATGAGTGATATTATCTGTATGACAAGCCACAGGCGGACAGCAAGGGAGAGCGAGAGCGAGAGCGAGAGAAAGAAAGAGAGAGGGGAGAGTAGGGTAGGGCAATGGGTGGCAAGGGTGTGACTTACGTGGACAGCATATCCAGTGGAAGGGTGAGGAGGGAGCTCACGGAGCCTGTAAACAGACACTTGTATATTCGACCTGCGGGACAGAGACAAGAGCAGCCAAGACAAAAGGGAAACATGAGTACCACTGCCGACCGCCAGAGGCACCTCAGGGCAAAAGTGTCTGATTCCTCTGGTCATACCATACCAGACACTGCTGCAGGTGTAGCAGGAGGTGCGTATGCATCATCTATTACTGCCCTACAAAGGCAAAGTGCAGTAACTACAGCTATATTGAAACAGAGAAAATGCCTTCAAAGTATTGTTATTAGGTTGGATATTGCAGCTACTGCAAATTTGATTCTGCAATATCTCTGAAACAGGACACATTTTGGACCATGCGGCTTTGTCACACAAGGTACAAGTAGGTGTAATGACCATTTTCAGTAAAACCTCAATTTTGACAAAATATGTAGTTACTGGACTTTGCCTTCATAGGGCAGACATATAGCATTTTCAGATTTTTTTCACATACGTGTTCATTATCAAAATTTGTGTTGCTCCCTCATAGACTCATAGAATTTTCTCATGAACCACCACCATCAATTTAAATGAAATCTATTTAACATTTGGGGTACCTGCAGGTGGGCTCTCAACCTCCATAATCACGTGCCACATTAACGTGTTACCCCATGTTCCCCTCAGGGGATATATACATGGTTTCGATTTTCAAAATATTTGTCACTGTGGCTTGGTAAATTCTCAACAGTTACGGGTATTGTATTGCCACTTCTATGACCTGGCCAGTATGAAAAAGGGAAGGGATATATTTATTGGCTGGTGCTAGATGAAGACACCCGCAAAGGGTTAAAAAAGAAGAAGAAGAAGAAGAAGAAGAAGAAGAAGAAGAAGAAGAAGAAGAGGAAGATGATCAGACTTTTTAACTTTCCTTAAGGTGATGATACACAGGGCAACTTTTTGGGCAACGTTGCTGGGAAGCAAAATTATTGGCTCTTGCTTTTCCAATGAAATGACTGAGAAAACGTGTCTACTGCTATTTCCCCTGATAAAAAGTATATCAGTGATTAACTGTCCAAATGAAATCTTACAGTAAGGTTGCCCAAAGGTGTTGCTCAACTGTTGCCTAGTGTATCATCCCCTCTACGCTTCAGGCTATTTGTGGGCGGTAATGGCTATGCATACAGGATATGAACGGCTGATGCAAACAAATAGTCAGTTTTGTTCAGTGACACACTGTTTTTGTCATACTTACATGCTGTGAGGGGCACAACTCCCAGCCAAGCGAAAGCGACAAGTGTGTAATGAAACCAGTAGCGTATAGCTGTGCCAACACTGGTGACCAGTCCTGCAAAGATGTCCTGCACAGGCAGCCGAGAGGGCATGTCTGGAGAGTAGACTGCAAAACACAGAGCAGAGACGTTTCACTGCAATCCATCTTAAACCAAATGTCATTACGCTGTAGCAGAACTAGTCCAATTAAGATCTACGATAAACACTCTTGGCAATGGTGTGGTTGTTAGTGGGGCACTTACTTGGCGTGAAAGCAAATCTGTGCTTGCATAATTCACAGTATTCTTTCCTGCTGTGTTTCAACCACTGGACCAAGCTGTTGGAAGAAACACAAACAATGACAGGTTGTCAGTTCAGTAAGGTATTTTTGAAATGGCACTGCTTGAATGTTGAGGTGAATGTTTTGAGACCAACATGACTGAGACACGTACCATTCCTGGTGAATGAACTTAATACTGCCGGTGCAGACGCAAGGATGGTACAGGGGTTTGTCAGGAGTTCCTTCGGAACGACACACCCGGCATATATCCGCTGTTGGAAAAAGTGAAAGATGGTCATTTTCAAGTCTGTCAACAGCGCTGCACTTTGGCAAAAAAGGGGAAGAGTTAAGTCAAAAGTCAGCATCAGCAACCCAAATGAGACGGCCAACGGTGGTGGACCTTCATGAAGTACTTTCCCTGTCAAACATATAGATATCGACTTGGCAGTAGAGTCTATAGTGTTTCAAAGTTTAGAGTACAGGCCAACGAAATCACACGTTTGTTATTACCATTGCGCACCATTGCGACAACGTGGCCAGCTACATTATACTCCTTAGGCCAGCACTCTAAACTTTGAAACACTACTACTGCCAACCAAGTCGATATGTTTGACAGGGAAAGTACCTCTACTTCATAAATGGCCACCACCGTTGACGTTATCCCACTGCCCCTGCTAATAACGTTAATTTACTCAGAAAGGCAAAGTGATCCGATTAGATTTGAAAATGCTGACCATCATGGAGGAGCCCTCTATCAAATGGAGCATGTCAAATGGGTTGTCTTTCAATGTTTTTGGAAAAGCAACGCTAGCTACTCTACGCTGATTTCTAAGTAGGTTTCAACAAGTTGAATAGCTAACATTAGCTTAACTGGCTACATAGCTAGTCACTGCAGTAACCAACCACTTCTATTACAGGAAATCAGAAAGTGCCAGTGACTCTGTTTTATGATTATGGGTTCCTTAACTCTTATTAGATGACGAAGCAGCAAAACATCTTGGCTTTTTGGACAAGTTCTGTACGGGGCACGTAAGCAAGCTAAGTTACCATTAGCCAACAGTTAACTGTTAACACTACCTTCCTCAGCCGTGTCCATCTTGCACGATAACGCCCTCTCCTCTCGATACTGTTTTGGTATTACGTCAAATTAGAAATCCATCAGTAGTAGGCATACTATTTGTATTTCCTGCTGAAGTAATGTGCCATCCAACGCGAGAATCAAGTGATAAGCCTCCACTTATACGTGGGTGTTGTAACGAATCCCCTCAAACCCAAAGCACATCTGTCAGGGGTGCTAGCTATCCATCGCCGATCGGCCAGGCAGGAAAGCACACGAATGTGTGTGCGGCAGTTTAGCACAAAATGCGGCAGTAGTGAGCATTTGCGACAGTTCAGTCCATTTTTCCAACAACACCTGAGACGTTCCAAAGGTTAGAACAAAGACAATCTTTGACAACACATGCCTCTTTTTGACAAACGGATTAACTTGAAATAATTTAGATGTGTTGTTCAAATATTATGATGTGTGTTTCACTTGTTTTGTGTGTGTTTGTGTGTGTGTGCGCGCGAGTGTGGTTGGGGGCCTGGGGATTCTATCACTGATTGATCATCTACATACCAGAGACAGTTTAGATTTCCTATCAAAATCTCTGTATATACTACCAAAAACACCTTTCAGGAAAAGTGTTGGCCATAAACCTCGTAAATGCTTGTTGAGAACTTGACTGTGCTTACTACGTAGTTATAAGCCTAAATACATTGGCTTTGAGTGGTATGATTGGCGAGTTAAATGTGTAGTTCTAGGCCTATAAACATTTTTTTTGTTATTATTATTATTTTTTGGGGGGGGGGGCATCTCTTCAGATCTGTCTGAAAGGTCAGGGAGCTGGAGACACCGAAATACAGGTTTGGTTATTGCATAGATAAAGATAGTATCTATCATAATATAGTACGATGAAGATTGCAGAGATGCAATAGCTGTTTACATGCTAAAAAGAAAGGGAATTCAGATCAATCAGGCTTGCATTTACAGAGGTTTGTTATTGTGCAATCGTATAACAAGTTATGCATAATTGTTGCATACCAGTAACTATTGTGTGTGCTCAGCACACATAGTTATTTGCATCCTTTGTTAGAGGAACGTGACATATCATAATGCAATTTTGCCATACGCGTCACATGACGCTGCATTTCTGTACAGTGTAATACCCTCAGTTTCCAGTGAACGCACGTGGCGCCGTGGCTTAGTTGGTTAAAGCGCCTGTCTAGTAAACAGGAGATCCTGGGTTCGAATCCCAGCGGTGCCTTTTGTGTAGAATTGGTGCGTTTGAAATGATGTGGGTCATCGACTCAACAATGTATCCCAAAGCTTTTTAATGCGGCGAAATACAATGCTAAAAAATAGGTAATAGCTCTACATTGTAGGTTGCCGTTTATGACTGAATCGAAGGGGCGTCAACCTGCTTGACCAACGAGCTGCATTAAAAAGGGACTGGCGTACTCAGTGGTGGGTCGGCTGGCTATCAGGAAACAGAGGGGGACTTTGCAAAGTGAGTGGTAGTTCTACATTTATAAGAAAATTAAAGTTAATATGCCAGTGGTATGATAAATGCAAAAGGTATTGCAGCTATGAACGAGTATCGTTTTAGTTTTGGTTATGTAAAAATGACACGTGACCAGGCTACATTAAATCGTATGTGCAACAAAGTAGCCAAGTCATTGTTTGATAAGTCACATTTTGGCACTGGAACCCGAGATTTCAGTAGGCCTAGGCCTAGAGATCTACCCTTTTCATCGGGCAGGATGGTGCACGACTAGGCACTGGTAAAAAATAGCAATTTGTAAGGATATTGAGAAGCTTGGTCATTTGTTGAAAGTTTGGTTTGCTCTACCCCCAGATGGCCAACGAAGCAAAGCCATGTCCGTGCGACATAGGAGATCGGATGGAGTACGGAGGACTCGGACAGGAGATCCAGATTGACCACGTGAAGGCTTATGTTGTCAAACCAGCTGTCCCTTCAGATAAAGCGGTCGTCGTGATTCAGGACATCTACGGATGGCAACTTCCCAACACCAGATACATGGCCGACATGTTGTCTACCAATGGATACATGCAAGTATCCAATGAAACTTCCAGGGAAGTACATTTTAGTAGAGGTAGGTGAATGCTGTGTATAGTGATGCCTCTTTGTTGTTTTCCTTCAGAGCCATTGTACCAGATTTCTACATGGGTAAAGAGCCGTGGAGTCCATCACATGACTGGGCAACCTTTCAGGAATGGCTGGAGGACAAAAAGCCAACCAACATCAACAAGTACATAACCGCTACAGAAAATCTTATTCTGTCAAATGCAATATGCAGATAAAAAGTCAATCTTTCCCCCACTAACATCTGTAATGTCAAATAGTTCCATTCACTGCTACTGTTCCATCAACTTTCCATGAAGTAGAACTGCAATGACTTTTCTTAATGCTGCTACTGCCCCCTGCAGGGAAGTCGACGTAGTGCTGAAATACCTAAAGGGGCAGTGTGGAGCCAAAAGGCTGGCGTCTGTGGGCTTCTGTTGGGGTGGAGTGGCTGTGCATCACATTGCCCTGCAATACCCCGAAGTTAAAGCTGGAGTATCTGTCTACGGTAAAGACTGCCAATAACGATAATGCCAGATGTGATGCAGCAGTTGCAAGTGTTCCTTTTCTTTCCAAGTCAATACATGAGCCTCATTCTGGAGACCATAAATTGCATTGAGAAAATGTATGAAAAACAACCAATTCTTTGGTTCAAATACATTTGGTGCCTTTCACAGGGATCGTCCGTGAGAGAGAGGACCGATTTCAGCTCAAGAGTCCCACCTTTTTCATTTTTGCAGAGAATGATGCAGTCATTCCACTTGATCAGGTACGATTGACACACGATAGCTGGGATTTAAAAAAGTCAGTCTCTTAGCCTGGTAACCCAGCCTAAATGTGAGATTTAAATGTGAATATTTACAGGCAAAAATAATTTTGGCCACTGGCGGGTGGGGCTAGTTTACTAGGCTAACAATCTCTAGTGTCCTTGCATGACTTACAAGGGCAATTTTCTTTCATGCAGGTGACCGTCCTGGAAGAGCATTTGAAGGAGAAGTGCACTGTCGATTTCCATGTTAAGATCTACCCAGGACAGACACACGGATTTGTGCATCGCAAGAGAGAGGACATCAACCCCGATGACAAGCCGTACATCCAGGAGGCTAGGACAGATTTGCTGAACTGGTTGGAAAAGTATGTTTAGAAACATGTCTAAGGGAAACTAAATCAATGCATTGCGACCAAATTTACAATTGATGCAGTGTAACTTAATGATGTACGAGTCCAAGACCAAATCAGACCATATACCAGACCAGAACATATATATGCACTTAACTGCTTGTCTTAATGTGCCAAATGTACTGCCTTCCTCTGATTAAGCAAAATTGCCTGAAACCCTGGCAGCCAAAATCAAATAGGCATAATAAAGCTATTCATTACATTAGTTCTTGCATCACAGGCATCATTTCATGCAACAGAAATCCAGACATGAGGAAATGACATGTCACAGATGGAGACTTTATTGACTTCCGTCCCTCTACAGTTATAGCAAGAGCAAATGGTATCAAAGGATAAATAAACACTCTGAAAAGACTGGACACGTTTCCCACTAGACAAGTGCACAGGGTCATACACTAAGACGACGGTGGTGTGTGTGTGAGAAGGGTGTTTAGTCCTCAGGCTCGCCAGGATTTCTGATGTCATCGATCTTCAGGATCATCTTCACCACCTGCGTTGCCAGGGAGATCTGCTGCTTCTTGCCAATCAGCGTCTCGATTACGTGCTGCTGCTTCATGTCTGTGCAAAACAATGACAGAGATAAGAAGGATACATGAATGCATAAGAAGGATATATGAATGCCAAGGATGCAGAACAATCAGTCACTAAGGACATTATAATGTAGAATGATACATGAATACTAAGAATGCATGACTGCTTTTTCAAAGGTACAAAACATTTAAGGTGCAGCTAAAAATGTGAGCATTGCCAATAAATTGTTTTCCTACATAAATCAAGTCTGTTAGCATTTTATGTCTGTGGAAATGAGAAAAAAGTGTTACAACAATAATACACATTTGCCAAGAATGCATGACTGCTTTTCCCCCTTTATAAAAGAACTTAAACTGCAACTACAGTGTACATTGCCAATAAATTGATTTCATACATAAATCTCATCAAGTCATTGTTTCTTCCATGCAATACCTACACGTGTGGCATATACAAAACTGTTATAAGAATCTAAAAAGTAAAGCATGATTCACCACCATCGACTGGTGGACAATAAATATGAAGGCTGCAAAACACCTGACACACACAAGCAACAGACAGACATAGATTATTGTAATTAATTATGAGACAAATAAATGAACCATACCATTAGTGGCCAGGTGTAGGCAGTCTATGCCCAGTGCGGAGTTGCCTTCCTTGACTTGTTTGGCTCTGACCTCTGTCATGGTCTGGATGGGGTTGAGGCCGCTGTTCTCTGCCAGTGCCATGGGAATGACTTCAAGGGCATCAGCGAACGCCCTCATGGCATACTGCTCCAGAGACGGGCACTGCAAAACAAACACAGCTCATAGTCAAACATGGCGTCTCTCTCCATCTCTCGCACACATTACTTATACTGAAGGGTGGGTTATGCTCTCTTTAGAACCTCAACGGAGTTTAGTCAAGGGAAATAACTGCGCGGCTCACTGCAAAGTTAGTTTCGGAGCATAAACCACCCTTGAGAATTGACGTAAGGAAAGTCTACCAACTCCTGGGAGATGTAGTATATAAACTTTATTACAGGCTCAGGGCCCACATAGGACACATTACAATACACACACACACACACACACAGTCATTGTGTACAAGTTTGTAGTTTCGTTGGATAAAGGTATCTTCTAATTGTGAGGCAGTACTCTGAAAGCAGCTTAGTACTAGTGAAGCCATACCTGATCAGCTGCTTCATTGACAGCCAGAGCACAGGCGATTTCTGAGGCACCACCACCGTAGACGATGCGGTTATCTCGTACCAGGTTACGGATGACGCACACGGCATCGTGGAGAGCACGCTTGGCCTCCTCGATGATCTGCAACCAAAGCAGAAAAGAAGCTCAGTAAACAAAAACACTAATAAAAGTAAGTCACACTCAATCTGTTAAGCTTTAATAATTATTATAAAAAATTATTTTAAGTGCCTTCAAAATATCCATGAAACTCTACAGAAACAATGTAATGGACAAGAGACAAGGAATACTTACTAGGGCTGTAACGATATTGTATCGAACCGAGAAATCGTGATACACAGAGTAACGATACTGTATCGTGATACAAGGAGACAGTATCGTGATACACCCTTTCAAAGTTTTATTACCCATTAGTCCAGAAAACAACCTTATGATTTGATGTGATAGTGTTTCCAAACTTCAGTGGAGATACATTTCAGAAATCGTGGGGTGTATCGAACCGTAGGTCAAAAATCGTGATGCGAACCAAATCGTGAGTTGAGTGTATCGTTACAGCCCTAATACTCATTATATACAAATACCGTTTCCCCTCATACGACTGTACTGTACCATTTTGTTTCCTCCACGGATGAAGATTGTAACAGCTCTGGAGTTCTTGCACTCCTCGATGACCAGCATCCTGTCCTTGGTGGTGCCGAAGCAGATCTCCTTGACGATGCCCGCTGCGCCCAGCTTCTCTGGGGTCAGCTCACAGAAACGTGGCACGATGCGACCGCCAGTGGCAATGGCAATCAGCTGCAAAACAAACATGTTAAACACGGTCTACAAAAGTCAACATTTATTCAATATGCAATGAAGACTGTTCATAGTTGACTAAATTAACCATACCATATACTTTGTATGAATATTTGAACGAATATTTAATTTTAATTTAAAATGGATAAAGCAAAAGACAAAACCTGGGAGAAAAATAGGCTGAAATCAGGAACTGCAAAATAATAGAACGGCACAAACAAAAATCCTCCTCTCTACAATACTAGAGATAGAAATAGCACAACTTCAGAAAAAGAGGTCGAAATGCCATAATAAAACAAACCTCGATTTCGGGGCCGCCCACCCAGCGCACGGCAGGCAGCTCGTTCTGCAGCAGCAAATGGTTGGCCTCGTCATCAAAGCCCCACTGGCAGATGGCAAGGTTGGCCCCGGTGGTCTTGATCTGAACAATGGAGAACGAATTAAAATTACATATTTATTCACCATGTACTCATTTTAATAATTAGTCTTCAGGAAGAGCACTGGACGGGGAACATAGCTTTTAATAATTAGCCTTCGGCCAGCAATGGACAACAGCGGCATATGGCTGGATGAGAACTATTCATGGTTTGTTATCTTACATCCTTGCACACAAAAATGGATTTTAGCAAGAAAATGCATTCATACAGAGGCTAACTGAAGAGCAGCTTTAATACTGCCGCCTTCAGCACACATAGTGAAAATGGATTGCATGACTGCACAATGACCTGATTGATCATCTCCTGGAACTTCTCGTGCTCGTACTGCTGAAGAGCTTTGTAGTCCTCCACGCAGGTCACGTCAAGCTTATGCTTGGTCTTGGGCTTGGGGGGCTCGAACGGGCAGGTGAGGATGGCAATCTTTGCGTCTTTCAAGACCTATAACAGAGGCACGGTGATCAGCATTGCTTATTTACATCATATGTCCAGCACTAGTAAATATTGTTTGCATATATTTGTAAGTAGTTAAACCACTTTGGAATTATACATTACATAAACATTCACACTCTAGCTTTAAGTATTGGCTTCTTTATATTCTACTACACCTTCTCCAATACAAAAAGTAAATTCTCCTCTATGGTGTGGTTGTATGGCTTATTGTGCGAGTATGTGCTTGTGTTGCCTGAAAGCATTTGAGTGTGCATGTATGGTGCTTGATGTCCATCTGTACATGGGTCTGTGGTGCTGTTGTTCCCATGCTTGTCTTGTATGCTTTATGCCAGGGGTATTCAAGTAAATGTCAACGAGGGCCAGTTTTTCAAATTCCTCCCAGTAGAGGGGCCAAACTATACCTATGTATTATAGTTGCCGACTGTCAATGAAAAAAATATGGGACACTTCATTGAAGTGGAGGGTCTGGGGGTGCTCCCCCAGAAAGTTTTGCATTTCTTAGATGTAATTTCCTGCATTTAAAAGTCCCGTTTCAGCACGATAACGGAACCCATACTTTTATCTCTAAATTCCGAAAAACAATTCTGTATTTCCAGGGGTTTGTGGGGGCCCAGAACCTTGCTGTCCAAGGGCCGCTGTAACATGTTATGGTGGTGGTGATGGTATTTGGGGACAATACAGGCTATCTATCTATCTATCTATCTATCTA
Organism: Engraulis encrasicolus; assembly: GCF_034702125.1. Classification (NCBI taxonomy): domain Eukaryota; kingdom Metazoa; phylum Chordata; class Actinopteri; order Clupeiformes; family Engraulidae; genus Engraulis; species Engraulis encrasicolus. The sequence continues at coordinate 19,652,024 of NC_085865.1, read as the reverse complement.
TCTATCTATCTATCTATCTATCTATCTATCTATCTATCTTCAATTAAGCGATGATCCCCAACATTGTAATGTATGCAAACTAATTAAGAATGCCATCTGTTGATGGCAACAAAATTAAAACACGGCATCATGTGTTCATATCTGTGGCACGCAGCATAAATTATGTGTATTTTTCTCTAAAAGGACTGCTCATAAAATGTGATTAACCAGTACAGCAAGGTAATGGATGCCATTCACAGAGCCACGTGGTACCTTGGGCATCTGCGGGTGGCTGAAGTCCTTGTCCACGATGACTCCCTTGATGAGCTGCGTGTCCTCCAGCTTACCGCCCACCTTGCCCTCCACCTTGATCAGCTCGAAGTCCACATCCTTCCTCTCCATGTCAGCCACTGTCAGGATGGCATTCACGGCGATTTCTGCCATCTGTCTGTGACACCGGTTAATACTGTAGAGGGAAAAAAAAAGAGCGGTTTTAAACTGTCCCAGTGGATAATGATGAAAGCAAAAATGCAGGAAAGAAACGGCACAAAACAAATCTTTTTTGACAGAACTGCATAGAAGTTTAACGAAGCGCTACTGTACACAGGGCCGCTGACAGCTTTGCCCAGTCCCGGGACAAAATCAACTGGGCCCTCCTCTCAATGCATTCAATATAATGGAGACCAAATTTAGGGCCCTGTAACAAAAAACACAACCACGACGACTACTGCTAATACTTCTACGACGCCACGCGACTTCTGACAGCACTACAGCATCACTACCAGCAGGATTACCGGTTTAAAACTCCCCTCCAAGGCCTTCTTCACATAAACTCAAACAAACCATGTATGTGATGATGAGCGACTAAACAAGAACACGGTAAAGATTAGGGCTGGGAATCGATCCAAATTTCGATCCAGAAGGTCACGATCCAATTCGATTCACGATCCGATCCGATATCGATCTTCTGTATTGCTGGGTTGTTACTTCAACCCATTTATGCCTCGAATTCTAAGACTATATATATAGGCTATAAAAACCTTAATATCTCAGCCTTTGATGTCCACAAAAACATGAAATACCATGGTAGCCTATGTGAATGTTGAAGAGAGCTACAGGATGTGCTTGAGAAAATAGTGCCTATAATCATCGGCAAAAGATGGATCCACGAAGTTGTGAATCGATATCACACTTTTCGAACAAGAATCGATATTGGATCGCGATCCGATCTTTAGAACCTAGCCCTAGTAAAGATCCTCAGACTCACATTTTGGAGCCTAGCGTGGTCATGGCTGTCTGCACGAGGGGCTCTGTGTTGTTGGGGTCTACGGGGAAGCTGTCGCTGATCTTGTCTAGCTGGGCGATGGCGATCTGTGCGGCGCGGTCGTAACCGTCGGCGATCCGGATGGGGTGGAGGCCTCTGTCCAGAAGCTGCTCCGCCTGCTCCAGGAGAGCACCGGCCAAGACTGAGGAGGAAATCAGAGGAGATTAGATTCGTCTTTATTGTCTCTACAGGAAAGAAATCTTGCTTGGATATGAGAAGGTTTATTGTGAACAATCAAGAATTAGACAAGACTTTGGTCCCACAGAGGGAACACACAAGAAACATACAGTATATGTACTGAACAAGGAAACATGAAAACATAGAAACACTTTAGTCTAAGTTTGCCGACAGCCATAGGCCTACAACAAACAACCATTGTTTTAGTGCAGGGTTTCCCAAACTGTGGTGCGTGCACCCCTTGGGGGTGCGCGGCCTGCCATAAGGGGGTGCACGAGCTGAATAGAGCAATGGTGGATATGTGTGGGTTTTTTATCCAGCATTTAAGAACGTTAGGTTAGTGTTAATTGTATGCTGGAAGGATCCATCTGAAGTGTAATGTATTACTCCTAGACTTGTCATGCAACAAGTTCCATTGTAATGATGGCAGAAAAAACGGCAGGTCGATTGGAAATGAGGATTGCCCAAACTGTGCGGCTGTGCAACATTCGCTTAGGGGGTGCGCAAGGAAAAACGTTTGGGAACCACTGTTTTAGTGCATACAACCTAAAATGGTTGTCTCCTGTGGGCCTATTATTGTGACACTTACCAACAACACCCGTTGTTCCATCGCCGATCTCATCGTCTTGAGACTTGGAGAGCTCCACCATGAGCTTGGCAATCTGGTGGTCCACATCCATCATGCTGAGGATGGTGGCCCCATCGTTGGTCACTGTCACCTCCCCATCCTTATCCACCATCATCTTGTCAAGCCCTGAACGCCAGTGGAAGGAATGTTACATTATGTTTGTGTCTTTGGTTTGCTGTCATTTAAAATGACCATCACCTATGCATTTACAAAAGAACAAATCCACTGTCTTATCTTGAAAGTCAGGGGAAGGAGTTGCTGATTTATTTATTTGTGCGTTTGGTTTGTTGCCACTTGAGGACTATTAAATCAAAACAATTAATGGGCGTATGAGAGTAAAGTATGCAATGGTTGCAGATGAGGGGGGGTGCACTTGTTTCATTCTTACCATTTGGACCCAATGACGTCCTCAGGGTGCCAGCCACAGCCTTTGCAGCCATAATGTGAGACTGAAACCAAGATCAAATTATATCCCGATTACAGCATAATCACCACCTTAGTGTGGCAATAGCCATCATGCATTTCAGTTGATTGTTAAGTGATGCATCATGTGGATTTTTCAATGAACGACACCGATGACATCAATCAAGCACAACATGACACAGCAGCTGATGCTACCGCATAAGCCATTTCTTTCTAAAGAGTACAGTACATCGTGATATCAGTAGGCCTGCTTGGAAAACATACAAAAAATGTTTATTGTTCATAATACAAGTGATGACTACCCCTTGTTGTATGGGACTATCGCTAATCGTTTGCAGCAGACGCCCCATCCCTTCCGACAAATCTGTATCCAAGCACATGGGGAAACGGCTGCAACAGGCCAGTTGTGTCGCATGCTACAATTAGCCTGGTTGTCATTATGGGGGAGATGCTAAATAGTTCTCCGTTTAAGGCAAGAGCATTTCGACACAATGTTTCTCGCAGTATTGAATTCACAGTGGGATTACGATGAATTCCGTGGGCTGTGAAGACTAGGGAAGTCATCCGATTAGCCGGGGGATGCTACCAAACTGACAAAGCCTTTGCACCCATTCATGGTAATGTTAGCAAAGTTAGCCAACACATGCATCATTGTGCTAAGCCTACCTTCAATGCGTCCAGGCCCGACAGTCGAGTTTTCGTGTCCTGGTCTTTAATGATGATGAATGGCCGCCCATATTCATCAAAGGCGAGAGTCCCTAACGCGGACATGTTAGAAGATGGAATGCGGTGCCCAAATTCTTATGAAATTGGTGATTTCAGTGCTGTGAGATGATCCTGAAGTGGACACCTAGCCGCGCGGATCTGCCGGCGAGTTCTGGAAGGATCATGGGGCGGGGTAGGCGAAACCACGTGACATTGGTGGCAACATTTTATCCCATTTACTGAATTCTCTTTCAATGTGATACATTTGGCACGCCAAATTTTTGATTTTAGGAATACTCGTGAATTACCGCTAATCTATTCATTACTACAAAACCGATACAAACATTTCATAAAACCTTTAATGACTTTAACACCAATGGTTCAGTCTAATCTCGCGTTGTCACACACAAGTCTCGTTCAATTGACAAATCACAAGCGTGTAGAAAATGTGGACCGGTAGAATCACAATAGTTCCATAAAATTAACACACAGGATGAACCTTTTCAGATCGGCAAACAGTAACCTCTTGATGGTGATGTAATGTCCGGTCAATGAACCACCGATGGCTCACTCATGTGCTGTGTAGAAATCCAACTCTTCGGAATGTTTTACAGTCCTTTACATATTCCCTCTGCTCCCTGCATGCGTTTGAGAGGTACGTAAATCTCTAGCTCTTGTACATTGAGCGGTGGAATGTCAATGAGCAAAAGCAGAGATTCTTTGGTGAAACATTTAACCTACACTAGTGCTGTTGTCTTACCTTTCTTACAAATCTAATTTTTACTGACCAGCTGTGTTGATAATACCTGACTGACACCATGACTGAGATTTACTGCATTCTGCTGTCAAATGATGAGCAAGGCCTCTCATGAGATCACAACTCCATTCGCAGGACCTATGCCATGCCGTGTGAGGTGAAGGCTAGATTTCTACTACTCTACGGATCCCAGAAAGGCCAAGCACAAGCTATCGCCGAAGAACTTGCTGATCAGGCAGCCGAGCATGGATTAGAAGCTGATTTGTTTTGCTTGAGTAACAAGGAGAAGGTAAGTTTTGAAGGAAGAGATGATGTCATGAAAAAGTGCATTGAGTGCAATAGAACCTTGCCAGGTTGCAACATTGTAAACATTGCCATGCGAGAGAGAGAAAGAGAGAGAGAGAGGGAGGGAGAGAGAGAGAGAGAGAGCGAGAGCGAGAGAGAGAGATACTTTACTTCTGTCTATTTATAGCAGAGGCGATTCCTCCTTGAGTACAAGGGAGGCGCCGCCTCCTGTCCAAAATCACGGAGAATAGTATGTAAACTAATGCTTTACACGACTTAATAACATTGCTATTTCAGACCCAGCTCCATAGAAAATGCATGTGCTCAACTTAGAGATGAAACCAATCTGTAATACGATCCCGAGGCTCGCACGAGTTTTTTTTCCGCTCAAGACAACGCAAGCGAGTCGAGTCTCAATGGACTTCAATGGCATGTGGGATTGTATGCTTTTTCAATGGAAAAATGCTAAACGGTCATTGGCTATTGCCGTGAAATTTTTTTGATTTTGAGACTGAGCCTCACTGGGAGTGAATGGAGAAGAGAGAGGAGGGGGGAGGGACCGGAGACTGGAGCTCCGACTTGTGATTGGGTGAACCCCGTGTCAGTAGGCTACAGTTGATTTCATTTCGAAATGCGGATATGTTATTAATTTGACTGAGAAGTTTCGTCGTGGTAACCAGTGGGGAAGCTATTCATTGCGGTGTACTCCAGTTTTGTGCACATATTCTTGTAAACCTAGTGTTGCGAATAAAGTCTTAATAGTGGCACGTCCTTATCCTTTTTAATCTCCCAATTCAAAAGTTGAAGTTGCCTACTTTTCGTTAGGGCTAGCTTGCAAGAAAGCTAGAGAGCTATGCAAAATGCCAAGCATTGTGGATTAAATTCTGGCGAATTCCAGTCGTACTTATGAGGAGAAAATGAATATCAAGGAGCAGAGCAGAGCACTGCCTAATATTGACTTGGTGGAAAAGGTAGGGAAGAACAACCGTTTCTTTTGAGCTTTCGTGGTGCGGTGTCTGACCAACTGGTTAACTGCCAAGTCCCGTGAGTGGCGAGTCCTTGTTTTCTACTGTGTTGGCAATGTCTGGTAAATAATTAAAGATTTTGCGACCTCTAGTGGTAAGTTAAGCCGTGCACCCAGTAATGAACAAACACAACAAAGACAAACTCAATCACATCATTATGTGGCGGAGGTAGGCCTAATGATAATAATAATAATAATAATAATAATAATAATAATAATTAAAAAAAAAAAACATTTCCCTATGAATAGGCTACAAGGGGGGTAATGATTAATGATTAACAAATTTGCTTCAACAAGAGTCCTTTAGTGTGTGCCATATGTGGCTCAGGACCAATGTAAGATGTGTGTCAAAATTGACCCCCCCTAGACCACCCCCCCCCCCTCCCCCCCCCTTTTTTGCGTTCTGGACATATTGTAATTGAACAGCCTCCCCTGTTTGACAGACTACCAGCCGCCACTGATTTATAGTTATTACTGTCTTATATCTATAACTGTCCAGTATAACTTGGAGAAGGAAACATCTCCAGTGGTTTTGGTTGTTTCCACAACTGGAGATGGGGACCCCCCTGACACTGCCTCGTCGTTCGTGAGGAAGATCAAGAAAAAGACTTTGTCCCGTGACCACTTCTCTCGCCTCCAATATGCAGTATTAGGTAAGGTCTGGAAAATGACTGTACATTCTAGTATACATTCATTTGATTTGAACCTATACCTGATTGTTTTGAACTGATGATATTTTCTTTGGAACATAATCAATGCACGTACAGTGATGCCACCTTTTCCTTATGCAGCTTTGGGAGACACCAACTATGCAAACTTCTGTAACTGCGGGAAGACTATTGATGGTCGTCTCCAGGAGCTAGGGGCCAAGCATTTCTACTCCACGGGATATGCAGACGATGGTGTTGGGTAAGTTCAAGAGTCATGCTGTTGTCTTGTTTACTCATTAAGGTTTATACATACCCCTGGTTTGTTTGTTGTTACCAGAATGGTAATGATAAGTAATAATATATTACTACTAGACTCTTGGCAATGTCATAGGAGTGTAATAGCTTACAATGATAGTCAAGCCTTTTCAATGAATAGTAAGGCAGTACACATTATGGAGCCAACAAAATGGAGTCAAACTGAATATGTGCTAAATTACGTGATATTATCATAGAAAGCAGATTTGTCAGTCATATGTCCTTGTGAAAAAGTATTTGACCATGATACTGAATTATGTATACTATTTTATTATTTCCAGGCTGGAACTAGTTGTTGAGCCGTGGATCGAAGGTGTGTGGGGAGCAATCAAGAAAGCTATAGCAGAGATGGCTACTCCGGCAAAACAGGAAAGTGTCTCTACCAGCACTGTGCACAACACTGACCATGACACTGCTGCAAGCCAGGAGAACACCAAATCATCTGGACTGGACCTTAGCCTAGGGTCACTAACCCTCAAGGATGCACCTGCTTCCAAATCGGAGCTGCCTGTTTCCACCACTGAAGTGGAGACTGGAGTTTTGGACTCGGAACCAGAACCTGAGATTCTTGAGGCCTCATTGGCTCGGTCGCTGCCCCCGCTGGCGGAATCAGCGCTGAATGTTCCCGCTCTTCCTCCTCCGTTTCTGAATGTGTCCCTGGAGGATGCACCTGCCAAGGAGGTAGTCTGTCTTTGTACTCCACTATTGGAACAACTCTGCCATAGATTTGTTTGTTCAATGGTGTGAATTGTGCCAAACTATGAAGCTTGTTTGGTCATATACTATGTAGGATGTATGGCTACACCATATTGTATACAGTCCAAAAGAACAGATTTTGTGGACAGGCTCTGTAAATATACATGTCAATGCTTGGGGTGCAGTTGTGGGGTATGAGCATGATGCAATGATATAAATCATCTAATAATAGCTGTTACTGGGTTCCAGAATATAGTTTGTAGGGATGCACCGATACCACTTTTTTGAAAACCGATACAAGTACGAGTACATTAATGGTTGTACTTGCCTATACGGAGTACCGATACCGATACCTTTTACCACCAAAATACAATGAAAATAAATGCATGGCCTTGTTTTTTTCCACCTGTGATATTTTTATTGTCCATTTCCATGTAGATTTAATTGTTAGTAAATGTATGAGGTGGCACTTTTTTCCATGCTGCTTTCAAGTCCACAGAACGTGACAAGATTTTGCATTGTTTTGTGTAATAGCATTATCGTTCCTGGTATCGGCAAGTGCTTGACGAGTACGAGTACGAGTACGAGTATAATGAGCAGTATCGGGTGCCGATAGTATCGGTGCATCCCTAACAGTTTGATTGTTTGCCACATAGTGTACATACAGGTCAGGGCACCCTCCTCATGTATCTAGTTGTGTGTTCCCCTTTTCCAGCTGACTGGCCCAGTGCTTCAGGACCATCACCAGGAAGTGCCCATATCCAGAGCACTGCAGCTTACTCGGGATGATGCCGTCAAAACGGCCATCTTGATAGAGCTGGACATTTCAGTAAGTTATTCTCGTGAGCCACAGATTTGCTTTTTATTGCAGAATGTCTTCTACAAAATGAAAAGCTTTTTAAAACAGAAGAACGTGATTTAATACATAAAAATGCATTTTGCTTTTCTCACCATATTCTAGTGGAGTGTGTTTGTTGAATTGGGAAGTGTAACACACCTCTCTTGTCTACAGGGGAAAGACATTTCGTATCAGGCTGGAGACTCGTTTGATATCCTGTGTCCAAACAACGCCACTGAGGTACAGGAGCTTCTGAAGGCACTGAGGATGGACAAGCAAAGCCATCACTTTGTTCAGCTAGAGCTGAGAAAGGACACAAAGAAGAAAGGTAAGGTGTCATAACAACTCTACTGTACACCTACATAGGTAGCTCTTGTGTAACTACCCTCAGCATTGGTGAAAGAGGTCTGTGTGATGAGGTGTAAAGACAGGTATCCAGTGTAAGTAATGTTTCATTGGCTTTATTTGTTTAAAAAACAATTGTGACTAAGTTAGTGATTAATTCAATGAAGACATTGTTTGAAAGACGAAAAAGTATTGCCGTCATTGAAGGTTTGTCCAAGTCTCAAAATGACAGGAACAGTTTTGGAAGTATTCCTGCTTTAATACTTAAGAAATAATGAAAAGACTGTAGTCTGGCTATGGAAATAAGGTGTTGGCTATGGCAGTTGAGTGTTGAAAGTACTGGGTAGCCTATAAGAAGGCTATACCCATTGTATACCTAATATACTGTACCTATTGTTTATCCAATACACTGCATATTCCCAGATATAAAAAAAAGCAACAAATTGTCCAAAATGATTTTGCATTGACTCCCGTTGGTTGCTTTGCAATCTTGCATCCCATAGTGAGTTGTGACATAGGCTCCATACTGTAGGAATGTGGTGGTGAGTAAACTCACCTTTCATGAGGAAAAGAATATTGAGTGATCTGCGATCTGATTCGCTATGCCAAGGCCAACATTTTCACATCTAAATGTTCTTAGCTCAGTGAAAGGTGTATCTGTGTGTCTGAAAATAGTGTGTTATCACACTATCTGAGATCTGTGAGATGTTATCTGAAGGAGATACAGTTGAACTTTTTTTGCTATCATTATAGTGATCACATATCAGCATCAGTATCAGCATCAGTATCTGATCCCTGAAGGTTAGAGCTTGTCTCCTCTATTGTCTCTCCACAGCTGCTCAGCTTCCTCCATATGTACCTGTGGGATGCACACTGCTCTATCTCCTGACCTGGTGCTTGGAGATAAGAAGTGTTCCAAAGAAGGTATGACATCGTCTGAAAATTACATCTCAAGTGGGTTTCATTTAAATATGATTAATAGATATTGGGCATGTACAAACCCCAACTCCGGTGAAGTTGGGACGTTTGGTAAACAGTGAATAAAATCAAAATGCTATCATTTTCAACATATGTACTCATTTCTAATTTGATAAATGCAACACGTCTCAAAAGAGTTGGGACGGGGACAATAAAAGGCAGCAAATGTCGAGGAAGACTAAAAGCAAAACAAAAGACAACACTTAACAGTTAAATACATTAACCGATGAGATGATTTTATATAAAAAACAGTGTTAATTCCTATCTTGGACATGATTTCACCAGCTTAAATGGTGGGTGTATTCCTTGTCATGTTTTGCAATGTTTTCCTTTCTGTAGTGCTTACTGCTTACAGTGTGACAGGTCTTGACCAAAAGCCCACCATTTTATCACCCGCTGGTCCTTATGATGGAGCCAAACTGTTAAAACATAGTAGAGAATGCAATTTGACCTTACTATGTGGCAGTAATCGAAGACCCCCCTTCAAAATATAATGCATTAGTGGCTTTTCATGCTGTTTAAAGCCATTTATACCATTCAGCACTGTATTTAACTCTACAGCTGAGTGAGAACATCTTAACCAATGCACTACTGCACCCGCATGCCATCATGGAGGCTGACTTTTGAAGTTAGCACTAACACAAGTTGGATGGTCCATTTTCACTGTAGCACAGGATGTGCAATGCTCTATTATTGTCAAAAAGATTGGACTTCTACAACTTCTGCTGACTTCTGTAAGGAAAGGACAGTTTCCCATGTCTTCTGGGTCTATTTCAAGTGAGCTCAGGTGCTTAGGAGAATGTTACACCCCTGTATCATTTGCACGCATTAAGCATTCTTAATATGGTCAATTTTCAATAGCTCTAATTCCTGGAGTGCTAGAGTGAGACTACAGCCAATATATATTTCATGATGTCATGAACCTATACAATGATTTTAATAACAAAAATATGTCTTATATACACTCAATCGTGGTAAATCAAAGGGAATTCAAAAATGTATGTAATAACTATGGTAATTATTCCCTTTGCATCTTTTATTCTGAGTGACTCAGCCTCTCTGTGATGATCTCATACCTGGACACCTATATTGTCCGTCAGTACAATTCATTTCGAAATGTTCTTCTTTGTTGTTTTATCTTATTTGGATGTTTACTAAATTTCACTGATCCCCGTCCCAACTTATTTGAGACGTGTTGCATTTATCAAATTAGAAATGAGTACATATGTCCCCCAAAACAATATTTTTTTCTCGGTTTTAACACTTAATATGTTGTCTTTTAACTATTCTCCATCTAATGAATGTATTGAATGTTTTGAAAATGATAGCATTTTGATTTTATTCACTGTTTACCAAACGTCCCAACTTCACCGGAGTTGGGGTTTGTATGTATGACAGTGTTTGTTTCTTTGATTGCCACCATCCCCTGGATTGTCCTTGAAATGTCCCAAACTAGTTGACTCTGCTACTGTATGTACAGTTAATCAAATGAAGACAAGTGACTGGCTAGTCATGTGTTGTCATGCTTTTTGTTCATGTGCATTGTACATCCTTCTATCATCTCACTTCACTGGCTTATCTTGCTCCATCACATCTCATCTCATCTCATCACATCACATCACTTTTTCTTTTTCTCTCTATAGAGTGTTCCCATCTCCATTTCATGCTCATGCTTCATGCTCATGTATTTCAAGGACAATGCGCATCTTCTTTCACTACTTCATCTCATCTCCTGCAAGTCATCCACTCTCCTTCCTCACCATTCTCTTTTCTCTTCGTCCTCTGTCTTTCTCAAGCATCTTACCTTCTCTCCTGCTTTCACTGACCTTTTTCTGTGTCTCTTCTGCTTCACCGTTTCATTTACAGTACCTTCGTAACTCTCTGCATCAACTCTTCCAACCCATTTACTCTTCACCTTCTCTCACCTCCATTGCTTCTTTCTTCTCGACTACCACCTCTCGTCCTCCTCTCATTACCCTCCTCCGCCTTCTCTTATTTCATCACAGTTAGTGACACCTTTTATTCACAGTGGCTTGCTGTATTTAGGCACATTGTTGGTTACAGTCCCTGGAGCAAAGTGTTGTTAGTAGCTGGTGGAGGATTCAAAGCTAAGACATTTCGATTGCAGGACCAGTTCCCAAATCATTAGTCCACAGCTGCCCTGTTCATTATCTTCTATTTTCTGTCCTCCTCTCCTTAACACCTCCTCCTCCTCTCCCCCATCTTCTGCAGGCCTTCTTGAGGGCTCTGGTAGACTACACGGAGGCTCCTCGGGAGAAGAGGCGTCTGCAGGAGCTGTGCAGCAAGCAGGGAGCCGCCGACTACAACCTCTTCATCAGGGACACCAGCATCTGCCTGCTGGACCTCCTGCGAGCGTTCCCATCATGCAACCCTCCTCTGAGTCTACTCCTAGGTCAGTAGTTTTCACACATTGAACAGTCAGTATTATTATTACTACAAGAGCAAAATACACCTCACAAGATGAGTGCAATAATAACAAAAAACTATTTTTAGGTAACGATTAATCAATTCTTTTGTGGGCAAGTCAATTAATTGAATCCCTGGCTGTTGAACCGATGCATCGATACAAATCAATTATTATTCACACCCCAAGAGACAAGCAGTCTTTCCTGAGTCTACATGCAGAGAGACTAAATCATGGCCCCTCATAGTTCCCCAAAGATACAAAAGCAACAAATGGGAGTCCAAAAATGTCTTTGCATGGACTCCAAATGGTTAGAGATGTCCGATAATATCAGCCCACAGATGTTATCAGCCCGATAATAGCATAAAATGTAATATCGGTCAATATCTGAAGGACCTACTAACGCCTTATGTTACTGGACGAGAACTGCGCTCATCCAGCACAAGCCGCCTGGCTCTGCCATCCAGTCGCTCTAGGTACTCCCAGTCAAGATTGTTCTCCGTTGTGGTACCCAAGTGGTGGAACAGTCTCCCAGAGGCAGCAAGACTAAGCACATCGCTTGCAGCCTTCAAGAAACAACTAAAGACATTCCTCTTTCGAGAGAATCTACTAGACTAATGCTTGAACTGGCCTTGCCCCAGGGCAGACTCCTGACATGATGTTTAGTTTAGTTTAGTTTAGTTTGTGTGTGTGTGTGTGTGTGTGTGTATGTGTTTGTGTGTGTGTGTACTCGTTATTTACTCTTTATGATTAAAAAAAAAAAAAAAACTAAAAAAAAAAAACTAACCCTCTTTGCAACTGCACTTGTTGTTCTGTATATCTCCTGTGCACTTTATTTGCTTGTGATTTTGGCTTGATTATGTCCTCTTTTGAAAGTCGCTTTGGTTATAAAGCGTCTGCCAAATGCAATGTAATGTAATGTAATGTAATATCGGTATCTGATTTTTGACCTATCAAAACCGATATAATAATGCTTGAATTACTGTACACTTTTCTCCTTAATTATTTTTCTATTTTGCACAGACAACGTTAATGTTTGGAAAGCTTTGTTGCATTCGAGAATGCATCTAGTGGGGCATTACAATAAAATTAAGCATATTTTGTTCCACAACAGCAGATTTGTAATGTTACCTAAAATTTGTTATGACGAAAAATAACCCACATATATCGGCATCGGCATCGGTATCGGACGATATCGGAATCGAAAATTGAGAGTTGGACAATATCGGCATATCGGATATTGGCAAAAGAGCCAATATCGGACATCTCTACCATTGGTTGCTATTCAATCTTTGGTCCCATAGTGAGGTATGACTTGGGCTCCATACTGTAGGAATGTGGTTGTGAGTAAACTCACCTTTCATCAGGATTCGCGATCTAATTGGCTGAATAGCCTTCTACGAAAAGTTATGTTTGCTCTTAAGAGTGACATATCCAATTCATGCAATTGGTTTATGAATGGAAATCACTACAATCACTACTCAAATGTGTCTTCCTCTAAGGATGCTGTAAAGTAAGAAATCAATACGGTAACCTTTACATGCCATAAAGCAGCATTTATTCACTATTCCTGATGACTGATGGTAAGGATAAGTGTAGCCCCCCAACCTTTTTTAAATTATGTGTACAGTCCCCTTGTCCTCTTACCACTTTTTGTTATTGCTCATTCGTCAATTCATTATGAAATGAGAGAGTGTAATGTCCAAAGTGCCCTAAGCGTGTCTTGGAGGCACCAAAGAGGACGAAAAGGGCACTGGCGCCGTTGCTTGTCATCCCCAATTTAACAAGATTGGCCTTTTATTCACCCGCTTGGCCCCGGGCAACTTGTCCAACTAGAACTTTTCCAAAAGACAGATAACATAAATTAGCATTTTAATTTTGTCCTGTAACTCAATTAGGTGTATTACTTCAGGGAGGAATTAAATGAACCAGTCACTGTCAGAAAAAAAAAGATTTTGGAAATCCCTGAAAATTGGATGGTGTGTTCATAACTCTAATATGAAGTCTTTCCACTTGGGGGCAGCAAATATACAAAAACGGAATATGAAGGCTCAGAATTGCACTCGGGCTGAAATCTGGCTTGAGTTCACACACATTTACAGTATGTTCAAGTCACCTCTATTTCTTGCATTTGTCCAGCTATGGATGTTGATACAGACACAGTAAATGAGGTCAACCCTTCAACACATTTAGCCTGTTAATTGTAGTTTGTTCCTGAAAACGCTGCGTTCAGTGCATTCCCTGTGTCAGAGCTATTTTTGGTTTGTCCAACCATGACCCTACCTTGGCTAAGGAGAGAGAAAGGGGGACATGGGGGAGAAAATTGGCAATCCATTTATTTTCAAGAAAAACTGCATGATATGTAAAGCAGAGCAGCTGTGTCTAATAGCCTGCAGCAGTCTCTGTCCCCCAAGGTAAAGATGCAGATCCCCGCGCCAGATAAAGTTATGCACTTAAATGACTTGTCACAGACATGCCTGTGTCCCGGTGTGTATTATTAATATGTATGAAGGTGTCAACACCCCACATAGATAGCTCAATCATTTCCAGCATTATTATACCAATATGTAATTTTGACACACTTGCACAAAGTTTCTGACAAACAATCTGGTATGCCTGAAAAGAGTCTTTTCAATGCCGCTGTTGTGGTAGATTCTGAAATGGCTGAAGGGCTATAGTATGGAAGGAAAATACCACTGTGTTAAGGAAAACTGGCTTTGTGAAAAGCAATTGCTGAGTACGAAACTCAACAATAATTTGCACACCTCAGCAGGCAGAAAACGTGACCATGAAAGCTTTCTTTTCGAAACTCAATTTGGAAAACCGAATGTTTGTCCTATTATTAGACCAACTGCAGACTTCTTTGGTGGAAAATGAAGATGCCTGTGAAAGCAGCAATGCATGCAGTTACCTCATTTGGAATTTGCATTGACATTGCAACGCCTTGCTGCTTTTCTCCTTATATTTTCATGTTTTGGCATCATATTTGGTCATATAAAATACATAGGTTATGGTTATTAACTAAATGTATCCAGGTGTCAGTGCCTTGCCCAATCTTAGTCAGATCCACACCAGGTATTCACCAGCTTCCTCTTTGCTCCTCCCTGTAGCCTCCTCCTGCCTGGCAAAGATTCATTAAAATCGGGCCCTTAGATTCAGCGTAATCCTGGTAACAAACAAACAAAAACAAACCCAATCAAGCGGCAAACAATTGGACACGGTTGAAACCAAAAACACCTCCTTGGCTGCTGCGGAGGAGGAGGAAGAAGAAGGAGGAAGAACAGAAGAAGGTGGGCAAAGCAGAAAAAAGACAAGAAAGAAAAGAATAAATAATCTGGCTGGAAGTTTCAAAACTTATAATATATGTGGAAAAAAAGTGAAAGTTGTTTTGTTTTTTGTTGTTTGTCTTTTGCCAAGATGCCGTTAAGTGTCCCCGCTGGTTTAATGGCTTTGTACTGTAGCTGTTGATGAGGCGGCGGGCACATTATGGCTGTTGTTCATGAGCTCCCTGTTATTCCGCCACACTGGGCACAGTGTCATTCAGCACCTCCGACGGGCCTCTAGCCTACCTTTATGCCCCCCCGCTGAGCCCGTGAAATTAATAGAGCTTATTGTGGTGGAGTAGCCGTGGCAGTCAGTGTCACCACGAACATGGTGTGTGTGTGTGTGTGTCTGTGTCTGTGTGTGTGTCTGTGAGTATGTGTGTGTGTGTTTGCTTGCATGCATGTGTATGGAAGGTTCGAGATGTGTGTGTGTGTGTGTGTGTGTGTGTGTGTGTGTGTGTGTGTGTGTGTGTGTGTGTGTGTGTGTGTGTGTGTGTGTGTGTGTGTGTGTGTGTGTGTGTGTGTGTGTGTGTGTGTGTGTGTGTGTGTGTGTGTTTGCATTCATAGTGTACGGAAGACTCTGGTGTGTGTGTGTGTGTGAGAGAGAGATTTTATGTGTGTGTGGAGGTTGAGGCTCTGGTCCGCTGTTCATGGTGCCATCTGCCGTGGCCCGGCTGTAGTAAATCACGTGCAAGTGGCTTGATTGAATCCTCAAACAGTTTGGACGGCTCGTTGAGCTTGATTGGTGGCATCAGTCTCTCACTCACTCGTTCTTCTGTCCATCTTGCGCTCTCCTTTTTTGTCTTTCACACAAACCCGGGTACTAAAATGCTCACACGAGCATGTACACACAAACCCCAGATCACACACACACACACACACACACACACACACACACACACACACACACACACACACACACACACACACACACACAGAGTTACTCTCACTCATCTCTGTCTCACACAGACTATAAAGATGTTGATTTACGGCAGATAGACACACAGATACAGATTTATAGATACAGATTTATAGATAATAACTGACATACTGTTGACAAACGGACCGCTGATACACTGACATAGAAATATATGGAGGAGAGAGGAAGAGCAATAAAGGAGTATAATGAAGAGTAGTGTTGGTTTTACCTCTCTAGAGATGGCCGGAAGAGAAATGAGAGTGAGAGGGGGAGAGAGACACAGGTGATGAAAGAGAAAAAGAGGGAGAGAAAAAAGCCAAGCCCAGCCAAGCCCAACTGGGAAACTCCAACTCCCATTGTCATTATGACACAGCACTCCACAGAACACAACGAAATTGCATTGCATGCCTCACCCGTGCAAGGGGGCGGCTCCCAATGGTGCCCCAAGGGAGCAGTGCGGCGGGACGGTACCATGCTCAGGATTCCTCAGTCATTTAGGAGGAAGGGGCAGAGCACTGGTTAATTACTCCCCCCACCAACCTGGCGGGTCGGGAGTCAAACCAGCAACCTTTGGTTCTATAAGTCTGACGCCCTAACTGCTTACCCATGACTGCCCTAGAGAGAGAGAGAGAGACTGAAAAAGAGAAAGATAGAGAGACACCATGTCAGTCTGCGGTGGAATAATTGCACAAAGGGCATATCTCTGGCCCTGATGACAGATAAAGAAGTGGGTAGAGGAATACGTGATGGCAGAGAGAGACAGCAAGAGAGAGAGAGATATAGATAGATTGATAGAGACAAAGAGTAGAAAGGAGAGAGAGAGAGAGAGAGAGAGAGAGAGAGAGAGAGAGAGAGAGAGAGAGAGAGAGAGAGAGAGAGAGAGAGAGAGAGAGAGAGAGAGAGAGAGAATGGCAGAGAAAGATAGGGAGAGGAAATGAGAAGAGCTGCTATGTGCAGAGGTAGAGATGAAGGTAGCTTCTCTGTGTCCCAGCAGTGATGGGCATTTCAGACACGGGGGACTTCAGATGCTGTGCTTGTGAATTAATCAGATCAGAAACGCCACACGACACAAACAATTGAAAGAAGAAGAGGACGGAGATGAATGCACTCGGGGGCGCTGTGGCGCAGTGCGCTAAGCCCCCCACATTTCGGCTTGCATGCCCACGGGGACCCCGGTTTGAGTCCGGTCAGCGCTATCTCTCTCTCCCAATCGTTTCCTGTCTACTCTCATACTGTCCTGTAATAATAAAGGCCAAAAAGGCCCCAAAAAATACTTCAAAAAGAAGAATGCACTTATATACACAAAGGCAACTGAATGCCCAAGTACACAGGACTTATGCACTGCACCACAAAAATATATGTATTTATAATTGGACCTGTGTACGGTGCATTGCATGAATATATGTATTGGTGATTATGTCTGCCCAGTGTGTTGTCAACGAAATCTTAACATGCCATTTGTTTCTTGCCCCTCTCATGCAGAACACTTGCCAAAGTTGCAGCCCAGGCCCTACTCAGCAGCGAGGTAAGAACCAACCACAACAAAAAAAAATGTTTTCTGTTTGCATTTGCTGTCTCAACACAGTTTTCTAATGAAAAATCTCCCCCAGAAGGCCTACCCCGCTGAGCTTCCATTCCGCCACACACCCTGTATGGTTACGGTCCGCAGTTCACTCGTTTTTTTATTTTTTTAATGTATTTTCACATACAGGAAGAAAAAGATTTCACCACTTTCAAACTGTGATGCATAGTGTTATAAGTGCGGTTAGCACTGACCAAACACGGTGGTGGAGGTGGGCAGGGCCGCTGACAGCTTTGACTGGGCCCGGGACAAAATAAGTCTGAAAGGGCCCCCCTCCCAATACATACAATGTAATAAGGACCCAAGTTTGGCCCTCCTCTGTCCCTGGGCCCAGGGCAACTGACCCACTTGTCCAACCCCCCCTGTCGGCATCGCTGGTGGTGGCAGTGCACTGCTGAGAGACAACACATATGGTTGTGGTTGAAAAAAAACAAACAAACATAACACGCTGTTGTGAAATCTCCGCAGAAGTCTCACTGGTGGTCCGCTGACCCTGCTTTGCAATCTGTTTTTCGAGAGAGATGAAGTATGAAGTTGTGTGTGTGTGTGTGAATGTAATGTATGATCATCGGGAGGTCGTAAAAGTATTAAGCGTGTTAAATTATTCATAGTTTTGACCAGCAGGGGTCCCTAGAGAGCCGGTGGTGTTGTGAGCAGCAGATGAAGCGGCACATAAACAACGGAGGCAAACAAACAGCACTTATTTTTTACTTCCCGATGTTTATCACCAGGGCTGCGTGCGTACATGCGAGTGTGTGTGTGTGTGTGTGTGTGTGTGTGTGTGTGTGTGTGTGTGTGTGTGTGTGTGTGTGTGTGTGTGTGTGTGTGTGTGTGTGTGTGTGTGTGTGTGTGTGTGTGTGTGTGTGTGTGTGTGTGTGTGTGCGTGCACGCTCGTGCCTTTGTGTGTGTGTCTGTGACCCCCATGGCCTATGGAATATGATGAATCATCTTATCTTGTGAGATATCTGCCAAGCCTCATTGTTGTTTTTATTTTGCATGAAGCATGAATTCAAAAAGTCAACACACCAAATGCTGAAACAAACACACACACACACACACACACACACACACACACACACACACACACACACACACACACACACACACACACACACACACACACACACACACACACACACATCTGTATAATATTCCTGCTGGTAGCCAACACATATGTTTTGGCTTCTTCTTCAGCGCATTTTGAGGACTTTTCAGAAGGCTCATTGAAAGGCTATGCACTCTCAACCGGAGGTCATAAGTGCCTGAGGAAGTTGCAAGCATTCATGGTTAATGGGGTTTAGGTCAACATTTAAATATAAAGATTTATTTGTCAGCCTTTAGATTTTTTATCACTGAAGCAATAACCCTTGACCAGGGTCAGTGCTCGTTTCCATATCAAGTGTGTGTTTACATGAATAGGCATCAAGAGCTTGATCTAAACATTTGCTTTGATTTGTTATCGTTACTTTGAACACTCTTGGCCTATGGTGTGCTGGGATAGGAGCTCTGTGACGGCTGATATCTGGCCCAGCTGTGGCCCTGATATGGCTAGGCAGATTATACTCTCGCGGTAGAAAACAAAGAGGAAGTTTAACGAAAACATTTGTGTAGACGTAATTAATAAAGAGTAAGTGTCTGATGTTTTGCTGAAATGTAGCAGTGCACCGGTGGTGCGATGGCATTAACAAATGTTGTGCAAAATGTTCTTTTGTTCTTCATACATACTTGCATGGCTTTGATTTTGGGAAACAATACCCAGTCTTCATTTGCATTGCAATTGCATCACAGTTGTGGATAGCAACCATGCATCCTTCTCTGTCTTGTCCCCACCAAGGAAAACGTGCAATAAAACAAGTAAACGTGGTTTTTAAAAATGTTTGTTTGATACCAATGCAGACAGACTACCACGTGTCAACTTTTTGTCTCTTGTTTACATATGCCTGTTATTGATTTTGCGAGAGAAAAAAAATTGTGTTCTATTCCCATTTGTACATATTGCATAGATGAGTGAGATACTGATGATATGCAGACATCGAAGATGTGCAGGGTTCACAGTGCGCTTGTGACAATAACATAAACACTTAGGGGTTTCTTTTGCCTTAAGACATGTAAAAGTTTTTATCTTTTACCTGACATGTTTCGACGGTGTTACTTCCGTCTTCATCAGAGGGTCACTGTGATGTTGATGAGTGACATGCTTTAAAAACAGCTGATGTTGTTGTGGAGGTGTGACCTCCCTGCCAACAACATCAGCTGTTTTTAAAGCACGTCACTCATCAACATCACAGTGACCCTCTGATTAAGACGGAAGTAACAGCGTCGAAACATGTCAGGTAAAAGATAGAAACTTTTACATGTCTTAAGGCAAAAGAAACCCCTAAGTGTTTAAGTTAAACAGTGAGACATAATGAACTTAATACATGTGACAATAACAAGCATTCTATTCTGTGCTATTCCGTTCTATGCTATTCATCCTATCCCACCCTGTGTCCTGGCTGTCTTTTAGCTCCAACCACCGCCACCCAGGCAAGGTGCACTTCGTGTTCAATATCGTGGAGTTCCCAGCATGCCCTGAGAAGTCGATTGCTAGAAGAGGCGTATGCACCGGCTGGCTGTCCGAGATGGTCTCGCCCATCCTCCAGGCCTGTGGCACCCCACCACCAGCACCAGCCGAGGTGACCCGTGCTGAAACACTGCCCAAGGTTGGTGATGAGAAAAAGGTGTCCTTCCTACATTGGGGTGGGTGGATGACTCATAGAAACCTAGTGGTCTTTTGTGAGTCAACGGACTGAGGGAATGGATCATTTCGCCACACAATGGATGCTTTCCTGAATGTTCTGCTATTTCCTCCCTATGCCAAAACAAACATGGGAGGGATGTAGTCCTCTGAATCATTGTAAAATTGTTGTGATGTTCCAACAGAAGGCTTTTTTCTTAACGGCACACATGGTGTGTGTGTGTGTGTTTGTGTGTGTGTGTGTGTGTGTGTGTGTGTGTGTGTGTTTGTGTGCAATGTGCATGTGCACACATTTTTGTGCATGTACCCCAAGATCCACATTGGTCCGCGGCACAGCAATTCTTTCCATTTGCCCTCTGACCCCTCGCTGCCTGTGGTGATGGTTGGGCCTGGCACCGGAGTGGCACCCTTCATCGGCTTCCTCCAACAAAGGTACAGAATCTCGCACCATCCACACTACTTGTCGGGCTAATGTTTCCTAATTGTAAACCTCCATGCAGTACGTCTGCAAGCATCACGTAACACAGACTTAATTCCAGAGAAACTTCCAGAGACAACCTAAACAAACCATACCTACTGAAAGAGTTAGTAAATATACTGATATATAGATAAATAGTTGAAAAGATTTGTTGCAAAACAACATATCCACAATTTTTTAACGTTTGCATTTTATTATCGGAAATGGCTGTTTAGAAGTCTTATCATCTCTCTGTGAATTCTTTCCATTGAAAGGAGGACTCTGATGAAGACACATGTCGAAACGTTAGTCTCACTGCACTAAAAAATAAATTACAGAAAATAGACATCCGTGTGGCACCAGATTTCTTTCCCTTTTTGCTTATGTTTTAGTCCTGCTCTGGTTGCACCGGATTGTTAATTTAGAAGCGCGGAGTGCGTATGTCCTTTATTTTGAGAACATACTTTTGAAAGCTATATAAAATGCATTTTGCAATGCATTTCCCAAAAGGTTTTAAAATGGATATATTATACGTCAGTGTTTCTCAACTGGAACAGTCTTGGGACCCACCATTTTCCAATCTCATTCAGTCGCGACCCAATTTTTTTAGCGATACTCGAATGACTGGTTGCACGCTACTATCGCGCATAAACATTCTGATTTTATCTATGACGACAGATGACACAAGTTCAATCAAAGTTGTAAATTGTTGCAGGAAAAGTTGGATGTTTTTTTTTGTTTTTTTTAGCGAATCAATGAATTATGAATTTTTTTTTTACACCATGGCTCTGCGACCCACCCATGACCCCTCCGCGACCCACTTTTGGGTCGCGGCCCACCAGTTGAGAAACACTGTTATACGTCATTTTGGAACAAAGCTCTTGAGTGAGCCAACAGAGAATAAAGGAGGTGCTGCAAAAAAAAAGGTGCTTCAGTGCAGGTGTGAAAAGAAAGTACTGTGTGAAATTTCAGTCGAATCCAGTAAGAGGGAAAGTACACTAAAAGAAAAAAGTGGACTTAATAAGATTCTTGTTGTGTTTCTGAGCAAATAAAACAGGATTGTATTCTGTCAGGCTATTCATTTTCTGTTGTTAAAAAGATGAGCATATAGTCACAAGGATGTAACGAGCAATGAGGAAAGCATTTTACAAGAATATTTAAAGGAATTTTGGTATAGCAATAGCTTTAGCAAAACGTTCATTACCTAGCACTACTACTGGCTTGACAAGTGCACAGAGAGAGCCGGCAGCAAGCCTTTTAAAAAATTCACTGCTGTCACATGCCTCATAGCATGCTGTTCTGCACTCCGCATCTGGGACTCTGGGCAGGTATGGAAATGACCTCTGAAGCCTTTCGTCTTGATTACGACTTTTCTGAGTCATTACCAGGCAAGTAGGCAGTAAGGCAGGCAAGAGCGAGGGAGGTAGCAAGGCAGGCTTTGGGGAGCGCTATCGATTTGGCGGCAGTGGAGGGATGGGGGTGTGGAATAGGGAGCGGGGTTGCTCAATAGCCCCCGTTTTCTTCCCTTTGGGCGTAAATCATAAATCATGTGCGTTTAAACGCCGGGGAGGCAGAAATGCACTATTGACCAGCCTGCCGTCTATCCGTCCAGTCGGGCCGGCCGACCGCCCGCCTCCCACATCTTTGGCCCTCCTGAACCCACCCCCATCCTGGGTTTCCACACCACACGCACACTCCAGCCTCAGATTGACCGGTGCAGGCGTGTAGGTGGGGTTGGTGTGTGTGCGTGCGTGCGTGTGTGCGTGCGCGCGCACACGTGTGCTTGTGTGTATATGTCTACATGGACGGGAAGGTGGTTTGTGTGAGAGAGGGACGGAAGGACGGATGGATGGAGGGAGGAAGGAAGGAAGGAGAGGGAGAGCAAGGGAAGGGAAGGAAACGAAGTAAGGGAGGTGCTGAATGAATGAACGGAGCAGTGGGGCTATTCTATTCACCGAGGCCCCTGTCAAATTTGAGCGGATGATTCAGCGCAGGCAGCCTCTGCGGAGGGCTTGAGGGCTGAGGGGGAGGCTTGGGGCCGAG
Organism: Engraulis encrasicolus; assembly: GCF_034702125.1. Lineage (NCBI taxonomy): Eukaryota > Metazoa > Chordata > Actinopteri > Clupeiformes > Engraulidae > Engraulis > Engraulis encrasicolus. The sequence goes on along the minus strand of NC_085865.1, from coordinate 19,629,414 downwards.
GCGGGACTGGGCAGCATATGAATGAGGCTGTCCAGCCGCAGCTGCAGGTGTCTGGGCTGGGTGATGGCTCTGGACTCGCTGGAGGGAGATGGGAGGGGGTGGGTGGTGGTGGTAGTTGGAGGGTAAGGGTGACTGGTAGTGGGACTGTGAAGGGGGCTGGAGGGAGATGGGAGGGGGGTGGTAGTTGGAGGGTAAGGGTGGCTGGTACTGGCACTGTGAAGGGGGCTGGAGGGAGATGGGAGGGGGGTGGTAGTCGGTGGGTAAGGGTGGCTGGTACTGGCACTGTGAAGGGGTAATGGCTCAGGACTTGGTGGAGTGAGATGGGGGGGGGTAGTCAGAGGATGATGGGAGGGGGGTAAGACTCACTGGAGGGAGATGGGAGGGGGTTGGGGGTGTTGTAGTCGGAGGGAAAGGGTGGCTGTTACTGGGGCGGTGAAGGGGGCGGTGGGGCAGCGAGATGAGGAACTGGGTGGTGGAGAATAGTGGGTAGAGGTGGCGATGGGGATGGCTCAACGCACTGGGGAGGGTGGTAAGTAACGATGTGTAGAGACTGGGGGCAGAAGTGAGATGAAGGCCTGTGTGGTAGAGCTGGGTGGTGGGTAGAGATTTGGGAGTGGGGGTAGAGGGTAAAGAGATGATGGAAGTTGGGATGGATGGGGGTAGTAGTGATGGATATAAGATAGGGGTGTAAATAATAATCAATATGTATCGATGCATCAATCCTACGGCCGACGATCAAATCGAATCGTATCATAGGCCATTCTTTAGTATAGAAAATGATCGAATCGCTGGCCCCTGCCCAATGCCCTAGCTCCATAACATACAGTGCCCTCCATTATTATTGGCACCCCTGGTTGAGATGTGTTTTTAAGCTTCCAGTTATTATTATTTTTCTCTAAATAATATGGGACCTTAATGGAAAAAAGAGAAAAATCCAACCTTCAATACAAGTGCATTTATTCAGTGGGGAAAAAATCCCACATAAAGAAATAATTATTTGACATCAAATAATGTGTGTCACAATTATTAGCACCCCTGTTGTTAATATTTTGTACAACCCCCTTTTGCCAACAAAACAGCACCTAATCTTCTCCTATAATGTTTCACAAGATGGGAAAAGACAGAAAGAGGGATCTTCAGCCATTCCTCTTTGCAGAATCTCTCTAAATCATCCAGAGACCTGGGTCCTCTCCTCTGTACTCTCCTCTTCAGCTCACCCCACAGGTTCTCAATGGGGTTGAGGTCTGGGGACTGAGATGGCCATGGGAGGAGCTTGATTTTGTGTCTGGTTAACCATTTCTGTGTAGATTTGGCCATATGTTTAGGGTCATTGTCTTGCTGAAAGACCCAGTGACGACCCATCTTCAGCTTTTTGGCAGAGGGCAACAGATTTTGATTTAAAATGTCCTGGTATTTCAAAGCATTCATGATGCCATGCACCCTAACAAGCTTCCCAGGGCCTTTGGAAGCGAAACAGCCCCACAGCATCACTGACCCACCCCCATACTTCACAGTGGGTATGAGGTGCTTTTCAGCATGCGCATCTTTCGTGGCACGCCAGACCCACTTAGAGTGTTTGTTGCCAAAAAGCTCAATCTTGGTCTCATCTGACCAAAGCACACGGTCCCAGTTGAAGCCCCAATACCGCTGGGCGAACTCCAGACGTTTGCGTTTATGATTGTGGGTGAGGAAAGGTTTTCTCCGTGCATGCCTCCCAAACAGCTTGTTGGCGTGTAGACAGCGCCTGATGGTTGATTTGGAGACTTTGTGACCCCAGGATGCTACCATTTGTTGTAATTCTGTAACAGTGAGCTTTGGAGATATTTTGATTTCTCTTACCATCCTCCTCACTGTGCGTGGTGGCAAAATAAACTTGGGTCCTCGTCCAGGCTTGTTTACCACTGTTCCAGTTGTTTTGAACTTCTTAATTATTCCTCTCACAGTAGATATGGGCAGCTGCAGTTGAGTGGCAATCTTCTTGTAGCCTCTGCCTGACCTGTGAAGGTCGACGCACATCTGCCTCACTTGTATGCTGTGTTCCTTTGTCTTTCCCATGTTTAAGAGTGGATAAGAGAAATGGCCTCGGTGTCACGTCATAGTTATACCCCAGGGAAACAGGAAGTGATGAATTACTAATTAAATGTTCCTACATACTCTGGTAAACTTTGTAAACTACTGTAGAAATGACAGAAATGCTTCAATTATATTTATTTCCTGGGAATTGTTAAGGGTGCCAATAATTGTGGAACAGGTGATTTAATGAAAAATAATTATTTTTTAGTCAGGGATTTTTTTTTTTTTTCCTACAATTCATTTGAGTTGAAGGCTACATTTTCCTAAAATTTTCAGTGTGACAGTATTCTTCTGCAATAAACACTGAATTTATTTTAAGGCTTTTAACACATCTCAACCAGGGGTGCCAATAATTATGGAGGGCACTGTAGAAGTGGAAAAGTAACTGGAAAAATATTGAATCATATCATTTCGTGGGTATCAAGTATCAAAACTAGGCGAATAGCTCCCTTCAGAAATCGGTATTGAGTCATATCATCACGGAGACTGTGATTTACACCCCTGATACGAGAGGAGTTGAAGGGCAGATGATGGGTGGATAGGTGTGATTGGAGATATGAATGGGGGGGCGGTCCGGTCACTGCTGGTGGTAGGAAAGAGCTGTGGGGAAGAGGACTTGTCAAGGGGGGCACGCAGCCCTATCTATGGGGCCCGCGAGGGTAGTAGAGCAGGCGTTAGTCATGGCCTGAGTGCTGGAGGAACTCCCATAGAAAAGAAGAGACAGGTCGAAGGCATTCATAAATGACAGAAAGATGGAGATGGATTGACACTTGGGGAATGCATGAATGGGTAGAGGAATGCAGGAGTGGGATGTATGGATGAAAATGTATGAGGTACATATACACTATGTTCATGGATGAGAGCAGAGGCAGAGGAGAAAGGCGAGCTGTGGATGGGAGAGCAAGGCAGTGAGGCGGAGAGCAGAAAGACACACGCGGAAACTTCACTTCAACGTTTCTTTCTCTTCACACTCTACACACACACACACACACACACACACACACACACACACACACACACACACACACACACACACACACACACACACACACACACACACACACACACACACACACACACACACACTATATCACATTCACAAAGGCTCACACTCCCCAGCCCCACACATGCATACTACTGCCACACTTAAAACACACACACACACCACACACACACACACTTGGCACACCATGCCAAGGTGTTAATCAGAGGAACTTGTGTGGGGGCTGAATACATGACTGATGCTGAGTGCTCAAGGTGCTATTATATATGTGTGTGAGAGAGAGAAGAGAGAGAGAGAGAGAGAGAGAGAGAGAGAGAGAGAGAGAGAGAGAGAGAGAGAGAGAGAGAGAGAGAGAGAGAGAGAGAGAGAGAGAGAGAGAGAGAGAGAGAGAGAGAGAGAGAGCCCGCACTGAAAAGTCTAGACAAAGTGAGTGTTGTGTGAGGATTGGACAGGAAGACTCAGAGGGAACAAGACTGATGGATTGATCGCCAGGCAGACACAGAGTGATAGTAAGAGCAATAGTGTTAGAAAATAAGAAATTGCCTGTGTGTGTATGTGTGTATGTGTATGTGCGAATGATGGTGAGAGTACAACAGAGCTGGAGAAGAAAGGAATAGAGAGAGGGTAGAAGAGGGGGAAGGTTTGCCTGATGGAGAGAGAGAGAGACAAAGTATAGGATAGGGGAAAATAGACAAAGATGGCAAGAGAGGGGTGGAGACAGAGACAGAGAGAGTGAGAGAAACTGCACCTGTGTGACACCAGGGTCCTGATGAATGTGCGATGTCAGGCGATGACAAAGTCACACGGCGCTACAACCCCCTAGCTCAGTGTTTCCCAACCTTTTTTTTTCTCACGTACCCCCTAAACCTCTTAGTTGTGCCATGAGTACCCCCTATCCCATGCTCTCTATATATTCCTTTAACCCAGTATGACTATACCCTATTCAATTGTCGTTATCACATTTTTCAAAGTACCCCCTGCGGTGTGCTCGCGTACCCCTAGTGGTACACGTACCCCTGGTTGGGAAACACTGCCCTAGCTGCCCAAGGGCACTCGCGTCACAGCAGTGATGACACAGGCTCCCAGATTATTCTCTCATCGGACACAGCCTCAGGATGCCGTCTGATCACAGACACAGTGAACTCGTACCAGGAAGTAATATGTCATGATGACATCACTGACAACAGCATTATATTTCATTATCTTGTAAAAGCTCAATTGTAAAGTCTTTAGCCCATTTGCAATTGGGATGGTGTTGTGGCTAGGCTGACAGCTGGGAAACTTTATCGTTTTCTCCACGGAGGAGGGGCCAGGAGGCGGGGCGAGGCCACAAGCACAAGTGGAGGAAGCAAGGTTGCATATTGGAATGCACACACAGCGTAGGAGAAGAAGGGAGGGGGACAATAGCATCAGAGGAGTTGGGCCGCTAGACATCAACTGTGCGGGGGTGCACTTCTCAAAACCAAAGTTTGCAATGCAATTTCCCATTGACAACTACCCAAGTTGCTAACTGGCTAACAGATACGTTTTTGAGAAACTCACCCCTGCTCAGTTACATTGTATTACATTACATTACACTTAGCTGACACTTTTATCCAAAGCGACTTACCGTTATTTTAGGTGCAGGGCATTAGTTGCCATTGCCATTCCGGTAACAGCTAATTTATAAAAGGGGTAGTGTCTTAAGGCACATGCGGAAATTTGTCTTCGTTTCAAAGTAGAGTAGAGTAGTAGAGTAGAGTAACTTTATTAGTTGTACAAACTAGAGATGCACCGGATCCTGATTTTTAGGATCCTGCCGGATACCGGATCCACTGCTTAAGATCCTGCCGGATCCGGAGCCGGATACCGGATCCTACGAAAGGGTTGAAACACATAGCCAACTTGCACACGTGGGCCCTTTTTATTACGTTGGCGCAAACTATTTTTAAGACTCATTGGCTTACTGCCGCACTGCCTTCAATGGCCGCTTCCAGAGGGCTTTCACTCCATTCAGCAATTGGGGTTGTGAAAGACTGACTGAAAAGCCTAGGGTGGGTCAATTCACGTGAAATCAGACGCTTTGGGACCCGACCGATCCGGATTTCAATCATACTTGGTGTGCCTTTTTAGTAGCAAGGTAGCACCCCAGAACTGCATTGGTTTGAATCTGACACTAATATTAAGGGAGAAACAGACTAGGAAAGGTTCACATTTTAGGGTAGGACACTATACATTCAGCCTTGAATATATCAGTCAGTGTTAGTCACAAAAAGATGCCTGTGGTATTGTTTGAAAGCTCTTTTCTGGCTCTACATATTGCACAATCAGCTTGGAATACAACAACTCTCAGAATATGAATTATGATAAATTGAAAAATTAAAAATTGAATATCTAAAAAAACTATATTTTAAAATGGCCAGTTCCTTGTCCAAACGTAGCCGGCAATGTCATTAGCAACACCTCAAATGCTGGTGTTTGGTTCTTTATTCATTTCAGAGAGAATTTGACTCACAAATATGGCATCTTACAGACCACTTACTAATAATATGGTAATACCATAGTAGCATCACATGACAAAACAAAAACAAAACAAAAATGGTCAGTTTCCATGGTCCCAGGTTTCAGAAACTAAGGCAGATGTCCATTTATACACACCAAATGATGATATGTGAATGTTTGAACATTCCTTCTCTGTGTACCTGTGTCATCTTCCCTTTACCGTACTTTAAATCTGATAATCAATGGCTACACTCTCATTTTGTACTCTACCAGTGCATTTGAAGCAGCAGCTGTGTCTTTTGTAGATAATGTATAAGTACGTCCCGTTGCAGTTACAGGTTCCACTACCAGAAGCACATCTTGATGATCCATGACAAGTCTATCTGGTCTGACGGGAAAAGTGAAGGATGGAGATGGTCCATGAGGATGCAGGAAGTTCAGTTTCACCTCTCCAGTGCTCAGCATACATTCCTCAACACATGCTAGCCACCAGTTGCCATCATATACAGCTACAACATACCCTTTGATGCTTGGAAATGTAACACATTCCTTTACTGAGCTCACTCTTTCAACTCCTTCTCTGAATGCGGAAAATGACCCAATGTCCATTGACAATGGGCAGAAGCTGTGTAGTTTTTGAGTACCTGGAATAGTTCTTGCAGATTCAAACCTCTTCAACAGGTTCTCAGCTTCATGATGGTGCATCTCTCTCAAGAACATCCATTGCCAGTTTGCCACAACAGAGATGTACCATCATGAAGCTGAGAACCTGTTGAAAAGGTTGGAATCTGCAAGAACTATTCCAGGTACTCAAAAACTACACAGCTTCTGCCCATTGTCAATGGACACAGTGGAAGTTAGGCCATTTTCAGCATTAAGAGAAGGCAGAGTTGAAAGAGTGAGCTCAGTAAAGGAATGTGTTACATTTTCAAGCATCAAAGGGTATGTTGTAGCTGTATATGATGGCAACTGGTGGCTAGCATGTGTTGAGGAATGTATGCCGAGCACTGGAGAGATGAAACTGAACTTCCTGCATCCTCATGGACCATCTCCATCCTTCACTTTTCCCTTCAGACCAGATAGACTTGTCATGGATCATCAGGATGTGCTTCTGGTAGTGGAACCTGTAACTGCAACGGGACGTACTTATACATTATCTACAAAAGACACAGCTGCTGCTTCAAATGCACTGGTAGAGTACAAAATGAGAGTGTAGCCATTGATTATCTCTTTAAAGTACGGTAAAGGGAAGATGACACAGATACACAGAGAAGGAATGTTCAAACATTCACATATCATCATTTGGTGTGTATAAATGGACATCTGCCTTAGTTTCTGAAACCTGGGACCATGGAAACTGACCATTTTTGTTTTGTTTTTGTTTTGTCATGTGATGCTACTATGGTCAGTGGGGCCGCTAGGGGGGGAAACGTGGTACAGATTCTAAGGGCCCAAGCACTGATAGGAGCCCTTAAGGGGGCCCAAGCACTGAGAGGGGCCCTTAAGGGGGCCCAAAATTCGAATCTTTCATGGGGCCCAACATTTCTGGCAGCGCCCCTGACTATGGTATTACCATATTATTAGTAAGTGGTCTGTATGATGCCATATTTGTGAGTCAAATTCTCTCTGAAATGAATAAAGAACCGAACACCAGCATTTGAGGTGTTGCTAATGACATTGCCGGCTACGTTTGGACAAGGAACTGGCCATTTTAAAATATAGTTTTTTTAGATATTCAATTTTTAATTTTTCAATTTATCATAATTCATATTCTGAGAGTTGTTGTATTCCAAGCTGATTGTGTAATATGTAGAGCCAGAAAAGAGCTTTCAAATAACACCACAGGCATCGTTTTGTGACTAACACTGACTGATATATTCAAGGCTGAATGTATAGTGTCCTACCCTCCCATGTGAACCTTTCCTAGTCTGTTTCTCCCTTAATATTAGTGTCAGATTCAAACCAATGCAGTTCTGGGGTGCTACCTTGCTACTAAAAAGGCACACCAAGTATGATTGAAATCAGGGTCGGTCGGGTCCCAAAGTGTCTGATTTCACGTGAAATGACCCGGCTATGTAAAAAGTAGAGATGCCCCAGATCCTGATTTTTAGGTACAGATACCAGATCCACTGCTTCAGATCCTGCCGGATCCGGATAGTCTGAAAAGCCCTATTATCCTGCCGGATCCGGAACCGGATCTTGGATCCTGTACATCTCTAGTTCAAAGTGTCATGGTTGTATGGTATAGTAGTGTTCAGGTAGATCACATTTATATTAATGTTAGATGGATGCTTATTAATATAAAACTGACTGTTGACGAGGACGCGAGTTTGGGGAAATGACTGGGTACTTTCCTTTACCCCAACTCCCGTCCTCGACTTATGCTTTTGGACTTGCGCTTCGCTGATGCACCGTCTTTGTGTCGAAAATAATAAGGTTTCCCCACTGTCAGCCTTGGCACTATAACCACTGGGAGACATTTCCCAATTCAATATTCCGCTTGCAAATAAGAAAATGACTTTTGAATTGCGCTTGTGCAAAATATTGAATTAAACTTCTATCGTCAATGACATTGCGAGGCCACAAGCACAAGGAAGGACAGAAGTTTGGATAATGAAATTTGCCCTTGGTCTGGAGCAGTGTGGGGATATGCCTTTGCTATAGATGTTGGCACAGGAGAGGTCTGGTCGTCAACTCCCCACCCCACATTGTGCTCTGCTTGCAGAGGAATTTATGGTCCAAATCCTTAACCATTACGCCACTGATGATTTTTTTGTCAGTTTTCGTTCTTCCGTCTTTCTTCTTTTTTTGTATTCATAATACAACCTCCACGGAGCTCAATGTGAAGTGGATGCTTCAGGTCCCTTTTTGTGAATATTAGTAGACACAAAATGGAAAATGTCCACTTGTGTTGAAAGCCATTTTACGCTGTCGTTCTAAGCTGTTGTCTAACCTCAGTTGTACAGTATTTACCTAAGGACACCAGAAAGTGCTGCTATGATGACTGCTACAGTACAAATATTGCACCTTGTTCCCTGGAAGTGGAGAACATGTACAAACATATAACAGATATGATTGCATTTTTTGTTATTCCTTTTACAAAGCCCTCTTGCTGTACATGTTCTCCTGGGCATGCTAGGTAGGTGCAATCGGTCTACATCTAAAGTAATGTAACTCTGTTTAAGAAATATGCATCAGACATGCTGATGAACAGCAGGGCCGCTGACAGCTTTGACCGGGCCCAGGACAAAGTCATTTGAAAGGACCCCCCAGCCCAATGCATACAATGTAATGAGGACCCAATTCTGGGCCCCCTCTCTCCCTGGGCCCGGAACAACTGTCCCTGTTTCCCCCCCTGTCGGCTCCTCTGATGAACAGCAGTGGTGTGTAAAAAGCATGCAGGCGAATTAGAAACCCAGTGGATGTGAGCATGCTCTGAGCTGCTGGACTAAGCACTTTCAGCAAAGTTATGACTGTCGGGGGTAAAATGAGCTATACAGCGCTGCCTGGGGGAATGTCCAACCAGGGACTGTGCCGCGCCTCTCTTTTGTTCAACATGATTTGGAAATGAAGTGCTGAAGTGCAAGAATCGTTGTTGCATCCTAACAGCGACTAAATTACATGTTTAACATTTTCAGTGAACGCAGTACATGAATACAAACAAGTTTAAGCAACACAGACAGATTTGCATTTGCACAATTCTTGAAGCAGAACCATCACACTCATTTGCCTCATTTAATTGCATGTTTTGTTTGTATATTAATTCTGTATAACCTGTAAGGAAGTTTAGAATAAAGGGCTATCAGCTTACAGAAAGTTGACATTGACCTGGCTGTGTCAAACCCTTCAACTGCACTACACTACTTAAACAACTATAACAATAACTAATAGTAATTCATATTTACATACAAAGGAATTACTGTAGCTTGAAGTGCTTCAACAGCAAAGGAGCACGGGACTGATACACCTGGTAACTTTGTTATAGTCCACTGATGTTAGAGAGCTCCACTGTGGGAAATACAAATGAGAAGTGATAAACCAGTAACTATTACTCTATCACTTTATGGTTACTGGCTTATCACTGATCCATCACTGTCACTCACCAATGTTAAATGCTCAGAGTCAGTTATTATTTATTACTTCATCACTTAACTGTTATTGGTCCATCAGTGTTACTTGTCCTGTCTTGCACTTTGATGTCAGTCTGTAAATGTCAATCCCTCCTGTGTATGTTTATGTCCTTTCATGGTATAGAGAGAGAAACATAATTTTCGATTTTCTTGTATGACCTGTGCATATGACGAAACTGACAATAAAACCAGACTTGACTTGATGCTTGAAGCTCTCTGAAAGTCCAGCCATGGCAGGTGAATCCATCAGGGGACTGTGGAGGGCTCTACTAATGTCCCTCATGGTTCCCCAGGGGAGATCAACTGCCAGGCTGGTAAATGGGAAAGCCCCTGGGTGTTCTGTTCAAGAAGGCGAGTCCCCTTGTTTTGTTGGTATAAAATGGATTGGGAAGGTGCTCTGAGTGCCTGAAAGTCTCTGGCCAGGGACGTGTAGGTGACATTGAGCAGCTAGGGTGGATGGCTGAATGTTTTTACTGAAATATTAGTTGTAAGTAACACTCTCTGGAGTCCCTGGGGTTCTCTACACCACACAGCGGTGAGCTTTATGTCAGGAATTCTTCTCCAGCAGTTTTGGTGAATTTGCGGTTTGCACCAACAACTGTATGAAAGTATTCATTTTTCGTTTCATGAAATTCAAATTCAACTTCAATTCAATTCTTGCCATTTACACGAGGAGACCTTCTTTTATTAATGCTGTAAAGACCATCGTTGTTATTTTAACTGCATGTTAAAATACAGGATGATACAGGATCCACTGTTTTCTCAGATGGCTTGACTTATGCTGTCAGCTGTATCCACTTAAAGCCAACACAGGGCAAGGTTAGCCACAAGGCCAAGATTGTTTGGTTTGGTGGGAGCCCATGTGTTGTTGTCTGTTTCACTTAAAAGTACACTGCGAGAGTTTTGACTTATGGCACAAATCCTGAACTTGTATGAGCTCGCTGCATGCATTCGTTTTATTTTGGTCTCCCATTCCCTTTGCTGTGGGTTGCGTGAAGTGATAAATGAGTCCTCTCACCCCACGCATCCTAGAGCTATTGCCATGACGCCAGGAACACGTATGACTCTGCAAAGAACATTAAGGTGGGGAACAAGCAGCACTTCAATAAAGGTCTATCATTCATAGCTATCAGTAGTAGGCACAATAACTTGATTTGACTATATTCAGACTCTTTATGCCTTTTGTGGTTTGAAGACTGATGTAGAGTTGTGCCGCCCTCATCTATTCTCCAGAGTACGGTATATGTGCCCTGTCCTACGCAAGTGGGCCACGAAATTGTGAGCAGTTATGCTCTTGTGCTGCCTCGCTCTGCAATTACACTGCCGACGTGCACATTTCAGTTTAGAGGTAAATTGACAGGAAAGCGGGATCAGCCGGAATGGTGTGCATCCTTGTATGTGCCAGCTTGTGTGTTTGTGTGTATGCGTGCATTTGTGTGTGTGTGAGTGTGTTTGTGTGTGCGTGTGTGTGTGCGTGTGTGCGTGTGTGAGTGCAGGTGCGTGTGTGTGTGTGTGTGTGTGTGTGTGTTCGTGTTTGTGTGTGTGTGTGTGCGCGTGCGTGTGCACGTGCGTGTGTGCGTGCGTGAGTGCAGGTGCGTGTGTGTGTGTGGGGGGGGGTGTGTGTGTGTGTGTGTGTGTGCTCGTGTGTGTGTTTGTGTGTGTGTGTGTGTGTGTGACTGTGTGTGTTTGTGTGCATGGAAGGGATGCCAAATGCGCTGCTGCAATCTCAACCCATCACAGTTGTTATGGTGTGTCTACATCAGTGGGGTTGTGCATTAGAGACAGCATGGGCCTAAGTGGATGGAACTCGCTTTCTACATTGACTGATGTTTTAACGAGTGCAGGTATCACTCCTCATAAATAATACAAAAGATGCTGTTTCATAAAGTGTCTGTGACAGCATCCAACTAATTAAGTACATTGGTGCACGATATGTAATATCATCTAGCAGTGCCGCCCTTACATTACTTGGTTTTTATCTCTGTCTCTCCTTTATCTTTGTCTCCAGCAGCGTATAGTGTGTATGGTGTGTGTACTATAGTGTAGTGTGCACTCATACACAGCATGTGTACAGGGGATAGAAAAATGGGGTTTCAACCTGAATATTCACACAGGCACCTCCTGTTTGTTTGTGTTTGTGTGAGTGTGAGTGTTTGTGTGTGTGAGAGTGTTCTTGCTTGCTTTGTTGTGCTTGCGTGCACGTATATGTGAATGCGTATGAGCGATTCTACGATTCCCCTACGCTTTTGGCAAAAGCAAAATGTCAATTATCAGTATTTTTTTTCAACTAAATGACCTAGATGTTTACATAGTGTATATATTTAAGTTTCCAAACAAACAAATTGCCAAGCTTAATCTTAAATCATTTGATAAATACTCTAATGAAAGCGAACATTTGCTTAATTATTTTGTCAACAGTGTTATGGACAAATACTATGTCATTTCAAACATATATAAAAATACTACAGAGTTGAAACAATATATGTTTGAAAGTGCTTATGTCCCTTAGCAGTAATGTTGTCTTTAATCTGTGCAACTGATATAGAAAATGTGATTGTTGAGCTTCATAAGTAGGATTTTATGAGTCACTGTGATACAGACTGACACATTTTTCATCATAAATCCCTGTAACGTCTGATTTGAATATAGTCACCCTCCTTACACAAGACTTCCTTCTCCAGAGATAATCCCTAGTGTATGTTCATAGGATTTTTCCAACACATAAGGGATCAATAGCGCAAAAACACTTTCAAAACAGTCAACGGTGTTACTCAACGGTGTTATGGTCAACAGTGCAGGGGAACAAGTCGGCACTTTTTTAGGAGAAAAAACAGAGCAGACAAACCCATCTCCCTAGAACACAAATTATTTAGTGTGTTTGTCTGTCAATATGTATATAAATTGGCAAAAACATACTCCTCCTCAACTGTCATCAGTGTTGCCAGATTGGGCTGGTTCCCGCCCAATTGGGCTGCTTAGGATGGCCGGGTGCGGGTAAAAATGGCATCTATCAGAAAAACCTTCCCACTGCCATATAAATCAATAGAATTGGGCGGGTTTTTAGGGCGGATTTTGATCACTTTTTGGGCTGGAAATCATCAGCCTCATCTGGCAACCCTGACTGTCATACTTAATTGTAACACCATTGACGGTAACACCGTTGACATTTCAGCCATTTTTATGGTGTTGTGCTAACTGAGGACCTCAGAAGTTCCACCACAACACCTTAATCAATTCATGTATCTGTATGCTTTATCTGTGTTTTTCTACATGTGATTTCTAATTCAGATTCTTATGAATATGTTGATAACACCGTTGACAGGCAATTTTCCCGCTATGAGAACATGAAAAAGAATGGATTAAATTATGGAAGGATGGAGCTCAATATTTACCAAAAAGTCTTCCCGTATCCTGCCAAAGAGGTTATGACATCACGTGATGTTATTCGTATGGCCTAAGACCAAACCATTACTGATTTATGGAGGAGGTTTCAGACCGTGACACCGTTAACACAGTTTTCGTGGACAAACACAAAATGGCAAATTTCATGTATAATGGAAAGGACAGTGGTCTTTCTGACAGTTTTGTCATATTGTGATGATTACTGTGAATCAACATTTGCAATCGTCTTGGGCAAAACAAGTTTCTTTACATGCTAATATGAAGACTGAATCTGACATTTGGAAAACAGGACGGCATGAAAAAGCCCAAAACCAGTATTAAATATTCATTCTTGCTGAGGGAAATAATGCTATGTCTACACTTTCTGTATTATATGAAAGATAAATGTTTTCTAATGTCCAAAACATCATTGGATGCAGTTAATAGTTAGTGGAATTGCCAAATAAAATCCACGGACTTAAAAGTGTAGGCGAATTAGAGAATCACTCGTATGTGTGAATGCGATTGCGCACATGCATACATCTGTATGTGCAGCACTCAAACTCGCATCCATGGCTATGTGGTTTTGATCATGCGCCTTGTATCACAAAGTCGCAACTTCAAACAAATGCCTTATCTGCAACAACTGCTTCATCGCTCACGCTGACTGAGAGTCAGTGACCTGTGCCCATATGAAGGCCGACTAAATGGAAAAGACGAACACAGAGATAAAAGCAAGTTGCAGGCCTCCAATATGTAATGCACCCATGGGGTATGTGATATTCCTGTGTGTATATGGTGTGTGATGTTGCAACCTGATCTCCTCGGGATGTAGGCTGTCATTTCCAAGGTCCCTTCTATTGTATGAGTACCCACTTTTTCATCCCAGCCAGGAAGGCTAGAACGCACCCAGTATTGAGGTGATACCCTTTAAAAAATATGGCTATTTTCCAGACTTCTCCTGTATGTTGCTCAGGGGTTCTCAGAGGAGTCACAAGATGTGTCTAAGGGCCTAAGGTCTCATCCTTGCCAGGCAGGGTGTGTGTGTGTGTGTGTGTGTGTGTGTGTGTGTGTGTGTGTGTGTGTGTGTGTGTGTGTGTGTGTGTGTGTGTGTGTGTGTGTCTGTGTGTCTGTGTGTCTGTGTGTCTGTGTGTGTGTGTGTGCGTGCGTGCGTGCGTGCGTGCGTGCGTGCGTGTGCGTGCGTGCGTGCGTGTGCGCGTACGTACGTACGTGCTATAAAGTTTCCCGTGCACGATGCAGCAAAAAATCAAGCAATTTGTATTCGGTTTTTAGTCGGTTCTGGCGTGTGTGTGTGTGTGCCTGTCTTTCTGTGTGTGTGGTACAGCAAAATGAAATCCAGGTTTTTTTTTCATATTGGTATTGATTCCTTCAGGGCTGGCGCCGAGCGAGAGCAGCTCGTTTATTTGAAGGCCGGTTGCAGATTGGGCCACAAGGCTTCCAGATGCTCCTGGTGCTGCCGTGAGAAGAGCTTTGCAAAGGGCTGTGACTGGCAAAGCTCCAGGAAACTCACCTGTGGTCATGTCCTTAGTATTTCCATTACAGACACACAATTGTCTGGATTTGACACAATTTTCATGAAGGAAAAACCCTGGTTTTCTCATGGAACACACTGTCAATCAAAGTACTACTACAATCAAATACCATACTATGTGTCACTTCCTCATCAAATGTTCAAACTCCTTTCATACAGTACCTGTGTAGAAACACCAATCAGTCCCTTCATAAGCACACACGTTGTGAGTGATATTGCTAAACAGATGAGACGATTCAGTGTGTTCACACTAATTTGAGATGTTGAACGATAAAATATGTAATACAAGAACTCACTTTCATGGTCCTGCCGTGGCCTGGTGGGGCGCTGGGTTGCTTCGCCAGCGACCCGGGTTTGGTTCCGGCACAGGTCTTTTGTCGATCCTTCCCTGTCTCGCTCTCCCCACTCATGTCCTGTCTCTCCTTCCTGTTGAGAAAATGGGAGCAAAAAAGCTTTTTAAAAAAAGAAATCACTTTCATGTGGTTGTCCACTGTTTTACAGTAAGTTAGCATGTTTTTCAGTGTCAGAAAAATATGTAAAATAAATGTATTGCCACACGTGTTCACTGAGTCTAAAAACAATATTTCTGTATTTTACAACCCAAATACACCCTCTGCAGTAAGTGAAACACTGAACAAAATAAGGCCTACTGTTGGTCAGGCTGAGTATAATATTTTTGCACATTAGTGTTCAAACTGTTCATATGAGTGCCAGTTCAAATGATCCCTTGTGTGTGTCATTTGATAACAGAATTGCCTTTTTAGAAGAGCACATCATTTTGCAGAAGTGAATGATTTTGCCCGTTGGGTGTGAGTTTTTGAATTTGTGTGGAGAGCTTGAAGAATCTGAGACATGATTCCAGAAATTGAGAAATTGCAATTGAAGAAAAAAATGTAATATCATTAGTGATGTTTAGCCAGTGGTATCTCTGGATGTGGGATAAACTGTAGGGCAGCCATTTTCAACCTGCAGAAGACCAAGGCCCACTTTGAAATGTGAAAAAATTCTGGCGCCCACCAAACCATATAACCCAATATAATATAATACAATATAGATATAATATAATATAATATAATATAATATAATATAATATAATAATGTTAAATCAGTAATTACAAATAATTGCTATGCATGTGTGTGTGTGGTTTTCTGAAAGGGAAACGGATGATAAAGGATAAAATCACTCCTAAATACTGAATATGAAATTAACAAGAAACAAGCCAGCATTCACAGCTCAGAGAAATATGCATTAGCCTGACATATGTGAGCTGAATACTAAATGCTGCATTGATAGTTAGGAAATACTGTAGGTCTAGCAAGTCAAAATGGCAATGTTTCCCCTCACAATCGATTAAATAATTGTTACAAATATACATTTTACACATACATCAACACCATCAGCATGAAAATACACCATATCACGACGGCAGATAGGAAATGTAACACTGTACATCGCGGGTCTAACTCGCGCAAAATAACTTGCGGTAAAATATTACCTCCGCGATTGAAATGATGACACAGTGTTTAAACATACATCCTGCCTAATAGTAGGCTACTACATAACACAAAACACCAAATAAGGAAGTGCTCACTACTCACTACTACACACAAAAGACATAAGATCACTAAACAACATGTGATTATATTAAACAAAATGTGAGCGAATTTGAGGATATTTTTTCTAGGACTGTCCTCTGGCGGCCCACCAGAGGGCCGCGACCCATAGTTTGAGAATCACTGCTCTAGGGTAGTCGTGAGCAAGTGGTAAGCAAATCAGGCCCATAGCCCAAGGGTTGCAAGTGTGATTCTCGACCCTGTCAGGTGGGGATGGAATTTGGGATGGGGTGGAGTGAATAACCAGCGCTCTCCTCCATTTCCTCCAGAATGACTTGTGGTAGGTGCCATCAGTGGTTCATCTGACCACAAACTGTCCAGACACAACAGTAGGAGACATAACATCCCATGTGGTGAGAAAAACAAACAAACAAACAGAACCTGCCTCAAAAAGTGATTCCTTTCCTTACTTCTTTCTGTCACATTTCACAAAACACAGAACAAACATCCTTGTTGGAACAGCCATGATGTAAATAATCAATCTACGTGACAAAACTCAATACAGTCAGGCAAGAAACGGCGAATTGTACGTGACAGCACAGGCCCAATGCAATCCAATGAGGGCAGAAAACTGGGGTGTTGTTAACATTGCTCATCTGACCGCAAACTGTCCAGAAACAGGAAAGGGGAGGGGATGGGAGTGAGGGGAGGGGAGGGGAGAGCAATCTTGCTGAATGCCGGGGACAACATCAGGGGGATTGCTCATTTCCCTCCCTTCCTGGTAATCAGAGGCTCGTGCCTATTCCCAAATGAAATAAAAAGACAAACTGGCAGGCAAACCGCAAGCCCCAAAAATAGATGCTGCATAGATTTTTGCATGAAAGATGCTTCTTGGGGGAGGAGGAGACTATAGAAGCTCTGTAGTGTAATATACATTATAGTAAGGCATTTGAAGGGATTACATGCATGTCAGTGTTGGTCTAGAAAAAGTTTTGATGTGTTTACACATACACGTGTGTGTCTGTCTGCCTGTTTATCTGTCTGCCTGTCTGTCTGTCTGTCTGTAAGGCATTTGAAGGGATTACATGCATGTCAGTGTAGGTCTAGAGAAAGTTTTGATGTGTACACACGTACATGTGTGTGTGTGTTGTGTGGGTGTGTCTGTCTGTCTGTCTGTCTGTCTGTCTGTCTGTCTGTCTGTAAGGCATTTGAAGGGATTACATGCATGTCACAGTGAAGGTCTAGAGTAAGTTTTGATGTGTACAAACATGCGTGTGTGTCTGTCTGTCTGTCTCTTTTTGTAGTGGAAGGCGCGCACGTCCAACAGGAGGGCATCAGCAGGTGCCAAATCAGAAATGGCTTATGTAGAATGAGGGGAAGGATCTGCACACTGCTGGCAAAAGACTTAATTTATTGGGAGCAACATTTCGATCATACAGTAGATCTTCCTCATGCACCTGTGGTTGTCGCTTTTTCCCATTTTCTGAGCTAGTTTGTCATACATTTTCAGAAAGACTGATGCGATAAGAACTAAGCCAAGGCAAGGCAAGGCAAGTTTATTTATATAGCGCATTTCATACACAGGTGCAACTCAATGTGCTTCACAAAGTTAACAAATGTAAATGAAAGGAAACAGCGAAGAAAGAAGGAAATAAATTAGAGTCAAAAAACATTTAAAACATTAAGATAAAACATAAGGTAAAATAATAATAAAATAAAATAAAACAAATTAAATAAACATAAAAATAATAATAATACATTTAAGCTAGGGGAAAGCATCTGAGAACAGCTTTGTCTTGAGTCTAGATTTAAAGCTATCAATAGTGGGTGCATTTTTTACGTCATCTGGAAGCTGGTTCCAAAGCTTTGAAGCATAGAAGCTAAAGGCTGCCTCTCCACACCTTGTTTTGACTTTTGGAATCACCAGCAAATTCTTCTCCGTTGACCTTAGTGACCTGGTTGGTGCATACAGCTGAAACATATCCAGTAGATATGTGGGCCCCATTCCATTTAATGATTTAAACACAAGTAGCATTGCCTTAAAATCAATTCTGTAGCTTACTGGGAGCCAATGCAGCGATCTTAAAATTGGAGTAATGTGGTCGAACTTCCTTGTTTTTGTAAGAACCCTTGCTGCTGCATTTTGTACAAGTTGAAGCTGTTTAATGGTCTTATTGGGGAGGCCAGTAAAAAGACTGTTACAGTAATCAACCTTACTAGAAATGAAGGCATTTATTAGCTTCTCCAGATCATGTTTAGACATGAGGCCCCTAAATTTAGAGACGTTATTTATGTGATAAAATGCAGACTTAGTAATAGCTTTCATGTGACTGATGAAGTTTAGGTCAATGTCAATGAGGACCCCAAGATTTTTAACTGTTTCCCTTGCTTTCAGTCCCTTCGTTTCAAGGATAGTAGCAATCTTTTGTCTCTCCTCTATTTTCCCCAATATAATTACTTCAGTTTCATCTGTGTTCAGCTGGAGGAAATTGTGAGACATCCATTTGTTAATTTGGTCCATGCAATGATAGAGTGATTCAAGGGGGGTGTAGTCAATGGGGGACATAGATAAGTAGAGCTGGGTATCATCCGCATAGCTATGGTAATTTATGGAGTTAATCTCGATAATGTGTCCCAGTGGCAACATATACAGATTGAACAGTAGTGGTCCCAGAATGGACAATTCAGAGACATCGGTGATGAGGTATGTCTTCCAATGGCGACAAAAAAACTTTTTTGTTGTAAGTACGATTTTAACCAGTCAATCACTATGCCTGTTAAGCCAACCCAGTGTTCCAGTCTATGTAGTAGTATAGCATGATCAACTGTGTCGAAAGCTGCGCTTAAATCTAGTAGCACCAAGACGGATGATTTGCCAGCATCAAAATTCAATCTTATGTCATTCGTAGCTTTAATAAGAGCTGTTTCAGTGCTGTGGTAGGCACGGAAACCTGATTGAAACTTATCAAGGTAGCTATTAGACATTAGAAAGGCAGTTAATTGGTTAAAAACAATTTTCTCTATTATTTTTCCCATGAATGGTAGATTGGATATGGGCCTATAGTTGTTTAGTACCAGTGCATCCAGGTTGTAAGTAAGATTCTGTGCAACTGTGTGTGTGTCTGCATGTGTACATTGGTGTGTGTGTGTGTGTGTGTGTGTGTGTGTGTGTGTGTGTGTGTGTGTGTGTGTGTGTGTGTGTGTGTGTGTGTGTGTGTGTGTGTGTGTGTGTGTGTGTGTGTGTGTGTGTGTGTGTGTGTGTGTGTGTGTGTGTGTGTGTGTGTGTGTGTTTATGTACCTACAGTATGTGGGCTCCAAAAGTTCCCATTTATGATACTGTGTGTGTGTGTGTGTGTGTGTGTGTGTGTGTGTGTGTGTGTGTGTGTGTGTGTGTGTGTGTGTGTGTGAGTGTGAGAGAGAGAGAGAGAGAGAGAGAGAGAGAGAGAGAGAGAGAGAGAGAGAGAGAGAGAGAGAGAGAGAGAGAGAGAGACAGAGAGAGAGAGAGAGAGAGAGAGAGAGAGAGAGAGAGCACTCCTAGTATGTTCTGTTGTCTGATTAAACAGCTGTCTGGTGGCTCAGAGCGGGGTGTCTATGGATTAATAGAACCGACAGCAGACAGCCCTGGCAAGCTTACTGACTTTTTCCACTCTGGCCACTGACTATGGAGGCTGTTGTGTCTGAGTCTGTGTGTCTGATTGACTGTGTTCTGTATGTGTGATTGGTTGCGTGCGTGGGTGTGTATGTGCGCGTCCCTATGTGCTCAGTGTGATGTGGCTTGTAAATATGCTAATCGTAATTAGAGTGAGCAATCTGTGTTCTCATCAAACAAGATTAGGCTTTTTACCAGACTCCTATCAGCGATCTGCTCTCTGAAAGGCCAGTTATTATCACCGTCTGTCATTGGAAAGAAAGGTCCTCCGCTGCTTGTTTCAGACTATCAGAGGAAAATCGGTTGGGCTTCATGTAATTTCGAAGAGCCTTCATTTCAAAGTTGTCTGCCGTGTCAGTGAGTGAGCAGGGACGCTGTCTGTCTCACTGTCTCTTTGACTCTTTCTCTCTCTCTCTCTCTCTCTCTGTCTATCTCTCTCTGTCTCTCTCTCTCTCTCTCTCTCTCTCTCTCTCTCTCTCTCTCTCTCTCTCTCTGAGTGCCTTAGACCTTTTGTAAACTTTTTTTGCTCTACTTGATGTCAGACTTATCTTTTATCTGCTCAGATGACCGCTTACATCACTGTCTATCTATCTATCTATCTATCTATCTATCTATCTATCTATCTATCTATCTATCTATCTATCTATCTATCTATCTATCTATCTATCTATCTATCTATCTATCTATCTACAGTACAGACCAAAAGTGTGGACTCACCTTCTCATTCATGCATTCTCTTTATTTTCGTGGATTTGTATTGTGTATTTTCATGCAGGGCATCAAAACTGTGCTTGAACACATGGAGAATTACGTGCTTACCAAAAAATATAATTCTAGCTGTTGTCCAACAGCAATGTCAGCTGTCTATCCACCTGACATCAACACGGCACAACTGATGGCCCCACATATTTCAATAAGCTTATTTTTGTCTATTTTCAAATAAAAATGCCCAGTCAGTCATGTCAATCCTAATTGAACATTAAAGTCCTTCAATAACTCACTAGAATTGTAGAACTACAATTTTGAGACCTAATACCTTGTTTTAAACACTTGCCAATACAAGCATTTTACAGACATTTTCTTGATCTGATATTGAGTCATAGCTAGTTACTTGGAGAGGTCAAACCTGTGTTGGAGGGAATCTGTGGCAGGGTTTTTCACTTACTTTTACTTTTTGTGTCACTGTTTCAACTAGATAACCAGCTATGCTGACCAAGTGACCCATTATCAGATCAAGAAAATCCCTCTTCTATTGCTTGTATCAATTAAAATTCACTCGACCGACTGGGTATTTTTACTTGAAAATCGACAGAAAAATAAGCTTGTTGAAACATGCCACTGTTTGGCATTTTTTGATAGTTTTTTAATAATTGTTTTTATTTTTTTATATATTTTCATTTTTTTGTTACGCGAAAAATTATACATGTGTTCATTCACAGTTTTGATGCCCTCCCTGAAAATGTACTAAGTTCTGTAAATAGCCACAAAAATAAAGAGAATTAATTAAATGAGAAGGTGAGTCCACACTTTTGGCCTAATTTGGCCTATCTATCTATCTATCTATCTATCTATCTATCTATCTATCTATCTATCTATCTATCTATCTATCTATCTATCTATCTATCTATCTATCTATCTATCTATCTATCTATCTATCTATCTATCTTGATTTATCTGTTGATTTATCTATGTGTCTGCCTGTCTGCATGTGTGACTGATCATCTGTCTTGTCCATGTGTTCTGTGTTACAGGGAGAAGGAGAGACAAGCTGATCCAGATGGCTGTTTTGGGGAGACGTGGTTGTTTTTTGGGTGCCGCCACAAAGAACGAGACTTTCTCTTCAGGTGTGTGTGTGATGTTCCCTCCCTCTCTTTCTCTTTCTCTTTCTCTCTCTTTCTCTCTCTCTCTCTTTCTCTCTCTCTCTCTCTCTCTCTCTCTCTCTCTCTCTCTCTCTCTCTCTCTCTCTCTCTGTCTCTCTCTCTCTCTCTCTGTCTCTCTCTCTCTCTCTCTCTCTCTCTCTCTCTCTCCTTCTCGCACCCCCCCTGGCTAGTTCCATCTGACATTCTGGCGCCAGGCTGTCTCTAATACACATTTCCTCATGTAAGAAACATTCTGCAACAGGCTGGCCATGACACCTTTGCTTAGCCCACAACACAACACAGCACAGCAGTGTACTGTACCCCAACATACACACCCACCCCTCCTGTATCCCCCACCGTATCGCATCGCATCGCAGCCCCGCTGTCCCATGCTGACCCGTCCTTGGATGTGTGATGATGAAGATGGCAGTGAAATTAAAGCGTTTCCCCTCAGAGACCTGGATGTGCCTGGAGACACACATATACACGCACGCTCACACTCTCTCTGACACACAAGCTCTCTCTCTCTCTTTTTCTCTGACACAAAAGCTCTCTCTCTCTCTCTCTCTCTCTCTCTCTCTCTCTCTCTCTCTCTCTCTCTCTCTCTCTCTCTCTCTCTCTCTCTCATATACACACTCTCGCTATCTCTTTCTCACATATACTCACACACCCAGGCATACTCTCTCTGTCTCTCTCTCTCACACACACACACACACACACACACACACTCACACTCACACACACACACACACACACACACACACACACACACACACACACACACACACACACACACACACACACACACACACACACACACACACAGAGAGAGAGAGAGAGACACACACACACATGTAACAAGACATTACACAACACTATGTATGTGTCGTGGGGCGGTCCCAGCGGCCCCGAGCCCATAACTCAGCCTGGTGCAGGAGGGGTGAGTAATGACACGACCATTCGGCCACGGGAGTGGAGGGGTGGGTTGTGAGTTAGAGGAGAGGAGTGGGCAAGGGGGGTAGCAGCGGCGGTGTTGTACGACACACTAATCCACTGACACGGACAAGTAATCATTGCCACGCCGCAGCAAGATCCAAGGCCAGGCCCTCTCTCTTTCTCTCGTCTGCCGCTGTGTGTTACGGTCAAACAAATGTGTGTGGAGTGGACGCTGAGAGGTGTGTGTGTGTGTTGTGTGTGTGTGTGTGTGTGTTTGACAGAGAGAGAGTGTGAGACAGTTGAAAGGTGAATGAGCAGGGCTATCGGTATTGATTAGTGGGGTTAAACTCAACACGAGCACGGTTGGATACTTTGTTTCATGTCGTTCTCCTGGAGCGTCCCTGGTATTTTTATCATTATGCTTTGAACATGTTTTTTTCCCCCTCACTCTTATTTTTTTATTTGAGGATTTTGGGGTTTGTGTGGTGGCATGTAATATCTACACCACACCACACAGGCTTAGCAGAGGACTTTAAGAACATTTAAGTCTTTGATGTGAGGAAAGCCAAAGAAAAAATAAAATAAAATCAGTTCGCCCACTTTTTTGACAGGTTGAAATTCCTCACTGACAGCCAAGCTTGGGAGAAAACAAGTCATAACTCCTAAACAGTTTCAGCAGTACCAAACGTGTGTGTGTGTGTGTGTGTGTGTGTGTGTGTGTGTGTGTGTGTGTGTGTGTGTGTGTGTGTGTGTGTGTGTGTGTGTGTGTGTGTGTGTGTGTGTGTGTGTGTGTGTGTGTGTGTGTGTGTGTGCGCGTGTGCGCGCGCGCATGTAGACGCAGATGTGTGTGTGTGTCTGTCTGTCTGTCTGTCTGTGTCTGTCTGTGTCTGTCTGTGTGTCTGTGTGTCCGTGTGCTTGGTGTGCATATGTGCGCACGCGTGTGTGTGTGTGTGTGTTTGCGTGTGCGTGCATGTGTGTGCGTCTGTTTTTAGGGAGTGATCCATCTACTTCATGTCAGTAAAATGCAAACAGACATTCAAAGGTGCTGCGCTGCCAGTTAGTCTTTTCTGTGGAGTCTGAAGACGGCAGTAGTGCGTTACATGAAAGGGGTGGAGGAAAGCACCTTGTTTTGGAACTGCAGGAGTACAGGGAGCCCAGATCACCTTGATGTGTGATTGCCTGCAAATCTCTGATCGTTTTAGCTCACCATAACCATACTTACAGAGGAAACTTCAGAGGTGCACAGACACTACACGTGTCACATGGTGAAACCTTAATAGCTGCTATGATCTGGACTACAGAAGGAAATATCGCAATAGTGTTTTGACTCTAAACCTACGTTCCCAGTCTCTGACTCTCACTCATTAATGGAACATTTGAATTTTAGTTTACTTGAACCTTTGCCATTGAGTCATATGTGCTCTTCTCGCAGCCTTAGGCTTGGCATCGCTGGAACACATGCACATTTTATTGAACGATATCACTCAGTATGTAGTGTCGTGTGTGCATGCAGTTTTTGAGAGAGAGAGAGACAGAGAGAGAGAGAGAGAGAGAGAGAGAATATTCTAGTCTGTGCATTGTGCATTTGAGTCTGGGTGTCTCACAGACCCTTGAACACTGCTGTGCTTTGACCTCACAAACACACATTGGCACTGCAGGTCAGCTAGGCTTGATTACCTCAGCAAGCTGTTCAGTTAGAGACGGGGAGTGACAGAGTTGGCCAACACGCCTGCTTCTCTCTGGCTTCCTGACCAGCAGGTTATCGGCCTGGAGGAAGAGAAGAGAAGGGAAGGGAAGAGGGGGGTGATGATGAGGCAGAAGCAAAAGGATGAGCCAACTGAGTCATTTAACCTTGGCTCCATCCTTAAATCTATAATGCTTCGTCATCCGGCGCAAGTGCAGATCTGCCAACAGTAGCTATTAATGTCAAGCTGCATCCAAAAACCTTCCGTTTAAAGAACACTCGTGCTGTGGGTAGTCTATTACTGTCAAGCTGTGTATGAAAGCGCTAACCTGAAAAACTGTGGATAGAAGGTCAGACAAAACTAAATATATATCGTTGTTTAAAGCTGATTAAAGCATTTTTCAGTTCTGAGTGATTTTATGGTGTCAAGATTAAAAATGATATAAAAATATAAAATTTAGCCCCAAAGGTCATTTTGATCATACTGCTCATCACAGTACATAATGCACACAACCACTGAATTTAACATTTAACATCACAAATTAACAGTAAAAGTGTGTACTCATCTGTGTGCAGCTTGTATTTTTTACTTCAAATAACACTAATATTTTCAGCTATTCACATTCGAAATCAGCAACTACTGACAATATTCCCTTTATGTTAAGGATCTCTTTACACAGATGATCGTTAAACTTGTGCTTTGAAAACCTCTGAGAAGGTTAGGCTAGGTGAAGTTAGGTTAGCTTACAATACTTAGACATGACAATAAATCACTGGCCCTCAGTATGCTTCCTTGTGGGACACCAGACTCACCATCTCACATTATTTCAACACAATACACGATCATGCTGACCTCAGTGACCTCCACACTCGCAGTCCACACCCCACAATCCATTCTCTTTTGTTTCCAAGTCGAGCTCCATGTCCTGTGATGTGTTGTTGTTTTGCCCCGCAGGGAGGAGCTGGAGAGGTTTGCGGCTAGCGGCGTGCTGACCTACCTGCGAGCCTGCTTCTCCAGAGACGCCAGCGAGGGCACGGAGAGCACTGCTACTACGTCCGGCCCCAGATATGTCCAGCACAGCCTGCTCCAGCACGCCAAAGAGGTCACCCGGATCCTGCTCAAGGACGGAGGCTGCCTCTACGTCTGCGGGTGGGTGAGAAGGGTCCAGATGGAGTTTGAACTGCTCCCTCTCCCTCCGATCCTAGTTGTGTGTGTGTGTGTGTGTGTGTGTGTGTGTGTGTGTGTGTGTGTGTGTGTGTGTGTGTGTGTGTGTGTGTGTGTGTGTGTGTGTGTGTGTGTGTGTGTGTGTGTTTATGTTTGTGTGTGTGTTTTGCTGGAGGTTATTGTGCTGTGTTTATATTTTGTTGACAGTGTTGTTCTCAGTTTTTGCTAATGTCAAGATTTTCCACGATTTTGAGTGGACAGCGACAGTGTGTGCATGTGTGTGTGTGTGCGTGCGTGCGTGCATGTGAGAGAGAGAGAGAGTGTGTGCGTGTGTGTGTGTGCATGTGTGTGTGGTGTGTGTGAGAGTGAGGAAGTATCCTTCACAAAGTTGTTTTTTGAGAGGGAGAGAGAGGAGGGAGGCAGGCCATCTAGCCAAGCATTTTAGTAAACCATTGTCTTGACACCTCAAACAGGTATGTGTGAGTCAGACAGCCACTCACCAGTTGCCACATCTGTGAGTAGATCTACGCTTCACAGGAAGACGGTTGTTGTATCATTGTCTGTATTATACCACTACCACTTTTAACCTTCTAACGTGTGTGTACTGTATGTGTGTCTCATCTTGGTTACAGGGACGCTAAAAACATGGCCAAGGACGTCAATGACA
>NC_085865.1:19593280-19598280 GCF_034702125.1 Engraulis encrasicolus | reverse complement strand
ATGCTATGCTGAAACTGTATGAGAAATGTATGAAAATAAGAGCAAACTGGACACGCAATCAATCTCTTCATACTGCATATACTGCTGATACAATAGTTTAACCCACAAAGTGTTGTTGAGAGAGCCAGCACTTTGTGTGGTGTGTAGCCCACCTTTTCCTTGCTTTCTGTCTTGGCTGTGCAGCAAACAGCTCTCTGAGCTCCAAGGCTTGTAGCAGCACGGGCGACTGTAATGGATGCCAAACATTAGGGGATAGATTAAGTGTTAAATTACACTTCCCCTAATTAAAAGGGTCCAAGGTGCCTATCCAGTCTGCATCAAGATGTGCTGAGGGGGTCTAAATGAATCGAATCGCCTCATAAGTCTGGTGGTGTTGTGGTGGCGTATATGATAAATTCCGCCGCTAGGGAGGATGCAAATGACCCACGGCGATCTATATACGCCGGGGCTAATGACAAGCCATTAGACGAACTCGACTCTTGTTATGATTAAGATTTCAAAACAAATAGTGGCACATTATAGCAGGATGTACTTTAGGATAGTTTCACAGTGTTATCCAAGTAATCCCATTTATTCACCATGCCGGTGCATACAGGAGAAGCTGATAGAGGGGGACAAAGGTGTTGTCCATCCCGAGCACAGAAATAGGCCCCCATTACTTTGTATGGGATGGGGGAGGGGGGGCTTTCAGGTGACTTTGTCCCGGGTCTGGCCTAAACTGTCAGCGGCCGATGTTGGGTGCAGTTTATGGAATTCAACTATAGCCTAGTGATTACCCAAAACTGAACTCTTGAGAGATGGCCAAATGTATCATGGCGGTGCAATGTGAAGCAATACATTTCTGTCTTGTTGTTATTCCTTATTGCCATGCAATGCAAAGCAATGCACTCTACTTTTAAAAGGAACTATAGTTTCACGCTTTCACTTATCATGAATTTAATTAGATCTAATACAACAGTCCTGGGTATGGTTGGGTAAAGCATAGCCTAAGCTTAGCACCGTACATTAGTAAGCTACTACTTGACACACAGTGTACATCATCATGAGCATTGGCATTATAGTTATACTGAAATTAATATATTCTTCTTCATTTTGTGGTCTGATGTAACGGCAGTTATATTTTGAGCTGCTTTACAAGCAGAATGCTATCTCCATTAAAGGTGAAACTGCAGACCATTAAGACTCAAAGGTTTTTAAGTGTCCCGCGCTTTAAATCTGTCTATGGAGAAACGTAACATTCAAAGCTTGCCTAATTCCCCTCCAAATAAGCCTCCATTTTCTCCTTATTCAGCCAAACTAAGGAAGGCTTGATGCCTGATGCAGTAGATGTGGCTAATGCTTTGCTAAAGAGATACAAGGGGAATACGCTCATTAGATGGCTAGGGCTGAGTACACTTGGGTGTCCTGACTATGGCTGTGATGAGGCATTTTATTGCCTTTAATGTTTTTGTCCAATGCGGCAGCGTAAGAAGCCTGAGTCATAAAAAGGGCCCAGAGATTGACCCATGGGAGGCATCAGAAGTCAAGGATGCTGCTGGTGTTGATGCTTGGTTCCCTAGCAACGCCTAACGTCTGAGTCTGAGCCCAGAGATAGAGCCGTTCCTTAGGACCCTGAACATGGTGTTCCAATCTGTCTTGTAATATCCACCATGAGTGAGAGAGAGGGAAATGCAGATGAACTTGGGGGCTCTGAGGGTTTTTTTGGAGATGTACGAAATGTGCCAGACCACATTCAGCACATCTGCCGCTAAGTGAAAACTAACCAGCGATGGTGCCTCTGAGCAGCATGCAAAGGTCTCTCTCTCTCTCTCTCTCTCTCTCTCTCTCTCTCTCTCTCTCTCTCTCTCTCTCTCTCTCTCTCTCTCTCTCTCTCACACACACACACACACACACACACACACATAGAAGTGCCTCTTTCTTTTTTGACTTGACGTCATTAAAACAACTTTGGTAACATCCTAAAACACAAGAACCTACTTAGTATTTCTGTAAACCAAGTTCCCATATCTGTTTATGACCTATTAGACTACTCCTTACACCTCCTTGGACCAGATGTCCAAACTCAAACTGTGTATGGATTTGTTCTTGCACTGGCTTGACCCATAAACAATTCCAGGAAATCAACCCTCTCCTTAGGGATCACAATGAGCGGGGAGCGCTATTTGGCAGCTATACCCCACTATGCTCAAAACATCAATACCCTATTGCCACAAACACTCGAGCACACTCTAGCCTTAAGCATCCAGTCCGTTATACCTGAGGGCAGTCAGTGTAAATGTAAAATGAGGCTGATACTCCGGCTGTTGATATAACAGGCGCCAACGGAATGATAATACTGCACGAGTGAAGAAAAGTTAAAGCCCACTGACGGCATTTTCGCATTTCCCCAGACATTATTGGCTGTTAAAGCATTTAGGCCAGCAGACAGTAAACAGCATCAGCTGACAACTTGAAACACATTTGCACATTTAATGCAGGTGTTTATCACATCACACTGCTTACTTTGTGCTCAAAGTATAATGAGACAGACAAAATACACTCATATTTTGCAGATCCCGTGCTGGAAATGAAAGTCTCTGTAGTGTTAAGCAAAGGTTAATAAATGTAAGAGTTTGTTTGAAAGGCGCGCTATGCCTTGTGGCGTTCAGGAGCAGCTGAAGAACATATGGCATCTCTCTGCAACACAATACAGGTCTTAGATCAGTGATGTCAAATTCAGGCCTGGGGTCCAAATATGGTCCGTGGAGTCATTTTATTTGAGATAATTTCAAAGATCATTTCAAATGTTTATTACAGTTGGCCCACACTCACCATTAATATAGCGTAATAAGACTTGAGCAAGACATTTGGTGCGTCACAGGAATATGAGTGAGCCCAGGCCAGGCCAGTGAAACAGCTCACACTCCTATGCAACAGAATATGTGCAGGCACGTTTGAACTATGATGGGAATCTGTTTGCAAAATTTGGATATGAGTAAAGATGAGAATATTAAGAGTGTGTTTGCACAATTCTTGTCCTTTTTTTTAAGGAGTTTGGCCCACGACTTTGTTCCAGATTTTGATTTTGGCCCCCAGTGAGTTTGGGTTTGACACCCCCTGCCTTGGATGATACACAGATGTGTCAAAGACACACTGGTGTCGCCAGTCTCTGGTCTGCTATAGAATTGTGTGTGTGTGTGTGTGTGTGTGTGTGTGTGTGTGTGTGTGTGTGTGTGTGTGTGTGTGTGTGTGTGTGTGTGTGTGTGTGTGTGTGTGTGTGTGTGTGTGTGTGTGTGTGTGTGTGTGTGTGTGTGTCAGTGTGTGTGTGTGTCAGCGTGTGTGTGTGTGTGTGTGTGTGCCTGCATGCTTGTGTGCTTGTGTGTGTGTGCGTGAATGTGTCATGTGTGTGTGTGCAAGGCTGATCATTGAACACAAAAGTTAACCTAATCTAAACCACAGTCGTCGGCTTGTGAGTCAATTTAAGACACATGGATGCAGATGACTCTCCCGAGCATTGTGGGATCTTCAAAAGAGATGTGAAGAAAGCAGAGATCCATTTGCTGATAAATTGTGCCCAGGATGGATTAGAAGTAGGCTGCTGGGGTGCATTTCTGGAAAGCGTAACTATGCTATACTGCCATGCTTTCCAGAAATGCACCCCTGAATTGACATGAGTGGGGTTCAGGTTAGGGTGAATCTAAAACTGGAATCATGCAGCACCGGAGATCAGGGCCATGGCAAGGCTACTGGTTCACTTTTGCAAGTCAACCCATCCCAATGAGTGCATCTCTGAAGGCATAAGGAGTGCGTATTTAGCTGGGTATCTGTCTACAGATCCTGTATCGTTTTCAGACATTAAGTATTTTCTGGCTGCCTAACTGTCAGGCTTCTTTGGCTTGAGGGGGCATTGAGGACACACACACACACATACACACACATACACACACACGCGCACGCACGGACACACACACACACACACACACACACACACACACACACACACACACACACACACACACACACACACACACACACACACACACACACACACACACACACACACACACACACACACACACACACACCCTTTATGCAGCCTAGCCCCTGTTGTCTGTCGAGAGAACATTACCATTCCCATCGCCGAGGCAACATCTCCAAGGTGCAAATAGAGAAATGCAGCAAACTTCCTGCAAAAGCAGTGGGCGAGACGAGAGGCTTCAAGTGCAGTCAGTGAGACATGGGGAACCTAAAAAAGAACTGAAAACAAAGTTTTCGCCTGATCATTATCCAGCTCACATGGCCACAGTCCAAGCCTTAAGAAGACGCTGAGGAACACACTCGGGCCCTCTGGAGTCATAAACAAACAGCTGCTAAAAATCACCCACACCCTGTTTATCTCGTCCTGCGGGGCGTACATCCAAAAAGGTGGATTATAGTATAGTAACCCAGCAACACAAGGAGCCACTGATTGTGTACCAAGTTTTTGTGTTTCTTTGTTTTCATTGTGTCATTGTTTCATGTGCATTATTTTGTGTAATGTCTTGTGTTATCGTGTATTTATGTATGCTAGACACTTTTTCCTCCAAGATGAATACATGTTTCTCTATTCTCTACTCTACTCTACTCTACTCTACTCTACTCTACTTCTCTCCACTCCACTCCACTCCACCCTACTCTACTCTACTCCAGGGGTTCCCAAACTTTACCATGGCAAGGCCCCCCATATACCAGTACATTGCAACCAAGGCCCCCCTTACATGGGTCGTGCCACACAGTTGTTTCTGTGCACCCAGTTTCACAACTCGAAGTTGGTGCATTCGAAAACCAAGGTAGAAAA
Source organism: Engraulis encrasicolus (assembly GCF_034702125.1). Lineage (NCBI taxonomy): Eukaryota > Metazoa > Chordata > Actinopteri > Clupeiformes > Engraulidae > Engraulis > Engraulis encrasicolus. Next base: position 19,593,464 of record NC_085865.1, on the reverse strand, counting down.
GAAAGCATAATAGGCCTACATAATAACATTGTAAAGAAGAAAGTGATTCCACTGGGATTGTCTAGCTTATTTTTGGTTTATTTTGGCTACTTAAGTTCTTCAATTTATTAATTTATTCATTTTATTTTGCTATATTTTTCCTGCTAACCTGCTGCGGCCCCCCCTTGCATGCTCTCACCGTCCC
>NC_085865.1:19578280-19588280 GCF_034702125.1 Engraulis encrasicolus | reverse complement strand
CAAAATTTGTCCTCCCTCTCTTCCTCATTTCCTTTCCATTTCCTCTTCCTCCTACTTATCTTCCTACCGTTGGATTCTCTTCTCTTTCCCTCCTGCTGTCACTCAAAAATCCTTCTCTTCCACCTCTCTTCTTCCTTTCCTCGTCTCCTCTCCTTTATTATTCCTACACTTCTCTTCCTCCACATGCATTTTCTTCTTTTTCTCTTGGGCCTAAGAAAAATAAATGTTTGGTTCCGGTTGGTTGTCAGGTTTGGTCGTGGGTCGGTCGGATTTTTTTTTTTTTTTCGATTTTTTTTAATGTCCGAGCCCCCAACCCCCCACATGCGCCGGATTTCGTCATAAACGCGGTTGAACAATGCCAAGGACGATAGTGGAGTGAGGCCTACAGCTAAAGCTACAATATAAGCATTAATGAGGCAATAGGCTACTGACCGTCACTGAAATGATAGGCCTACATAATACCGTTTCTGGCAATAGGCTACTTGTCCAGCTGTCAGTTGCCTGACACTGCTATTTTAGCTCCTGTAGGCCTATGTCCCGTTGACTTTTTTTTTACTCCTTCCCATCGTCTGTTGTAGACCATATTTTCCTTGGGATGAAGGTTCTGGATTGCATTCTATTTACACACTTTTTTTTGTTTTACGCGAGGATGTAGACGCCTGAGGCAATATGAATGTTTTAATGAAGGCTGATCGAGGGATAACATCGTCATTGCCATTAAATCATTATTGTAGGAAACTGTTGTAGTCCTAGGTCTTCATCGAACAGTCGTATTTGTGGCGACATCATCGTTAATTTCTATTTCATTATTTGGAGGAGGTGCGGAGAGTGAGACAGGTGCCCTGCTGCTGCGCAATGGTGGAGGGACAAGCAGAGAGAGAGCGAGAAAATAACGGGCCAACGGACTTCTTGGTTAACAAGGCCTTGTGGTAAATGAAAGAATGAAGGAAAACTTGGGCAAAACATTTCCCTTCTCTCAAATTAACTTATTTGACAAGGTATTGATACAGTGCTACTTTAGTATTGCTATAACGAGTTATGCATCTCGTCGAACATGCAGCGCGACTGAATGGAAACCCTTTTCTAACACGACGAGACTATATCAATACATTCAAAAATCGTGGATACTCATACTGTCTGTGTGTTGCATTTCGAGGCGGGTGGTCAGGCTGTCAGTGTCGGGTGAGGTAAGGCGATTGACTTATCATTTGACAGGCATTTTCGCCAGGTTCCCAAACCAGAGAGGGGGTTAGATCTTTGAGTGGCATGTGGCATGTGTCAGTGACATGCGGAAGTGCCGCAGTGACATGTCCATTGATTTTATATTAACCACAGACTTATACTAATTATTATCAATAAGTGTAAAAATATGTATTAATAAAAAGTATTATTTTTTAATTATTTATGTATTCTAGGTCTGTAATTACAACAGTTAAGGGGCATGTCAAGCGCCGTCACGGTTGGCATGTCACGTTGGTTACTATGGTTACAGTGGCTACTACGATGTCAAACTGTGCCTAACCCTAAACTTATTCCTAAACCTAACCTGTCAGTGAAAAAAATGTGTGTAAACCAACCGAACTGTGCCTAAACCTAAACTAATTCCTAAACCTAACCTGTCAGTGGAAAAATGTGTTTTATAGTTGCATGCCAGTGATGCCACTTCCGCATGTCGATGTTGAACTGTGCCTAAACCAAACTCATTCCTAAACCTAACCTGTCAGTGAAAACGGTGTGTACACCAACCTATAAACATGCCGCACTGTGCCTAAACCAAAACTCATTCCTAAACCTAACCTGTTAGTGGAAAAATGTGTTTTATAATAGCATGTCAATGACACCACTTCCGCATGTCACTGGCACATGCCACATGCCACTCAAAGATCTAACTCATACTGCCAAACTATCCTACATCGTAGGCTATTAGTCTGCAAGAACGCTATGAGGCAAGTTGTTTAAAACTTACGAGGTACAACGACTACCACTTAGCATGTTGTAGCATAATAATTAGCCTACAACGTGACCGCGGTGCGCAACTATGCAATGACATTTGGCCCGGTCTTTTCTAATATCAAGCCGGGCCGCGCGTGTGTGTTGCTCCTATGTGGATAGTCATGCGATGCAAATTCAGTAACTTGCAGGCAGGTAGAAAGTGAGAGATGGCGAGTTATGGGAATGAAGAAACGTGTTGTGTCTTGTCTATATGAACAACCATCCACACAACATAGATATTTTTTTGAGGATTCCAAAAACTCGAAAAAAAAGTTTTGGGTCGCACAAAAAATGATAGGGTCGGTCGGCAACCGGAACCAAAGCATTATTTTTTCTAGGCCCTGCCCTCCTGCTGTCACTCAAAACTCATTCTCCTCCTCTCCTCTTCCTCTTTTTTATCCTTTCCTATCCTTACCCTCTTACTTTCTCCTCTCCTCTTTTCATCCTCTTCTCTTCTCTTCTATTCTCTTCTCTTCTCTTCTATTCGCTTCTCTTCACTTCTCTTCTCTTCGCTGTTCCTCTCCTCTCCTCTCCTCTCCTCTCCTCTCCTCCTCTCCTCTCTTCCTCCTCTCCTCTCTTCCTCCTCTCCTCTCTTGCTCCTCTTCTCTCCTCCTTTCCTCTCCTCTCCTTTCCTCTCCTCTCCTCTCCTCTCCACTCTTCTCCTCTCTCATCTCCTCTCCTCTCCTCTCTTCTGTTCTTCTATCTCCTCTCCTCTCCTCTCTCATCTCCTCTCCTCTCTCATCTCCTCTCCTCTCCTCTCCCCAAAGCCGTCCCTTCCCATCATGCTCCAGGTGTCTTTATCTGGTGCCGTAGTGTTTACTCCCCTCTGCGGCCCAGACGAGGGGCTGAGGAGTCTCATGGGAAAATCCTCTTCCTCCTGCTCAGATTACGCCTGCAGAGTAGGTGACAGGCTGGAGGCTGGGAGGCTGGGAGGCTGGAGGGGACAGGGGGGGGACACAGGCTGGGAGGCTGCAGGGGACATGGGGACACAGCCAGGGATAAGGGGCTTGGTGACAGGGTTGGGCTGGAGGGGACTGGGGGGTGGTCGGGTCGGGTTGGGGATAAGGGGGAGAGTGGATGGAGTGGATGGGTGGCCTTGGGGAGGGTGTCAGAGTCTTAGCGAAGCAGGTGGTGCTGCATTACTGACCATAGAATACTGTAGAGCACAGGGGTGGTCTGATAATTCTTTCTTCTCTATCTTGCTTCCTCGTTCTCTCGCTCTCTTTTTCTTTCTCTCTGTCTCTCTTACTTTCAATAGTACTTTTTTCTGTGTGTGTGTGTGTGTGTGTGTGTGTGTGTGTGTGTGTGTGTGTGTGTGTGTGTGTGTGTGTGTGTGTGTGTGTGTCTCTGCCTTTGTCTCTTTTTCATACATACACAAGACACACTCTGCCTCTTTCTCTGTTTCTTATATTCTCTACCAATCTCATTTTTGTCTCTCCCACCCTCTCTCTCTCTCTCTCTCTCTCTCTCTCTCTCTCTCTCTCTCTCTCTCTCTCTCTCTCTCTCTCTCTCTCTCTCTCTCTCTCTCTCTCTCTCTCTCTCTCTCTCTCTCTCTCTCTCTCTCTCCATCTCATGCGAAGACACAGATCTGCCATACTCTACTGGCAATGCATCAGCTGTGAAAGTGTCCAAGTCCAAGGGCAGGCTTTTCATTTCTCTCCTCCTTGCTTTTGTCTTCTCTTTTTCTCACCAAGTCCAAGTCAACATGACCAGAAAAGAGGACAGTGTGTGTGTGTGTGTGTGTGTGTGTGTGTGTGTGTGTGTGTGTGTGTGTGTGTGTGTGTGTGTGTGTGTGTGTGTGTGTGCGCGCGCGCATGTTTTTGCGTGCAAGCCTGTGCGACGTGTGTGTGTGTGCGCCAGTGCACACGTGTGCATGTGGATTCACATAATGTTAGTGTGTGTGTGTGTGTGTGTGTGTGTGTGTGTGTGTGTGTGTGTGTGTGTGTGTGCGTGTGTGCGTGCGTGCGTGTGTGTGTGCGTGTCAGCAAGTGCGTAGTGGTAGGTGTGTGTGTGCTTATACGTGTGGCTCTGTCTCCATGTTCGTCCGTCTTGTGTAGACAGCAGGTGTGAACAGTAAAAGCTTTTCCAAGGGCAGGTATTCTTCACGTTTCTTTTTCTCTACATTTTGCTCTTACAAAGCCCAGGCCACCGTGACCTGAAAAGATAATGAATGTAAAAGGATGATCCTTAAAAAATACATTTAAAAAAAAAAATACTAGGCCTAATAAGTAAAAGATGTTTAGAAGGTAGGCCTACATGGCACACACCATAGTGACTCAATGTTAGACTCAATGGTGGAGATGGAAGTTTCCAGAAAAAATGAATAGGCCTATATAAACCTAATCAAGTCTTCAACTCGTTCGCTCTTACTACCTCCCCCATCAAGCCAGCAAAACAAAACAAACTTTATCTGCGTGGGAACGAAAACCACAATAAACCAAGTCCATGGTGAAAAGTATCCCATCGACAACATGGCATGGGGAATACAATAGCATTAGCGTTTCATCTGACTAATGTGAGGTAATTATCGTCGCTATATGACAGATGGGTTTTCCACTGTTACTCAGCAGCAGGCCACTAAGGGCTACGACTATTTTAAAAATCGCCCGCCATCATGGCCGTGACTACCATTGAGGACACAGAGGTCATGTCCTCGGTATTTTTTTTCAGTCATGTAAAATTTGTCTATGATGAAAATCGATATAAGATCAATAATGATAAATCCAGTCAGCATACGCCACCCCCATTTATCCTCAAGACAATGAAAACAAACTTAAGAGTTTGACTGAAGTGTTTGAAACATCCTCTGTATTTTTTTTCAGACATGTAAAATTTGTCTATGATGAAAATCGACATAAGATCAATAATGATAAATTCAGTCAGCATACGTCACCCCCATTTATCCTCAAGACAATGAAAACAAACTTAAGAGTTTGACTGAAGTGTTTGAAACATCTTAAATGTACGGTATGCAATACAGCACACAGTATTTGATCTCGGTATTTGAAAATGTCTAGTTACGGCCTTGTCCGCCATGATGATAATGCGTGGCTTAATTAATGTGCGTTAATTATTAATGGGCATCTGATGGTGATGCGGAGAGAGCAGTTAATAACGTTCCAGGTCCCTCCATTATTGGTGCGACATGGCATGGCTTGGCTTTCATGAAGTAATAATAATACACTCTCTCTGAAATGCTGAGACGGCCTGTTCATTCATTTATGCGCGGCGAAATGATTTGTGGGGGAAAAGGGAGAATGTGTGGGAGAGGGGTATGGTGGGTTGTGTGTGCGTTTGTGTGTGCGTGCGTGTGTGTGTGTGTGTGTGTGTGTGTGTGTGTGTGTGTGTGTGTGTGTGTGTGTGTGTGTGTGTGTGTGTGTGTGTGTGTGTGTGTGGGCGGGCGTGTGCGCGTGGGCGGGCGTGTGCGCGTGTGTGAGGGGGACTCTTGCAAGAAAAAATGAAGTCGATTTTGTCCTCTTCATCAATGGAGACCAAATATTCCACGTTGGCACATAGCCAGCAAGCCTTACACTACATGCTGAGCTGAGGAAAAATGTTCTTTCGGTTATAAGAAAAGAAAAAGGAAAAGAAAGGCTGAGAGACAGAAAGAGGAATGGCATGTTGGTAGAAAAAGTTAATGAAATATCAGTCATAGTAATACAAATCATAGATCAATTCTGAAATTTAAATGATACAGCGTCTACCATATATTCTAATAGATTAAAATCTGTGGGGTTTTTTTTGGTAAGGTAAATTCTGTCTGTTGCTGACTGGGAGTCGAACTCAGGTGTTGACTCTGTTATTTTGTGAATCAATGTTGTGATGAAACCTGAGTGATATGTTGTACTTGAGCAATGAGTTACTCTTCTCTTCAAGTGTTGTGGTAGAGCCCACACACTACAGAACTGTATGTTCTCTATAGGAAATGTTGCTATGGATGCATGGATAAGCGGTTAGGTCAAAGGTTGCCGGTTCGACTCCTGATCCACCAGGTATATGGTATTAATAATTAACCAGTGCTCTCCCCCATCCCCTTCCAAGTACCCTAAGCATGGTACCGTCCTGCCCCACTGCTCACTTACGGTGCCATTTGGGGGCTGCCCCCTTGCATGGGTGAGGCATAAATGCAATTTTATTGTGTGCACTGTGTGCTGTGGAGTACTGTGACACAATGTCAATGAGAGGTGGAGTTTCCCAGTTGGGCTTTCACTTTCGTCTTCTCATGTGTATGATGGGGTAAATGTCGAAGTTGACTTTTGTTGTGTACATATTCCGTGTCCACTGCTGCTGTGACTGGGTACCAGTTGCCAAATGGTCAGGGAATCATTCCTTAAACCCTTGGCGCAGCACTATGGCTCTCTGTAATGTCATGGCAATGTTGTTATGATGTAGTTAAGCATTTTCAGCAAGTGAATAGGGTCGCCGGCGACCCTTGCTGCAGTAAGATGCTACAGTGGAAGGTTGCAGGTTTGAATCCCTATATGTCTGAAGTGCTCGTGAGAAAGGCACCCAATCCCACATTGCTCCGGGACTGTGACCAATACCCTGTAATAGCTGTAAAACATTTTGAATGAAAGTGTCAGCTAAGTGCAATCCAATGCAATGATTCCCCAGTCAATGATTTTCACTATCATCATGTTTTTTGTCAATGCAACTAGAATTGAATTGACCTTTTTATGATCCCTTTTAGAGTTCTCTCACACACATTAAAAATGCAGCAAACATAAAACGTAAAAACTTTAAAACTAAAAAAATGCAGCAAACAGAAAATGTTGTACTTCTATAAACCGTGTAGAACAGCATTTACACATTTACACTTTCTTAGAGCTGGCACAATTATTTGTCTCTTGTGGTCTCCCTGTGCCTCTAAATCCCCCTCTCTAGATTACGTTGTGGTCTGTGAGTTCACAGGAAGTTGGAAATATTCATTTTATTTTGCCACATATCTCATAGTGAATCACAGGAAGTGTGAGGTGCATCTTCAGCCATTAGCTAGAAGCATTAGTTAAATGGATCTGAGGAGGACTATCACGATAGAGAACAAAAACAAAGGCTTGAGCCATTAAAGTAAGCTTGTTGTTAGATGCCATTTCACCATCATGCTGGTGGAGTGTAACTATAGGATGATGACAGGAGCTCAGCAGTGATCACTCAAGTGAGGCAGAGTGAGACGGAGCATTGGAGTTACTGCACTATTTAAGGCTAGGTCAAAGTTAAACCTGTATTTTTTTTGCACACCTCAGTGGCAAGGTGTATCGGAGATGGCCCATGGGTCACTCAGCAGACAATTTGAAAAAAAAACATTTAGTTTTCTTTAATACACAACGGCCTAGACCTTCGTCAGGTAAACTTTTTTCAAAAAGGTTAGGTCAAAGGCAAAAGTAAAGAACAAAACACCTAGTGCAGCTTAAGTCATGCTGCTATGCTGCAGCCATGCCACAATGTTGCTGAGCAATGACAATTTTTGTGGAAAAGACACGCCTATTCTTTTTGGTAGAAAACTTGCCGCTATCCTCCAATCAAAACACTAGAAAATGGTCACGTGTTGCTTTACTTCCTTGCTCAAAATGGTTACCGATGCCTGACCTCCTTCTGCAGAGGACATCATTGTTTTTGTTTAGCAGAGAAGCGCACGGTCATCATCGCTCAAATAAACAAATGGTTCCGATTGCAAGATCTTAATAATTCTTAAAATGGACCCTGACAAGGTTGGCCAAGGTCTCGCCGGTTCCCTGAGTCAGAGTAGTTTTATCAGAAGGAGGAAAAGACACTTTCTCACCCTCCCTTTAATCTCAGGGATGAGGGAATGACTGTGCTGTGCTCTCTGTTAAATTCCCTGACATATCGCTCAGTTTTTTTTGAAGGCGGTGTCGAGAAGTGGCAAAGCGTTCACTGTTACTGTCATCACTTTACTCTAGAGAGAGTGAGCAAATACACACACACACACACACACACACACACACACACACACACACACACACACACACACACACACACACACACACACACACACACACACACACAGAGACACACACAAACACAAACACAAACAGGCGGAGTCGAAACTTCACACAGAAATAAATCCAAAAACTTCTGTGTCAGAAAGCGATAGCATCCCGTGACCTTGACAGACAGAAAGTCAAAGTGAATCTTTTTTTTTTCTCCTTGTTTGTTTCTCCTTGTTTTGCTTTTTTTTCTCTTTAATTTTCTTCATTTTTTGCCTTGGGTCACAACCCTTTGCACTGAAGTCTTGTGTTGTGATTTCTGCTGTCATAGAGGCTGCAGGGCCTGAAAGCCAAGATGGCAGTGGACATGCGGGTCGAAGTAGAAATCGCACCGGACCCCCATATTGATCCAGGAAGCACTCTACAGTATGCTGAACTTTGTTTCAGGCTAAAGGTTCGGAAATTCGATTACTATTTTTTTCCCCCACTTTGTCCTCTTCTTCTGCTGCCTCTCCCTATCCCTCTTGTACTCCTGTCCATCTCTCCCTCTCTCTATCTTCCTCTTTGTCTCTTTTGATCTCTGACTTGCTATAGTATCTATCAATGTCTTACCCTCTTTGGCCATGACTCATGGTCTATCTTTGTCTCTATATGCCTGCCTCACTCTCTGTATCTGTTTTTCACTCTCTGTAACTACATCTCATTCTCTGGATCTGTCTCCCTCTCTTATTGCGCAAATGACCCTCTCCCTCACACACCGTCTCTCTCTCGGTGGTGTTCAGGGCCAGGTTGCTGTGGGCCCCCCGGAAGGCAGATGTCGTGACAAATTTACATAGCAAGTGTAATAAGTACGAGATAGGAATTAAGGATAACCTATCTACCAGCTGTACTCAACATAACACATGATATTTTTCAACATTGCGTCCTGTTGCAATGCGGCAATTTTCTCTTTTGGTGGGGCCCCTAGGCTGCATCCATATAGCTTCTGTGTTAATCTGGCTCTGGTTGTGTCTCACTCTATACCGGTATCTCTTCATGACTCATGCTCTATATCTCTGTCTCATTGTCTGCATTGCTCTGTCTCTGTATCTCTTCCTATATCTGTTCATCTCATCTGTATTCTTCTGTCACTCGAAATCTCCATATTTGTCTCACTTTGTGTCTCTGTGCTTATGATCGATTTTATCTCTCTTGCTCTCTTGGGAAAGCTGCCATTGGCTCATCTCTGTCACATTACCGTGTTTTTAATCTCTGGAAATCTATCTTTTTCGAACCCTCTCATAAAAACTTATGCCTGCTCTCTGTCTCACTGGCTGGTTTCTCCCTCACTACTTTCTTTGTCTCACTGTATAAATCTCTCTCTCTCTCTCTCTCTCTCTCTCTCTCTCTCTCTCTCTCTCTCTCTCTCTCTCTCTCTCTCTCTCTCTCCCTCTCTCCCTCTGTCTTTATCGTTCTCTGCAGCTTTTCGTCCTCCTTTGTCCCTGAAATAATCTACTCATTAAGCGCCAGTGCCTGAGGGGGCTGTGTGGAGGCGTTGTTTTAAACGGCCGCTGCTATTTCGCCTCGTCCCTTAATTTTCCTCCATATTTCCTTGGAGTCACCCTGGGAGCAGAGACCAGGCTGACACTGGAGGGAATGTGGGCCATGCAGCTCTCTATTTACACAGTTCATTATTCACACACGTGGAGACTCACACACGTGGACACACACACACACACACACACACACACACACACACACACACACACACACACACACACACACACACACACACACACACACACACACACACACACACACACACACACACACACACACACACACACACACACACGTACACACACATCTTTCTTCCTTCTTCATCTCTCTCACACACACAGACAATGTCCTGATCAGGTCAACTTTAATTGGAAATAAAGAAAGCTCCTCACAGTACAACACACTCGACTAAGCGCCACAGGAAGAACTCACGAGTGGATTTTGTAAACACAAGAAGTAGTTGTAATTCTGAATGTTTTGTGAAGAAATGTTTAGCTGGACTTGTTCCTCACGTCTGTTGTGTT
>NC_085865.1:19560780-19573280 GCF_034702125.1 Engraulis encrasicolus | reverse complement strand
TACGCGGCAATGAAAGGCACCTTTTCCTTCACGGCTGTTTGGTTTCGGATGTGAGCGAGGTGTGTGTGTGTGTGTGTATGTGTCTGTTGTTGACGCGAAGCTGTAGATCCTGATGGATAGATAATGGACTCATGGTGCCCATTTTCTCTCTCCTTGCTCCTGGCAGCAGTGTCAACACGACCATCATCATCCGTTATCATTTCCTTTTGTTTGTGTATCCTTTTAGCCCCGCGTCGTCATCCGTCTTCCTGTTTTTCTCTTCCTTTCGCAGCGTCAGCCTTCACCTACGCGTGTCACTCGCTGTAAGGTCAGTATGAGAGAAAGAGGTAGTGAAACAGAAAAATTCTTTCATAAGCTTCACTTCCATATTGGCCTCTTCAGATGAGCCAAGTCCATTAGGACTCACACTCAGGGCCAACATTGAGTTCTAACTGTATGCCGTAAGCTGAAATCTCATTTCTCTGTCTTGCCCCTTGTCGTAGCACTTCATGGTAGTTACATCACTTTGATTGCTTAATTTTCACTTAGCACCACTGCACTATGTGATATTAGGCAATGAAAGGCAAAGGCAAAGAAAAAACTTTTCCCACTGTGTTTCTAAAAAGATTCAATAGATGTGAGTCAGTTGAAATTAAAATGAAGAGGTTGAGTGTCCTTGACTCAAGAACTTAACAGCTTTGGTAGAGGAGCAAATAGATGATTCAGCCAGCTGTATTTTTTTGCTGTTAGAACAAAGTATTATACACAATAGAGCTCTGAAATGGGGCATTGAAATGATTGTATAATCAATAGCTGCATAACTTATTTTAAAAAATATGTCTAGGGGCTTTTATGCCTTTAATTGACAGGACTGTGAGATGATGAGAGGAAGCGAGTAGGAGAGAGAGATGGCGAAGGATCGAGAAATTACCGTAGGCCGAAATCAAACCCGGGTCCCCAACGTAACAGTCAGTGCCCCAACCGTTTCAGCCACACAGCCCTGACCAATATTTGTAAAACGTATATATATTTTTACATGAAACCCAAGAATATTATAAGCGCACATGTTCATATAGATTTCTGTTTTTTTGTGCTTCAGATTTTTGTGCTTTTCTGTTCATTTTACAGTTGCTCAACAACTAGCTGTCTTCCTCTCTTGCCTGCTGAAAGGGTTTAAAGGAACAGTTCACCCTTTTTTAATTTTCGCATATTTGCAGTATTTCCTTGGATGTGTGCAGAATTTTCTTCTCAGTGTGGTTCAGTACAGATTGATTAGTAGGCCTAGTAAAATTATTAGCATAGCTTAGCATAATCACTGGAAGTGAATGGAACCATTAGCATCAAGCCACAACTGATCATTGGACAGAAATAAATAGCTATTTTGTAGCCTGATAAACCAGACTAAATGTGGATGTCTAATTTAGTCTGGCCTCGATGCATAATACATCCGAAGATTGTTGATGAGAACAACCTTCCCTCAAAACCCTGCCCGCTTTGATTCAAAACACATCTTTGCGTTGTAATTGGTTTGCCAGATTCATGGCATTCTGGCTTCATTGAATCATTATGTGAGGCTAGACCCACCCGTAGACAAAACATTTCGCCGTCCAGCGGGTGGCGCTGGTTCACCAGGCTAGCTATTTTGCACTCTGGTTTCACATTTATTTTAAAGTGGTTTAAGTACATTTGATGATGTCTTGTTTGGTTCCATAGACTTCCATTGCTTAATCCATGCTTAACCCATTGATGCCTGATGTTACGTTCCACAACATTGGCCCTGGCGCCTGGAGCTGCATTACGCAACATTCAGGCTCATGAGATTTGAAACAACTTTATTAAATATCTGTTTGTTTGAGATTAATGAACACATTCTGATAAAAGATGAGGGTCTTAGCGTTTAAATGCAACTTATATAATGCATATTTTCATGTGCTATAGAAGCTGAGATATTTAGGTTTTTATAGGCTGAGGGCAGCTTTTCTTCTTTCAGCACCCTTTTTTGCAGGTGCCTTAAGCATCAATGGGTTAATAAGGCTAGGCCTATATTGCTAAATTAGGCAAAGTAAACACGTGAAGACAAAAAATCCTGTGTATTGTCATATTTCACCATTGCTTAAATATGAGCAATTTCCTGAGATGAGGTGGACTGTTCCTTTAACATATTCATGTCCTTCCATCTGCCTCCCATCCACATCATTCTCCACCTCCCACTCATTCTTTCACTCCATGTTTGCTGGGTTACAAATGAGGGTCAGTGACTCCTCACCACTCCACCATCATAACATACACTGCTCTGAAAGAACACCTGGCTTTTAACACCTCATGACCCACAGTGCGGTTATAGCAGTGTTTCTCAATGGGGGCGCTATAGCCCCCCAGGGGGCGCTTGGGAGCCCTAGGGGGGCATTGAGAAAGATACAGATGAGAGGGCATGGTACTTAGTTGCCATTGGGGGGTATTAGCCCCGTTTATTTTTAATACCAAGGGTGGCATTGGCAGGTTTATGATGAGGTCAAGGGGGCGTTGGGAGGCTTATGATGAGGTCGAGGGGGTGTTTGTTCAAAAAAGGTTGAGAACCGCTGGGTTACAGCAAGCCATTTTTTTTAGCCTTGTTGATCGGACTTCCAGGTCTTTTCTTCTATTCCAGGTAGTAGCCTACTTCAAATGGTACTGTATATGTTCAATTTGATGGTGCGTACATTATTTATACATGATCCAGGGATGCTGGCATCGGTTTAACGCAGAAAATGATTGGAAGAGGGCGCCGCCCATCTGTCTCCATCTCTCTGCATTCCTGGTGCAAAGTGATCATTCTCCTCGTACACGTTCTCATCATCCTCCTCCATTACCAGTACCTCTTTGCTTGTCTATCCATCTCCATATTCTTCTTCCTCTCTCTCTCTCCATCTTCCCTTCTCTCTCTCTCTCTCTCTCTCTCTCTCTCTCTCTCTCTCTCTCTCTCTCTCTACCTCTCTCTGTCTCTGTCTCGGTCTCTCTCTCTCTCTCTGTCTCTCTCTCTCTCCATCTTCTTCTTTTTCTCTCTCTCTCTCTCTCTCTCTCTCTCTCTCTCTCTCTCTCTCTCTCTCTCTCTCTCGCCGTTGCTATTTTGATGATCATGTATTCGCCCAACTCATATCCATCTCCTCCTGTCCATCACTTCCTCTCCGCTTTTCCGCCATTAGAAGCCTTCATCTCTGCATATGGACATCCTCCCATTCATTTCCCCTCTTTCACCTACCCGTCTCTTTCTGTCTTCGTCCATCTCTCATTCTTCACCCCTTTCATCTCTCTCTCTCTCTCTCTCTCTCTCTCTCTCTCTCTCTCTCTCTCTCTCTCTCTCTCTATCTCTCTCTCTCTCTCTCGTTCTCTCATCCTGTTTACGCTGTGCATTTCTGCTGTCTGTGTCATCAATAGCATTGTACATTAGTGATGTGTTTTTGCACATTACCCCCTCTGCTCTACCTCCACCTCCTCACCTTTCCACCTCCAACTGCCCTGGTCTCTCTCACACATTTGCAAAGTACAAATACACACACACAAACACACACACGCACACATGTACGCAAGCACACACACACACACACATGTACACTCTCATGCAAGCGCGCGCACACACACACACACACACACACACACACACACACACACACACACACACACACACACACACACACACACACACACACACACACACACACACACACACACACACACACACACTCACAGGTCCCTGGTACTGTACGTACCTACGTTAGTTTAGGAATGTATCATAACCCCCCCCCGCACCCCCAAATGGCTTTCTCAACAGGGAATAGGGAACTAGGGTATATAACTCCCTCCACCACCACCCTGTCTCATAGTAAGATCCATTAGCATCGATTTTATGTAACTGAGCATATGGCTTGATGCGGAGCTTGTATAAAAATGGACATAAAAGAACTACACTCAGCCGCAATACTACTTCACAGAGGTGCTTCAAGTTTGCGCAAGCTATTTTTATGGACTCTACAACACCTGCCACCGCACTCTTCAACATCAGTTGTGGATGAGCGTGACTTGCTTAGCGACGGCGCATTTATGACCACAATTACTGATGAGTGTGCACAGATGGGAGCTGTGGAGCTGAAGGTAGAACAGTTAGCGCATCGCGGAGCCAGTGACAGAGATATTCATAATCGGAAAAGTGGGAGCTTGCGCCCAACAATCACTCCGAACTCCTCAAGTTGAACGCTGCCACGTCTAATGGCTCAAAGGGACCGTTTTTTACGTGCCCTGCATCAATACCCCCTGTCACCTCTCCCATTAGACTGCTCTCCAAACCCCTCCATCCATCGCTTCGTCCGCATGCATCAAAACCGTCGCCGCTATTTCATCTAGCCCCCCTTTTTTGGCGGATATTGTTCAGGGCAGAGATGGGAAATATGATTTCGGAGTGCGTTAATGTGATGTAGTGTTAATGGCCCTCTTTTCCTGGCTCCGCTGCCCATCCGCGGGTCAAGGTGACGTGTATGGCGGTGAGGGGGCCTTCTATTCCGCAACAACGTTATGATTAAAATGCTTTGTAATCCTTAATGGCATTGCTGGCTCCTGTTCAGTGCCAATCCAGATGAATCCGACACCCAGTGGCATCTCTCTACAGTCAGGGAAGCCGACAGGGGGGGACAAAGGGGTCAGTTGTCCTGGGCTAACGGGGAGAGAGGGGGCCCAAAATTGGGTTTGCATTACATTGTTTTGTATTGCATTACATTGTTTTGTCGAGGGTCCAGAAAAAGCCATCCTGGGCTCAGGATGAGAGGGAGCAGAAATTGGGTTTCCATTACATTGTATGTATTGGATGGGGGGTGGGGGGTGGTGGGTGCTCAATGATGAGTTTTGTCCCTGGCCCAGCGAAAGCTGTCAGCGACCCTGACTACAACAGCGCTCTCTTTTGTCCACTCACGCCAGCCGCACTTGTCATATTGCGGTCAGAGGTGCGCCAGCTTGCATGTGGAGCTATTAGCATTTTACCCTTCTGAAAGTCACCTGCCGGCAATCTGTCAATACGGCATAAACATTACAGATCGATGCCTAGTGCCACTAACATCTCTGGCAGCCGGGATGGGAGGACTCAACTTGAATACTGAACAGAGTAGTACAGTCAAAAGTAAAGGTAAGTTTGTGGTATAAATATATAGCACATCACATTACATAGCTGTTACACCATTTAACCTAATGAGGTTGTGTTGTCACTGAAAAACACTAAAAACATAACAAGAACCTACCACAAACTTGAACCAACCAGCACAGAGTCAGCTGTATACAGCAAGTACACAGGTCTACTTTTCACTATAAGTACCCTGTGTTGGAAGGAAACTGTGTATCTTTTCTTAGTTTTAATTTTACTTTTTCTTTTGAGACCTGTGATACTGAATAAGAGTGCACGCACACACACACACTCTCACATGTACACATGCACATGCATGCATGAACATACACATGCATGTAAGTAAGAGAGATCAACATAACACATAATGTTTTTCATTGCAGTTTAATACTATGTATGAACAACATAAAAATATAATGCAATGTGCTATTTCGTTTTGTGACTATTTACTCTAAGGCATGTACTCTAGACAGACTGACCCGCACTGTACTGAAGGTAGTGGGGGTGAGGGACTACCCCACCCTCCAAGCAATATATGAAGAGTCTGTAGTTAGGCATGCTAGGAAAATAATAGAGGATCCATCACATGTTCTGTACCCAGAATATGAGCTGCTACCCTCTGGCAGGCGATTCAGAATGACAGTTAAAAACAAGAAAAGGTTTTTGAATAGGTATAGGTTTTCTTTTGTCCCTGTTTCTGTTAACTTACTGAACGCAGGTCATTAACAACTACCATCCTGTAATGCCATGTATGTGGGTGGTGGGCTGTGGTGGATATGCACTTGAGTGTGTTTATTGTTGTTTTTGTTTTTTGTTTTGTTTTTTGGCGTCATGTGTATCAGTGTTGTGTGTATGTGGCAGCTATGTATGTCCAAGACAAATTTCCTTCGGGACTATTAAAAGAATCTTGAATCTTGAATCTTGAATGCTGTGCGGCTGTGTACTCTACTTAGCCCTGTGCCAACAGACTATAGGCACGTGCACTTATCATGCTGTATATTCCCTGTGTACTTTGTATCTGCAAGTGATGTATGCTCTAATTATATCCTCGATTGTAAGTCACTTTGGTTAAAAACGTCTGCCAAATATAATGTGATGCAATATGTGGAATACATGTATTTGGTATGATGACTCACCCTTCCTCTTCAGTGGGTGTAACACAATGCCTTGAAGACAGACTTCCATGGAACGGATTTAGGGATTACGATGAACTGTTGGCTACAAATGTCATAAACAGCATGTTTCTATAGAACAGAGAAACAAATTGACAATCCAACTGTCAAGCAAAGAAAATTAAGCCTGGTCTTAGCGTCATACCAAAAACGCGTAGTGAATTTATGACGACAATTAACTCTGTGATGTAATATGATGTAATGTACACACCATATGCTCATGTTGTGCTTATGTGCTTATGCTATGCAGGAAATATAAAGAAGTCTGTATAAAGGAGGAAAGGTAGTTACTTCATATAGAGTTGAAGGTAGTGAATCATTTTAAGCAGTGACAATGACTGATGGTCTTTCCAGAGGCCTGTGTGTATCCTACATAGAATTTTGATTGACTTTCCCTTTTGACATTACCTGCATGTCAAAATGTGCAACATCAACTCTTCTTTTGAAAGGATGTTCAATACTGCTGTGCTGACTCATAAAAGGGAGTATATTACCTTAGTGTGCGTGTGTGCGTGTGTGTAGTAGGCCTATGTGTGCGTGTGTGTGCGCGCGTGTGTGCGTGCCACGCATGCGTGTGTGTGTGTGTCTGTGTGTAGGTATGTGTGTAGTAGGCATATGTGTTTGTGTGTGTGTGTGTGTGTGTGTTTGTGTGTGTGTGTGTGTGTGTGTGTGTGTGTGTGTGTGTGTGTGTGTGTGTGTGTGTGTGTGTGTACTAGGCCTATGTGTTTGTATGTGTGTGTGTGTGCATGTGTGTGCGCTGCGCATGCGTGTGTGTGTGTGTCTAGTAGGCCTATGTGTTTGTGTGTGTGTGTGTGTGTACGCTCGTGCGTGTGTGTGTGTGTCCACGGAGTTTCAGGTTTTAATTTTTCATGGCGTGCAAATCTATACGACAATCATAAAAATCCCTGTGATCAAAAAATGTTTATTATTTTTGGAGGATGGCGTGTGCACCCGCACACACAAAAAACATCATTCAAATGGAAACGGAGCAAATCACATGCATATTAATAATTTCATCTAAAATATCACACGGCAGCATAATTGGATAATGCGATCAATAATTCATTACAGAGATCGCTAACATTAATGAAACCTTTCTTCGGCGTTGTTGTAGCATTAATGAAAACCTTTCTGCAGTGTTGTTGCTTGTCGACAGGCCGGTAATCCAATTCCCATTCAAAAGAAGAGCATGCATACATGGTCCACCACAGACCCATCTTGATCCTGAAATGAAACTGGAAGGAGACAGATGGTGGTGACTGACTATCATTTTTCTTGGAGTTCTTGTCTTTGCCTTGCCTCTCTAATACTAACAAGGCACATAGCACACTGTAACTACACTGTGTGTGTGTGTGTGTATGTGTGTGTCTATGTGTGTGTGTGTGTGTGTGTGTGTGTGTGTGTGTGTGTGTGTGTGTGTGTGTGTGTGTGTGTGTGTGTGTGTGTGTGTGTGTGTGTGTGTGTGTGTGTGTGTGTGTGTGTGTGTGTGTGTGCTGGTTGTCTCAAAGCATCTTCAAAATGCTCTCAAGATGAAGGTCTTCCACTGAGGGGAATAGGAGTCCCTAGAGTGAAAAGTAACACACATGTAAGGTTTTCCATGAAAATCAGTGAATCACTGTGTGTAATGCACTGCTCTAGCATCATCAGTGAGCACCAGTTGTACATTATTTACAAGGCCACGGGCCTCTTAAGTGCTTGCTCTTAACCATCACGATGTGCTGTTGTGTGGGCATGATTCAGTAAATCATCACCTGGAAAGTGAACAAAAAATCTTACAAGGTTACAACACTCGAGTGTAAATACATGGAAATATGTTGCAGTTTAAATACCAAACTCAGCTGAGATGCTTGTTATTCTAGGTGTGACTGACTGGCCTGCAGTCATGGGAGAATTGAAGTCTGCCATAGCTTATAATTACTATTTTAGTTTTCCTATCTCTCTTTCTTGTTATATAAACTACAGTATATATGTATGCTGGTATAAAGTTGCAATGGTTGGATCTTTGGCCTTCTGCCTTTGAATTCATTGTTTTTATTGGAAGTAATTGTTTTTGGGCAGTGGTTCTTAATTAAAGACCCAGTTTACAGTCTAACCAGAAATTGCCAAATATATAATTTATCTATTACCTATTATACACTACATATAATCACAACAGTAACTCCCATGTTTCCAGGTTGTTCTAAAAAACTATTATGTAAGGCTTAACGTTCGGCGAGAAGGTCGCTACCGTGGAATAGCAGCACGACAGAGAGAATCTTTAGACCCCGACGCGGAGCGGAGGGGTCTTGTTCTCTCTGAAGTGCTGCTATTCCACAAAGCGACCGACTCGCCGAAAGTTAACCCGCTTATTATATGGATATACTTACATGATTCACACATGCAGGGACATTTCTTTAGAGCTATTTAATGTTAAGATTGTTGCTGCGCAAAACAAAACAGTGCCGTTGGGGAACACCGCTAGGCAACAGCTAGGTAGCTAGCCAGGACAACAGGTGTTGTCTATCACAGCAGCTGATTAGAGTGACAAAAGACCGGACACCCTGCGGAGTGATATGAAACATTCGCTTTAGCCACTGACTTGTATACAAGCCAGTGGCTTTAGCAGTGAACGTCTTGTTGCCATTGACAGCGGTAGCCAGGACAACGGGTGCTGTCTATCACAGCAGCTGATTAGAGTCTTGTTGAAAAGTCGCTTTAGCAGTGAAAAGTCTTGTTGCCATTGACAGCGGTCTGTTATAGACCAACCCGTCCGTTATCGAAAAATAACAGACGTCCGAACGTTGGGGAGCCCCGTTGAAATGAATGGAGCATTCGACAGATGACGTCACAACCATATAATAAACTAGTATAATATCTGCTTGGTTCGTAGAACAAGTAGGCCTAGGCTATGCGTGATCACCTAAAGGCATGGGAATGTCCTTCAGTATATTTTACAGTTTACAGTATACGCTTAGCAGAGAGCAAATGTGTAGGCTACTGAACATATGATAACATGCTGGTCACAGAGAAATGATAGAGTAATTAAATGATTAAAAACTCGAGACTGAGAGCGAGAGAGCAAGAGAGCTACAGAGCAGAAGCATTTATTAAATTGCCTTTGGCATCTAGAGACACAGAGACGGCAGCTTCCTCCTTTCTTCCCCCCTGTTTCCCCATAAATATCTTTTCTCTTTCAGAGCTATAAATTCCTGTAACTTAATGAGACCTTAGATAATGAACAGTGAACAGTAACCTGCGGCAATGTCTTTGTCAATTCCTCATCATCGCCCAGTAATATATTTCCCTCATCTTGACCTGGCCCTATGTGAGCACACTTGGACACTTTGCTAATCACACCGCTAACTCCCAACAAGCCCATCTGCACATCCGTTTCCGTGGTAACGCCATCCTGCTTTTAATGGCACACACTCTCTCACTCTCTCTCTCACACACACACACACACACACACACACACACACACACTCCAGCGAAAAGGAAATCAAACTCACTAATTGCTGTTTAATGGCGGCGAGATACTTCTATCGAGCGTTTTTCTGCTGAGCATGGGGGTGAGTGCATATATGCAAGGACTCCTAAACACCGTTGCAATCTCCTTTTAGAAAAGGCCAGCGCCCTAGAGTCTTGTAGGACGCGTTCAAGTGCACTTTTGTTGGTATGCATTAAGCTGATTTGGGCCTGCAGAGAATTTATTTGTTTACAAGCGAGTGTTGCGTGCAGGCGGGCGGGCGGTGATGTTGCAGATGCATCACCACTGGGCTTCAGCTTCGGTTTTTGCGACGACAGTTTGCAGATAGATTGCGAGCGCTTGTTGTTAGCGTTCACCATCTCCAGGGGAATGGCAGGAGACGCTGCTGAACTTCTTTTTAATACCTACGTGTGCCATGCATCATGTGTTTGCTGTCTTCAAACTTTCTGGAGAAAAAGAAGTTACATATTTGGAAAACTGTTTGTAATCAAAAGACCCACCCACACATTTTCCACAAACTAATATATCCACCCACTTCCTCTTTGAAGGTTAATGTTGGTGGTACTGTAGTTATTTATTTTTTTAGGGGCTTTCATGATTTTATTGACATGAAGACAGTAATATGGTGAAAGGAAGGGAGTGGGAGAGAAAGACGGGGAAGGATCGGGAAATGACCTAGGGCCGAAATCGAACCTGCGTCCTCTGTGTAGCAGTTCAGTGCCCTACCATTTCAGCCACGACAGGGCCCTACAATCAGTGGTATAGTCTACTATTTTATGGTGGGTATACTGTACATTTGAGCATTTTCTGAAGTGGGTATACTGTATATACTTGTGCTATTCAAAACAATGGATCAATCAATTTTAAGTGGGTATACTGAAATCCCAGAAATTTAGAAGTGGGTATACTCCGTTAGCCTGGTCCTGACCATCCCATAATACTACCATTTCATTTCGTATTCATGGTCTGGCATTTGTTTGCTCTGAAGCGATTGTAGGAAGCAGGAAGTTTGCACTCAGTTATGGTTTGAAATTATTGAACTCCTCGCCCAATCGCTGGCAGTTACTCAACAACAACATAGCGCAGACCAATGGCTCTGGCGCAGATGTGTACGTCATTGTCACCAGCGTCCTATCCCTTTCGTCCCCACGTGGGGGGAGTATTCAATTATTGGCTGTTTTCTGGGGGAGGGGGGGGGGGGCGTTGCGATCAAAATTCTACTGCTCCAGGCACTCCACAGAGAAGCCCGGCCAGACTACAGTAGTGGAGCCCATCCTTTGGCGGAAGTACGTAGGATGGCTCGCGAGGCTAATACTCCGTATACCCGCGTTCTACGTAGACTACACCACTGCCTGTAATGATTTTCTGTCTGTATTCGTAGGCCTAAAAACAAACATCTCTCTCACCGCCTGGTATTACCGGTATTACAGTAACAAGTGAAGAGTGACTGGCATGAAGGAAAAGGCCGTCTCACTGAGCCGAAACGGTTAGTGAGACTCATGCATCTGTTTCTGTTGGAAGTGTCTGTGCATTAACATGACTAATGTCGTGCAGTAGACCCCACTATCATGATGATATTTATCATGCAGTTTTTCTGCAGTCTGAGCTGGGAATTACCCTTAAATAATTCCAGGCTTCTCTTGTGATTTACTGTCAATTTCGGGTCCCCATCATATTTCTCTCACTAGAATGCAAGAATAATGTGCAAAAGTTATAACTTATATGAATTAAAGCCGTTTTTTATTATCCAAATACACAATACATATATTGCATGTGCTTTATTTCACTTGCAAGTTTCAAGTCTAAAAAATGTAAGCATTTCTACAGTTCACCAGGTTTGCTCATACAAAATTTAAGGCAGTCTTATGAGATTCTAATAATTGAAAAGAGTGAAAGGGTGAGCATTGTTTGTAATGCATTAATTTTAACAGTAATAAATTGAATGCTTCTCTCCCTTAGGAAAAAGCAAAAATTACAAAATGTGTTGGCAAATAAAATGTAAGACTGTGTGTCTCCATTTCTAGTTGTGTTGTTGTTTGGAAATCGCTTTGCTTTTTGCTATTCTGGGGGTTTGCACATGATGGCCCTTGTTGGTATTCAGTGCACTGATCTTACTTGATGTGGATGTGATGAACATATAGACCCTCTTGCCCATCAACAACCC
This sequence comes from Engraulis encrasicolus, assembly GCF_034702125.1. Taxonomy (NCBI): domain Eukaryota; kingdom Metazoa; phylum Chordata; class Actinopteri; order Clupeiformes; family Engraulidae; genus Engraulis; species Engraulis encrasicolus. Next base: position 19,561,356 of record NC_085865.1, on the reverse strand, counting down.
ACCCACTCCCACATTCTTCCATTATTCCACTGGTCAATCATTCCATCTCTATGCTTCCTTCGAAGTTTCAACCCACCAAATCACCCACCAAAGCACTCCTCCATCCATCCGTGCCCGATTGCCCAGCCTACCCCATTCTTTCAGCCTTTCACTGATCAATCCATCCTTCACCTAGAATCAACCAAACCAATCAAACGAACCACCCCTTCGACTACCCATCCACTCCTACATCAATCCATCCTTTTCCTACCCCATTCTTCCATCCTTCCACTGATTAATCCATCCATCCACCCTTCCAACCACCTACCCACACAGCCATCCCTTCATGCAACCCTTACACCCATTCAATCATGAACTCCCCGACATCTGTCCAATTGATCAATCAATTCAAGCAACTACCCACCCACCTTTCAGTCCATCAATTCATCCACCCATCCACTCACCAACTGACCCATCCATCCATGCATCCATCCATCCATCCATCCATCCATCCATCCATCCATCCATCCATCCATCCATCCATCCATCCATCCATCCATCCATCCATCCATCCATCCATGCCTCCCTCTCTCCCTC
>NC_085865.1:19548280-19553280 GCF_034702125.1 Engraulis encrasicolus | reverse complement strand
AAGTTTCGGAAATGCAGGAAATACTGTGAGATGATATTTTGTGATGTAGACTTTGCACACTTTAATTCTAACCACAGCTCATTGTAGGTCGAAGAAATCTTCATGAAAAGCATTTCTCACCTGCCTAATGACAGCTATTTGCGCTTCATATTTGAGGTATGACCTGATTTTTTTCTTTTCTTGAGAGTGCTGCCTTTCTCAAGCACACGGTATCATCTTTCAGGATGCTGCTTGCTTGTCGCTTTACAAACATGCAATCAAAGCTGCTTTTCCTCTTCTTCATGTGAGCTAATGGCGAATCCTTGGCTTGTGATGTGAGGTACGCTTTGACAACATTAGACATTTGGTTTTGCCATCTGACCTTTTTTGCAAGCGCTAAAATTATATCCTGCACTTTCAACTTTGTAAGTGAACATTATGAATAGTAGGAATAGTTATATTTCAGACATTTTCAATATATTCTGTGTTTACATGCAACATACCACATAGGTGCTATTGAAATCTTGCAATCTCCAATTGATCATGGGACAGAAAATTATATATATTGCATTTTTTATACAATCCTCTCAGTCAGAGAGTACGTCTTCCAGGAGTAACACTCCTGAGGAAGGCAAACAGGCCACAAGAGCAGAAAACAAGTCCTTGATAAGTACAAAACGATAACAAAAATAAAAAATAAAATTTCACAAATACTGAGTGATGCTTTTGAGATGTACAGCAACTTTTACTGAGAAAGTATGTGCTGCAACATCTAGTGCAACGGTTCCCAAACTTTTTTCCCTGTGCACTCCCTTGTACATTTCAGTGTGGTTCGTGCACCCCCTAAGCGAATATTTTGATGTGCTGATGGCCACGCAAGTATGATTCACTGTGCATTCACAGCACATTATGCACATGTGTTTTTGGGAAACCTCTTTTCCAATAAAAACTCACATATCCACCATTGCTCTATTCAGCTCGCGCACCCCCTTATGGCAGGCCGCGCACCCCCAGGGGTGCACGCACCACAGTTTGGGAAACCCTGATCTAGAGCATTTTGTCTGAGAGGTGTGTGAGTCACTACAAAAAAGTCCTCTGAAATGCAAGCAGACATACTCTTGTCTACATAGTGCTCAGCAGCACTATCTTGCTGATGCTACACTATGTCAGTTTACAAGATCACTTTGTGGCAGAGGAGATAGAGAGGAAAAATGAATGTCGCTGAAACCAGAGACAGCCCATATCCATCTGTATATCTTCCAGAGAGTCCCCCCTGCTGGGCTTGCGACTCTCACATCCGAGACCTCAGTTCTCTCCCCCCAGAGAGGCAGAACGAGACGATAATTAAAACTGTTGTGTTGTGGGAAATGGGGTCTGCTGTGTGTCCTAGACTCTCTCAATCAATTACCCCCTAATTCCCCCGGGTTCAGATTTATATTGTCTTTTCTAATGCCGTCGCACGCCAGCCAGTCAGACAGTCACACTGTCTCTCTGTATCATTGACTTGACTGCAGACATCCTTGTTATATATTGTCCAATTGTCATTGGTCGGGAAGAGTGAGAATGCACTTGTTTTCAATTGGAACTGCACATTGACCCAGTGCAAATAACCTTGCTTTAAAACTAGGGCATCACACACTGGTCAGTCTGTAGATACAGTACACTGTACTTTGTAGAAACGTACGCTATGCAACTAATCAATGTTAATAAACCATCTTTTCAAAATGATTACATCTCTTTGCCTCCTTAGTTCAGTGCAGCAAAGACAGACATACGTACAAGTCTCGAACATCTTCGACAGTGTGACCCTGAAAGTGTGCTCAGAAGTGTCTGTATTTCCGCCGGTTTTGTCTGAACAAAGTATTTGAACATTCAGTGTCCTCACAGACTTATCTCTTATTTTCGGAAGAGGTCTGGAAAATGTCTGACTGGAATTCATGCAGTGTGCATTTTCGATTTTGATTAGTTTGGATTAGAATGAAATAGGGGGGAAAGGGAAGCCTGCCTCGTCATGCATGCCTAGGCCATCTTGCTTTTCTCGTTAAAGTCGGGAAATGATTAGAGTGGCGACACGTGTTAGAGCCGCTTACTGCATCCCATAATGTATAGGATATTTCCCTGTGCATGTGTGTCTGTGGATGAGTGGCCTATAGTATGTGTGTCAGTATGCTGTGTAGTATGCGCGTGTGTGTGTGTGTACTGTGTGTGTACTGTGTGCGTTGGTGTGTGTTGATTCTGTATGTGATGGTGTGTGTGTGTTGAATGTGTGCGTGTAGCGTTGGAGTGTGTGTGTGTGTGTGTGTGTGTGTGTGTGTGTGTGTGTGTGTGTGTGTGTGTGTGTGTGTGTGTGTGTGTGTGTGTGTGTGTGTGTGTGTGGTTTTCCAGTGCGCTCCAGTTGTGCCGCCAGTGAGCGAGGGAGTGAGCAAGGGAGGAGAGGCTGTGCCGTGCGGTGTGGCGGAAATGAAGCGGCCCATCCGTCTTCCCCGGCGGAGGCAGAGGCAGAGGCAGAGGGAGAGGCCGAGGCAGAGCCAGAGCCAGAGGCAGAGGCAGAGAGAGAGGCAGAGAGAGAGGCCGAGGCAGAGCCAGAGCCAGAGGCAGAGAGAGAGGCAGAGGCAGAGGCAGAGGCAGAGGCAGAGCCAGTCTGCCCAGTAATGGGAGCCCAAGGTGCTGCATGGCTGGCCTGACAATCTGTTCTCATTTGGGTGGCATTTCATTCTGCCTGCGAGATGCATTTCGCTCTGACGGAGGAGTGGTGGTGTTGGTGGGGTGGGGATGGTGTGTGTGTGTGTGTGTGTGTGTGTGTGTGAGAGAGAGGGGGGGGGGTTGCAGACGAAAGAAACTGGGAAGAAGCAAGGAAGGAAAACAGCTAAAAATTCAGACACCTTTCTCTTGGAATCCAGGTTTTAGATGACAGCGGCAGCCGAAATAAGAACAAATCGCTTCGCAAGAAAAGAGAAGGTAGGGGAGGCGAAAAGAGATGTGCAGAAAGCAGACGGAACCTAACCACAGCATGTAATTGAATCAATTCCTCACAGCGATGGTACCTCTCCACCATTCGTGTCCGCAAACGTCTCACCCCCCCCCTCTATTGCAACAGGCTCAATATGGCTCACATTGATTTTTTTATTCCACACGCAAATTCTCATATATTGTATGCAGCCGGTCACTCTTCTTCTTTTCCTTCTTCTTTTTCATATTTAAGCCTCATAATCTTTCACTGAAGTATCCACGATAAGTGCGAAGCGCTATAGTCCCCGGCTTAATTCTAAAGTCATTCCGTTCCATTAAAATCTGAGTGGAAATTATACGTCTGTCATTAAGCTTTCACATCTCATTTTGAACGTGGACAAGGGGAGAGTCTGGACCTATTACTAGATAATTACCACGGTGTTGAGGAGTGCTCCGTGGGCGTATGGCTACTTGTTGATGCGGGGATGAAAGTGCGGGATAAAAGGATTTTGTTTCAAAAGCCACTTTTGCAGAATTATATATTTTATTTTTTAATTGCTCTAAATTGCATGGGGGAACACCCTTGCTGCATAGAAAACAGCAGAGGGTTTGATTTAAATACCAGACAAAAGATTAAATGAAGCCAATATTATAAAATTGTTATAAAACAGAAGGACTTTTCAGGTTTTGATTTGTCTTGGCTATAACTTATTAAGTTATTTAAAATGTATGAGTAAGCCTTATCATTTCTCTGTGCCAGTAGAAATATTAAGCTCTTTGCAATAATTCATATAGACCCGATAATGATGGATAGTTAATAACAATATTAATGTCATTCATTTCACTTCATATGTGTGAGTGTCCTCAGTCTCAAAGTAGAACTCCTAAAATCATCTGCTAAACTACTATTTCACAAGCAAAGCTTGATTGCTTGTCAAAATTTAATTGATGCTATGCTAGTCCTCCTGGAACAGATGGTTACACCATGTCCAATTCATGACAGCAGTACACAATACCTGATGCTCTTTTACAGAGTGTCTTACAGTTGTCATAAATTAGGAGCAGTTACCCCTGCAGCAGTGGAGTTTGAGGATTTTGCATATAAGTGTAAATACATGGACAACGTACCCGCTGGTAGCCTAATGGGTAGGTACCATTCAATTCATGCAAAGGACGCATACTTTGAATTTGAACTTGAACTGAATTTGCCCATATTAGCCTGGAGCAATCTGCGGTTAGACGCCTTACAGAGATTTAGGTAAAGGGCAGTGATGCCTTACAGAGATTTACGTTGGCGGGTAAACGTTGAGACTTTGATGGCCATTATGTAGTTTCCCTTTTACAATGAAACTAATGGCCAGGCACAAAAAGGAGCGAAGATAAGCGTGTCAAGCAGCCATGGTGTCAAGTACAAGATCAGATGAAGGGGACTAATGTATGTACAGTACAAGGAATGGTACAAATAGTAAGACAGCAATACTAACAACAACAATTTGAAGTCAAACCCCAAGAGCCATGTGGCTGGGGAGAGGGCAGAAGAGGCCCTGGCTTACACTCTCCTCCATCCACAATGTTTTCCTAATGGTAGTGGATTTGAAATGTGAGACTCCGTGTTTCCAGAGATCAACCCTCCTCTAGCGTTAGGTCTACGGCTTCCCAATTAGCTGCCTCTCCTGGATGACAGGTGGTGCTGCCGATTAGCATCAGTTGGTTGAGCGAATTGTTTGGAACAAATAGCCTACACAGTTTGGCCTTTATCTATTACGTAATACCAGGTCAGCCTTCCTCAAGTAAATGCTCATTTTCATCTGCTTGACCATTTTTTGCCCTGCGAATCAAGCTTTCCCCTTTTTAACAGTCTGTTTTTCTACAGTAATAGTGTCTGCTGTGCTACAGTATACGTCGAGGCCTTGAAATCTCACCAGCTATTCGGCTTACAATGTTAGCACAATGTACATTGTCTTCAGCATCAAACCAGCACACTGCACTGGTAGCATCAACAAGACACTACTACTGTACTAAATTAGTCTTATTAGCTGTGTGTGTGTGTGTGTGTGTGTGTGTGTGTGTGT